>NC_137883.1:21553979-22101479 GCF_963924005.1 Protomyctophum bolini | reverse complement strand
TCATGCTTACTGTAACAGGAACCTGGGCTGCATTAAATTAATGATTATATACACCTGACATATTATAAGTAGGGATGGAGCTTGATACCCGAAAAGCTTATTGAGTACCCAGTATCAATAAGCTTTGGGCTTATCAAGCATAGCGGCCAATGACATCGTGTTTAAGACAAGAGGCGATTAAGAAATCCAATTACCCTCTATACCGGATACCTGCCAAGCAGCGCAGGTAAACAAAATTACACTTTTAAAGTGACGGCACACATATTATATTATATACACATATATATTCCTCAATATTATTTGAAAGTGAAAAGGTAAATTGCCTTCCGTCCGTTAGAAAAGTACAATATACTGGTTCTGTTCAGAATTTGTCGTCTCCTGCCTTTTCACAAACTAATAGAAAATGCTCGATAGTGGGCTCGATAAGAACCGGGCTCAATAAGCCTGATCGATAAGCTGCTCGTTATCAATTAAAATGAACGAGCTCCATCCCTATTTATAAGTCACTTATCTAGGCAAAGATTTCACCGCATTACTGGGTACGTGAATTGTTGCTGTTGTTTTTTATTATAATTTTTAAGTAATATGGATTTAAAAAGAGATTAAAGAGATTTCCTGATTTATGCCTGTAAATATTTAATATATTTAATAATAATTAAATATATTATAATAATAATTTAAAAAAAAATCAAATCATCAATATCTTCAGTCATAGTTTCAGTCATCATATAGTTTTTATTTAGTTTTCGTCAGTGAAAAAAGGTAGTGGACGAACATTTTACGTCATTGTTTAAGTCGACAAAATTAACACTGCTCTTTCTCTCTCGTGTGTGTGTGTGTGTGTGTGTGTGTGTGTGTGTGTGTGTGTGTGTGTGTGTGTGTGTGTGTGTGTGTGCTAGTGGACACGGAGGGGCTGTCGGGGACACAGAGTGGAGCTGCTCCCACAGCTGAAGGTAATAACACATTGCATCTATTTAGCCAATTTCATCGAACCAGGAACTGCGAATGAATCCTCTTCTAAATATCGTATTACTTCACTAAAAATGTATTCTTTTCCACATTTCTAGGTTACTTCCTAGAGTTCCAGGAGCCGGTGAACAACATCACCCACTTCCAGGGCCAGGCGGCCGCGTTGCACTGCAAGGTGACGGGCAACCCGCGGCCCACCATCCGCTGGCTGAAGAACGACGCCCCCGTGGTCCAGGAGCAGGGCCGCATCTCCATACGCAAGACGGAGGCGGGCTCCAAGCTCCGCATCACAGACCTGGACGTGACGGACAGCGGCTTCTACCAGTGTGTGGCCTCCAACTCCGTCAAGGTCATCTCAGCCACGGGCGTGCTGCTGGTCAAGCTAGGTATTATAAACACACACATCGTCTTGTGTCAGGGTATTTCTATTGCAGTAGTTCCCAAACTGGGCATCCCCAATTTTTGGGGGGGGTCCCCAGACGGTTAGCTTAACTCATTCACCGCTAATGACGTCTTTTTACATACTTTTTTCCCCCAATAGCCCACACCGCAGAGAACGTCTTTTGCCGCGTATTGCGTTTCTTTCATGCTCGATGGCGCTCTTCTCTAACCTACAGTATGAGTCACCGTTTGACTGTCATTGAAACCAGGAAATCGCAATGTGATCGCAAAAAAACTGCTCCCACGTTACAGGATATTCTGAAATGCCTTGATCTCTGCTCCTGTCGTTCCACTTCCATGTCCGCCAGCATGTTCTTTTCAATGGCCTCTATAGAGAACGTATGGTCGCTTTGACAACAAAACTTAAAAAAAAGCACAGAAATAGTACCCTGCGTGTTTGTCAACGCCCGGGGGGTCGATCGTACTGGATATAAATATTCTGTGACTACTTGAAATGTCAGTAAGTACAAACATTGTGAGCTTGTATTTCAGCTACTTTCACAATGTTTATCTGATGAACCGAGTCAAAAATGTAAATGCCTACAAGTGCTTGTCATGGGGGGGTCCATGGGGGGTCGCGGCCTGAAAAGTGTGGGAAGCCCTTGATTTAATGAGGCGCTCGGGTGGCACAGTGGTGAAGTCCCTGCCCACCACTGCAGAGTTTGTGGGGGCGCTCCAAAAAACAAGGATAGGACCCAAAAACCTGGCATATAGGCCGGACTCTATAGTGTCTGACAACATGTTGGTGTTGCGTCATATTTGTTGTTTCTGTGGGTATGGGCGGAGTTCGTTTCATAAACAGAGAGAAACAAACTGCATGGAAATTATGTTCCAATGACTTTTTAAACACGCTCTCTTCTCCTTCATTACACAGGCCTGCTACCCACACATGGCCCCGATGAATCGTAAGTAATTACCATGTTTAGCTGTGTGTGTGTGTGTGTGTGTGTGTGTGTGTGTGTGTGTGTGTTTGTACCTGTATTACTGTACTTGTGAGAGCCAAATGCCCACACAACTATTTCAAATTTGAGGAATAGATTGTGTTATGCCTGATTTATACTATACTATACGTTCACCGGAAAACAGACATTTATTTCCCTGGCTATTTTCCATGTCGTACTAAAATGTTGACGTCCTCACAAGTATATTTATATGTGTGTGTGTGTGTGTGTGTGTGTGTGTGTGTGTGTGTGTGTGTGTGTGTGTGTGTGTGTGTGTGTGTGTGTGTGTGTGTGTGTGTGTGTGTGTGTGTGTGTGTGTGTGCGTGCAATTGCATGCGTGTATGTGCGCGTGCATGCGTGTGTGTGTGTGTGTGGGTTCAAGTGCATTCCAACCTCTCTAAACACTCCAGTGCAGACATGCCCACTCAAACCACCTCAGTGTTACTTGCTTTAAAGTCCCGGTCGTCGCAGGTTGTTTATTTTTTACTGAGTAAACAACGCAGGTCGGACCTGTGGTGCTGATGCCCTGCACAGATACACCAGATTAAACTAGATCACATTAGGCTGTGGTTCTTCCCCCAGCTGTGCCGCCTTACAATCCTACTTGAAGCTCTCTGCTGCGTTGGCCTCCTCTCTGTCTGTCTGTCTGTCTGTCGTATTCAAGAATGAACAAAAAATCACACCCGTGTGAACTGAGTGGTGCACCCCCCCCCCCCCCCCCCCCCCCCCACCTCTCTCTCTCTCTCTCTCTCTCATTAGCAGGCAACAGTGCAGCACTATCCCTCTCTCTGTTCTGGCACAACAGCGCCCCTACTGGTACTCATTATACGTGCTCATTAACCAACACATAGGTGAACACATAGGTGAACACATAGGCGGACACGGACATTGCTGTTCCTTGGAGTGGTTGCACCACTCAAAAACACACCTTTTTTTAATCAGCCTGTAACATCGCCTAGTCTTTTTTTAATTGCCTACATCATTTTTATTTACACGTGTGTATACTGTGTATGTTACAGTGAAAGTGAGAAAAACGGGTCACTTTGAGACCGGGTTCCCTCAAGCGCGAGGCGTTGTGAGATTGTAGATTGGCTATTTTCAGGCAAAAAGGTTTGGTGCTGAAGACCAAGTACAGGGCCAAAGGTCACGTTTACTAACTATTGAGGATTTAAGTGGTTAAATGTCTACCATTAATTTACACAACACTGGTAGTTGTAGACGAAACCGTTTAATCACAATTTCATATGTAGTGGGGGCCCCCTAGCTGCCTCCGCACTCTCTCAGCTAAGGGGTCCTCCTTGCTGGTCTCTGTGTGTGGTATCTTATTGTGAAACTAATGTCTGTTTGTTTTTAGGACACAAGACAAAGGGTTCTGCCAGCCGTACAGGGGCATCGCATGCGCTCGATTCGTCGGCAACCAGAGCATCTACGTGGAGTCCCTGCAGATGCAAGGAGAGAGTGAGAACCGCATCACCGGTGAGGGAAAGACCTATAGGTCACTGGTTCACAAACACATTTGTCGGTCGCGGACACATTGTCATGGGTCCCATTATTTTTTGGTTTCCTACATTTTAGTTTTTAATCACTATTATTTCAAAACATTTTCAACAAACAAACATTCCCAAAAAGCAAAAGAATAATAATGATAATAATAATAGTAATAGTAATCATGAAAACAAAATGCATTGATTTCTTTTCTAGTAATTTGATGAATAAATCTAAAAATAAATCTAATAATTTCCATAAATTAGAAAACAAGTAGTGAAGATAGCCAATCTACAAACTCACAACACGGCACTTGTAGATCGGCTGTTTTCAGTAGTTTGGGTCCCGGGCAAACGTCTCATTTATTTTTCGGGTCTCAAGTTAAAACGTTTGGGAACCACTGACCTAGATCAGCCGTTTTCATTTCACTAACTCCGTCACTGATATATTGATATCGTCACTGTCTCTGTGTGTCAGGCAGTCTCAGTCTAAACTCTGATAAATACAGTGTGGAGAAAGGAAACTGTTTTGGCAAAAGCTACAGGCTTGAGCTTTCATATTTCATATCATTTCATATTTGTTAGGGATTTTCTGTTGTTTGGTCAATAGTTTCATTATTTAGTGAATTCATGTGGCGTGCTGCATGCTAAAATGTATTGGTGCAATGTAATTCATTGGTGCTATGTCATTTATTGGACTTATTTTGTGGACTTTGGTTTGGGAACTCTTGATCTACACTGTACACTGTCTAATCATGGCTGTATGTCTTCTCTTCCCTGCCAGCTGCTTTCACGATGATCGGTACCTCCACTCAGCTGTCGGACCAATGCTCCAAGTTTGCCATCCCGTCCTTTTGCCACTACGTGTTCCCGCTGTGCGACGAGGGAGTGCGCGGCCCGCGGCGACGACAGGTACACAGCTGCATGTGACGACACTGTTCTAAATATCACGCAAACAGCTGCATGTGACGACAATCTTATATATATATATATAAAACGGTGATTCTGATTCTACTGACTAGAAGTTCGGCCGGCTGTCGGTTGAGCTCTAGCGCCACAAAGAAAATAAATAATAATAATGCGTGTAACGTAGAATACTGTGGCCTGTAGAATGGCCACAGAATGGCCACACCAATTGGTGTGCATCACTGTTTGATGGAAGTGTTTAGGCAAGTGGAGTGCTGGTAAGCTCGGCCCTAGCAGCCACACACCACGTCGACGACCCTATTCTGATTCTGGTAGTGGGATTCCTCTGATTTGTGATTCCTGTGATTGTGATTGTCGTGCAGCTGTGTCGGGACGAGTGCGAGGCCCTGGAGAAGGACCTGTGCCTCGCGGAGTACACCATCGCCCGCTCCAACCCCATGATCCTCATGCAGCTGGACCTGCCACGCTGCCACCTGCTGCCGCACCCCGGCACGCGCGACGCCGCCAACTGCATGAGAATAGGAATACCCATGGAGAAGCTGGACCCTTGTAGGTCCAAACGCACGCACACACACACACACACACACACACACACACACACACACGCACAAACACATGCACGCACACAGTGGTGGAAGAAGTGCTCACAAGTAGCAATACTGCAATGTAGAAGTACTCTGTGTACAAGTAGTATACAAGTATCGCATTGAAAATGTACTAAAAGTAAAAGTACTCCTTATGCAGAATGTCCTGTTTTACGAGTTTTCAAATGTGAGAAAATGTCAAAATGTCTAATAGCTGATCTACAAGCTCCCAATGCGTCTAATAGCTGATCTACAAGCTCCCAATGCGTCACGTTTAAGAGGGGATTCACACTATGGTCCTGGGTGCGCAGGCGGGACCACTTGGCAGGTAACCTCGCCTCACCAGGCTTTCCACCGCCTCGGAGGAAAGCCTGGTCTCTGTTTCAAAAGTCCGTATGATCCCGCCTGGGGCCGGATGATGTGGTTACGTCATGTTGTAGTATTGTTTTGTAGTCGGAACAGGTGGCGACAACTTCCTTTTCCCTCTCAATAAAAGCTCTCGCTTACGAGAGCTTTTATTGCTTTTAGTTGTAGGCAAACCATTGCCTACAACATGACAGTATATGATCCGGCTCCAGCCCGGATCATATACCGAAATGAAATGGTGCCCAGGCTACTTGGCAGGTAGTAATGTGAGCGATGCGTACTGTACCCGGGAGCGGATCGCCCGACCGTACCCGGGATCTCAATCAATCAAGGCTCGGATACGGATTGCTGCAATGTGAAAGCCATCCGTACTAAAACAAGGTCTATAATCATAATTTATATATTTTTATAATGACACATTATTTTACCTGGGTTGTACTTCTGGTAGTTCTAGTTGAATGTTGACAAAGAATGATTGGTCATCCGCTAGTGTTTGAGAGTAGCACAAGCTGTTGGACATGACATTTTCTCCCAAAAGCCCCATAGTCCACTCTGAGGCACATACGTTGAATGAAGTGTACCAGGGTGCACTGTTGAATCTTCCAGCAGGAAGGCCAATGTGAATCATGGCCAGCGGGGACCAGGCAACCGTATTCGGGAACAGTTCGAATCAAACAGACTCAAGAGACACATATCGTCTTTGAGGTCCTGAGAGAAGATCTGATATAGAAACTTTTCTTTTTACTTAAAACTGTCAGGATTTAGAAGACATTTTGTAGAATCTGGTCTCAGGTCTAAATGGGATAACAAACTGTCCCTGTGTCCGTTCCCACAGTCTCCAGATCCACGGACCACAGCTGCTACAACGGGAGTGGGGCCGCCTACCACGGCACCACCAGCGTCACCCGCTCTGGCTACACGTGCCAGCCCTGGATGTCCCAGTACCCCCACAGCCACCACCTGTCCCCTGTGGAGTACCCCGAGCTGCGCGGGGGACACAACTTCTGCCGCAACCCGGGGGGCCAGATGGAGGGACCCTGGTGCTTCACCCTGGACGCCCAGGTCAGGGTGGACCTGTGTGACATCCATCCCTGCAGTGAGTAACTATAAGTGCATTCACTCAAAGCACAGTTGTTTGTACTTTTACTTTATTCTTTGGTTCTAAACCTTTTCTGATTTAAGCTATTTTCTTACCATAATATGATGGTATATATGATTTGGTCAGAATTTATTGAAAGGATAGCCCCTTGAGATGCAGCATCTCATTTTAGAGAGGGTCCCGTAATGATGGACGCCATGCTGAGCGTTCCTCGGTGTTTTACCCGCACGGTGGGTCAAACGCTAGATCTCTTCTTCAATCGCGTGAGTCTGTTGTTGTTGTTCTGGGGAATGGTGACTATCGCTTCCTGCTTACGCTGCACAGCGTTTCACCGATTTGAGACCGCCTACCAAAAGGCGCAGCCTTTACAACCGGCACAGCCAGTTATATTTATAATTCACCATACGAGACATACAATACAGAACATGTTTTGTCTTATTTTACTCGCAGGGCCTCCAGACAACATAAGGAGGGAGATCTTGTACATACTGGTGCCCAGCATCGCCATTCCCCTGGTGATCGCGTGCCTCTTCTTCCTGGTCTACATGTGTCGCAACAAGCAGAAGGAGTCCAGCGACAGCCCTCGCCGCCAGCTCACCGGCTCCCCCGTCAGCCAAGACATGGAACTGCCCTTCCTCAACCAGCAGAAACAGCAGGTACAGACTCATTCTCAAACTTTACAATTACCGTCTCGGTTTGGTATGCATTAAAAAGCGCTTCGAGCTTGCAGATCTTCTACTTTTAATGCTTTCGTGTGACACTGTAGTATGATCAAGTAGGATTTCAGAAAATGACGATTTGTGTGTTCCCAGGCCAAGCTACGGGAGATCGGCCTATCCGCCGTGCGTTTCATGGAGGAGCTCGGCGAGGACCGATTCGGCAAGATCTACAAGGCTCTCCTGTACGGCATGGTGCCCGGCGAGCCCAGCCAGGCAAGGATATTAGCATTTAGCTTTTTAGGTTTAGTTTTCATTGTAATTTTTACGGTAATTTTGTAGTTTTAATTGCGACTGTAGGTCCTGCATCTCCCACCCGTCCGTTTGTCCGTTAGTATAGTCAACATTTTTGGTCACTCCTCGTGACATCACATCTCCACATATGGTCACACCTCGCCCTGCCGTCACCCAGGCAGATGCGTACACGCGACCTCGTCACTTTTCGCCCTCAGGGCGTCTTACTGGTTTAGTTTTAATGTCAGTTATTTTCAAAAGATGCCTATACATTTGAAAACTTGAAGTGGCACATTCTGCATAACGACCACTTTGCAAGTGCATTTTGAAGCCAATACTTTTGCGCTTTCACTCCAGCACACGTTGAATTCCGGACGTTCACATGTAACGGGAGTATATATTTCTAAATTTCTAAATTTACTTAAGTAATAACCTTGAGTGCTTTTTTCCAACCGCTGCAACACAGGTGGTGGCCATCAAGACGCTGAAGGACAAGGAGGACGGCGGTGCTCTGCTGGAGGAGTTCCGGCGCGAGGCGGCGGTCCGCGCGCGCCTGCAGCACCCCAACGTGGTCACGCTGCTGGGCATGGTCACCAAGGAGCAGCCAATCAGCATGCTCTTCGGCTACTCGCCGCTGGGCGACCTGCACGAGTTCCTGGTGACACGCTCGCCGCATTCGGACGTCGTTGGCGGTAAGGGGCAGAACGAGGAGGAGGACGATGCGGGAATTGTCACGTCGCGATTGTCGCGGATCGACGATATTATCGCGATGAGGAAAATATTTGCTTCAAACATAATATGCCACTTCCGTTTAACCACCTGATTGATTGATTGATTGATTGATTGATTGATTGATTGATTGATTGATTGATTGATTGATTGACATGGTACAGTCAAAGCACATTTATCCAAAAGGATAGCACCGAAAAGCCCTCTTGTTTACAAAGGAGGAGATTCTCCCCAAGAATCTTGTCCTTTGATTTACTTTTTTGATCGCCCTTGTTGCCATGCCTTCACCTGTCAGCTTGTTGTCCAGGATACAGCCCAGATATGTAATCTCTACTTTACTAGCAATTATAATGACGTCAATTCTGACACTGAAATCATTTACCCTACTAAGGGAGTGGTTAGACCCAAAGAGAATAGATAATGTTCTCTTTCCTCCAGGTAGGATTTCATCCAACTTACTGATGAACTATCGAAACCACTGCGATAAACGATAATAACAATTTATCGTCTCCATCCCTATAGGCGGCAGCTCGGACGACGGACGGACGGTTCGGTCCTCCACACTGGAGCAGGCTGACTTCCTGCTCATCGTGACGCAGATCGCGGCCGGCATGGAGTTCCTGTCCACGCACAACGTGGTGCACAAGGACCTGGCGGCGCGCAATGTCCTCGTCTACGACAAGCTCCAAGTCAAGATCATGGACCTGGGCCTGGTCCGGGACGTGTACTCGGCCGACTACTGCAACATCATGGGCAACGCCAGCCCCTTCCCCATCCGCTGGATGGCCCCGGAGGCCATCGCCTACGGTACGTTGTGTTTTGGGAGGCGGAAAATTAGCTATTTCCACTGCGTTTGTTCTGTTGATTCCCGGCGGTACTATGTGCGTTTTTTATGAATAAAATGTAATCCACCCACTGCCAGCTTTATTTTTTCATACCTTTCAAGTAGTCACAGAATATTTATAGTATGATCAACCCCCCCTTTTACAGGTAAGTTCTCCACGGACTCTGACGTGTGGTCGTACGGCGTGGTGATGTGGGAGGTGTTCAGCTACGGCCTGCAGCCGTACTGCGGCTGCTCCAACCAGGACGTGATGGAGATGGTGCGCGCTCACCAGCTGCTGTCCTGCCCCGACGACTGCCCCGCCTGGACCTACGCCCTCATGCTGGAGTGCTGGAACGAGTTCCCCGCCAGGTTAGCATCGTTTTAACATCTTTTCATTTACTTTTGTGGCGGGGGGGGGGGGGGGTGTTTGACATTTTATTTTCGATTTCAGTTTAGTTTTGGACCACCTTTTACCCCTTATCCCTATACCACCAGCCCCTCCTATGTCCACAAACATTGAAGACAAAAGTGAGGACGCAAATTATGATTGGCCAGTATGAGATGATGTATGATGATGGTGTGATTCTTTTACTATTTTGAAAAATATAAAAAAAAATGTTCAATTAGCCGATCTACAATCTCACAACGTGTCGATGTAGATCGGCTAGTTGAACTATTTTAAAAGGATTTTCAAAACGGCAAATAAGTTTATGGAAGATAAGGGATAAGGGGTGGCGTATAGGTGTAATGTATTTATTGGATCTCTTTAGTTTCATCTAATCGTTCGTTTCGTCTAACCCCTAATAACAACCCTGCTTCCTCACCTCCAGGAGGCCAGGCTTCAAGGACATCCACGCGCGGCTGCGCGCCTGGGAGAGCCTCAGCAACTACACCACGGGCTCTGCGCAGAGCTCGGGCACCAGCCACACCACGCAGACCAGCTCCCTGAGCACCAGCCCCGTCAGCAACGTCAGCAGCATCATCACCAGCGGCGGTGGCGGCGGCGGTGCCAATGGCTCGCGCTACGCCAGCCCCAAGAAGTGCATGCCGGCGTTCCCCCAGCAGGCCCAGTTCATGCAGATGAAGGGCCCCATGCACCGGGGCCCCATGGGACCTCAACCGATCTACATCCCCGTCAACGGCTACCAGTCCATACCCGCCTACCCGTACCCATACCCGCAGAACTTATACTCCATGCAGATGCCCATGGCCATGCCCCATCAGCAGCAGATGTCCCATCAGCAGCAGATGTCCCACCACCAGCCCGCCGCGCCCCACCACCACCAGCGGGTATCCCACCACCCTCAGATGGCGCCGGCCAATAAGGCGGGCTCTCACCACAGCGCAGGCAGCCACAGCGGCTCCACCTCCACGGGCTACGTCACCACGGGGCCGCCCAGCTTGTCCGCGGCGGAGCGGGCCGCGCTGCTCGACGACGAGCGCAAAGAGGCCGACAACGACGGCGGCGGGGGGGGCCTGGGCGACGACGCCGCGTCCCACAACGGGCCGGAGCCTGACGATGACCTATCGGTGCCCGAGACGGAACTGCTTGGCGACGGCGATCCAAAACAGACTGGCGTTCAGGAGGAGGAGACGTCGTGTGTGGAGGCGTAATAAAGCTTGTTTTTGTACTTTGTCGCATTGACAATGTTGCACGCCGGAAATAGCCGGATCGACGAGCCCGTGGACGTGACGCGTTGTGCACTCGTCCATCAGCTATTTGCGAGCGATGCAGAGTATGATGAAGTATAATTCGGGCTTTTTTGAGCATTTTCTTTGGCAGACAATATGGAACAGAGGGGGGAAAAAGCCAAAATGTGATGCGAGCGAAGCTCGCTTGGGGAGTAATGAGGAGAAAGGCAGTGAAGGGAACGCTTTGCAACTGAACGGTTTATCGTAGCTCTGGCTGGCGCTTTGGACAGCAAAGCACATCTCACATCGGGGGAAAAAACTCTTTACGTAAAAAAGGTACCCGTACAACTCATTAGAAAGGGCCAAAGAGGATCAAGCAAATGTTGTTTGTTGGGTTGGTGTTGCAAAGCCAATACAAGAACAATTTCTACTCTTACTATTGTGCGACATCAAACATTTTGCTCTCATGCCAGGATTCCTTAAACACAAGTTGCCATGTCAGTTGGACAGAACATTTGAGATGATTGTTACTGCGGTTTTATGAAAGATGGAGTTGGAGTCTGAGCAGCAGTGGTCAAAATGAAATGTGACACGTTGTAGAATGTATGACGATTAGAACCTGGATACGATTTAGCAACGTATTTATTTAATAACTATGGAAATGATAGCTGAAGTTATTTTGTTCACAGACAGACAGACAGTGGTAATTTCAGTGTTTTGAGACAAAAACATGTTTCTATGTTTCTTATCTATTCTTTTAAATTGGAGTGCCACTTTTTTAACAAGTGGAATATTTTAATGCATAATACTTAACGGCAGTGATTCTCAACCTTTTTTTTATTTTATTTCAAGGACCCCCAGTATGATACATGCATTTATTCGGACACGCCATTTGATAGCTTTTATTTTTATTTTTTTTATCTCTGGGACCCTCATCTACACTGAAATATCAACAACAAAAAGTAAGCAGTAGTAGTTTTAAATGTGGTGTAAGTGTTTTTGTTCAAATAAGTGTTAAATAGCTCTACATTCTCTTTGTAAATAAGTGTTTGTTCAGTAACAGGGGTCTCTCTGGCTTTTTGGTACAGAAACAGAAAATAAATGTTCAGGTCAGGATGCCACAGATTAAACAAGTATAATTGGAAGAGATGAAACAAAATTGGACCTGGAACACTATAAGAATTGGAGCTCACAAATCTCTAATCCTTGGATTGAAATTGACAACCCACTTGAAACATTATTTTCTGTTTATTAAAGATCTGAAGATATGGGGAGACCCCTATTACTGAGCACAACACTAGTTGTTGATTCTGTGTTTTATTATCTGTTTTATACTGCAAGAGTGCCAAAGTGAAATTTCCATTTAATGTCAAAGGTAATGGATAATAAAGTGTTCTTTTTCGTTATAGCCGTTTTTCTCAAATGGGTGTACGAGAAAGTGAAAAATGGAAGAATTAATTTTACTGTTTTTCTTTTTTTTTACACAGTGACAAAAGCTGTGTTTGTCAATAGCAGTACGACTGTTATTGAATAGAAAAGCAATGTTTATTTGCACATTACTTGAATATAGTGATATCAAACCTGGACTCACTGAAGTGTTATGGCCACTGTTTAAAAATGCATGTGCTGCAGGAGGCTTGAATTGCAGCTCTTTAACTCTTATTTCCATATATGACTTCTAAAGGTTGTTTATCATTAATTCATAGCATTCATATGCTATTGCTAGCCATGGTTTTCTCTTGCAGTTTAATGTAGTTGCATCAAGGGGATAGCCTACTTAAAACCGAAGCAAAACAAGGTTTGAGAACCACCGCTCTATAGCAATGACTACTATCATTATTTTACTTTTTAACTTTTGTTTTAACTAAACAAGTATCACTTACACTACATTTCATATTACTGGATTTGACCCCAGTGACATGTTCAGCAGCGATTCCAAGTTCAGTGTTATGCTTGATTTGTGTTATGAAAGTGTTCTATTTTCACAGCAAGACACCATCATATGGCGAAGTACAAATCAGGCTTTATTACAGCTGCACACCTTTCCTATTATCAGGGTTTAGGTTAGGGTTAAGTAATATGTTAATGGTAATATCAATTCTTTCCCCAGTAACGAGTAGTATATTCATTGGTTCCCAACCAGGGGCACTTGGAATTGGTATTTTCTTTTGGCGCTTTATTTATTCATTTATAAGTTATTCCCCAAATGATATGGAAATAAATATGGGATGCACACGCAGAAGCCTGTACCCAATAAATATTGAAAGTCATTTCAAAGGCCCATTGCTAAAATGTTGTGTCTGCACCGCTCCAACTGCTATTTTTGAAAGAAATACAAATCTAAAATGTTTGGAGACATTTTAATAACTTTTTTTAATACAAATCTTCTCTTCTGAGGGTCCCTGCCATAAAACATTTTCAGATGGTGGTCCGCGGTCAAGTACATATATCATCGTTAACACGAAAAGGGTTTGCGAACCGCTGACTTGACGCATGTTAAAACCAATAAACCCATGAAGGTCAAATCTGCAGCCAAATAAACTAATGCAAGCGAACATGGATAACTGGTTCAAACTTCAAACGTCTCTCACTCTCCCTGGATAGTTTTGACTGATTTGACATTTGACTATGATTGACATTTGACAAGATAGCAGCCAGTGTACAGTACTAAACTAAACCTTTTCAGGCTGCGACCCCCCAAAATAATCATATTTGAACTGGGGACAAGTTCACAATTCACAATGTTTGCCTCTTTTTTTATATTATTTGACAATTTGGCCAATGGTTGTCCGCAATTTCCGCAATTTCTGCAATTTACGCAATTTCCGCAATTTTCAATTTCTACTAAACTAAGACAGTTGATGGAACTCATTTAACAGAATCATCAGAACACGTGAGTGATGGGGTACTGTCGGCATGGCAACAACTCAAGGGTTATGTAAGACAAAACTAGTTGTGGACCACTAGTGTCATTTATCACACTTGGCAATATGGTAATAATATCAACACGTTGTGATGCGATGCAATACTGCCTTTTATATCTCTTCTTTGAAAACATGCGGCCTCTTGCAAAATTATTATGACACAATTATGAAGGGAGAGTTGGGTAGCAAAAGTATTAATATAGTAAAACAAATCTTGTATTGTAACGAGTTACTCTTGATAACAAGTGATGCAATGCAGTGATACTAAACCTTTTATAATTGAATCAGGGTCCCATTTGAAAACCTTGAAAGTGTCCCGCAGCCCAACCAGTGTTAAATAGTCAGATGTGTGGGCCGCATGCATGTTTAATTTGTGTTTGGGTTTGGATCGATGGAACTATAGCCCTTTTTTTCTTTACACACATATATATGATTTAATATCTTAATGTTTTATTAAATATTAAAATCTGAGCGTTTTGTCCTCACACAGCCCACCGATGGGCCACGGCCCACAGGTTGAGAATCGCTGATGTTTTTAACCTCTTAAACCCCAGCATCCGTATATTGTGGGGAAAGCTTTTGCAGAAAACAAGCTTTGTGAGCTGGTCGAACGGCTATTTTCTGCAAATGCTCTCCCCAGAATAACAGAAAACACACTAGTATAGAGGCTAGAGCCCTGTTGGACTCCATTTAACCATATAGGGTTTAAGTAATAAATAACTAAGTGACATATTTCTCTAACTCGCCCAACACTGCCTACATACCATAGAATGTTCAGAGAAAGGACCTATGTCTCCTCCAATAGTTTAGACTGGTTTTAAAACTATTACTTTGGATACCATTGTTGTACCATTTTGTAATTTATATATGGACACTTTGTTGTTGTTGTTGTTGTTATGTTCATGTGCTAAATATTATTAGCCTGGTGATATTACTGGTACAATGTTCTTGTAAGCAGTCATAATAATATGCTAACCATAATATTGTGTTCTACCGTTGAGTATTGAATAAAGTCCAAATAAAGACAACATTGATGATCTTTTTAAGTTGTTGTGATGTGTTTATCATCTTTCCTATATATTTTGTATTTTGTAAGGGACCAAGCCCGAAAGGCCTATATGGTCCCTTGTTGGTATTCTACCTTTCCTTCTTCTTCTTCTTCTTCTTCTTCTTGCATGGGCATAACAGGGACTGTGGGAGATAGGCAGACAGACACGCAGACTTACAGTGCAGGCACACCTTCGCGCACAGCCGAGGACAGAGGAAGCTGACACCTGACGTCATTTTAGACAGCTGGTGGATGGAAAAGAAGCTCCACCTCCGTGGCTGACTGACACGGAGGAGAGCGGGGGGTTACACGCAGCAAAGGTCGCCAGGCTCGGGAATCGAACCTGCGGCTTGCTGTCAGACTGCATTAGAGCGTGGTATGTGGTATGCGCCTTACCTATGCTAGCCTAAGGGGATATATGATGAATTGACCAAATTCCCACTTAACACAACACACTCTCGGGTTCTCTGCGATACACAGGCCCAGGAGTGAAGTAGATTGGTCAGATGGTTCTCAAGATATGTGTGGGGGGAGTCGCTCACACACACGCATGCGCGTGTGTGTGTGTGTGTGTGTGCGCGCGCAATTTTCATGTAATGTCTAAATTCTGCATTCTTGCATATAAACTTTAATTTAAAAGATGTCAGCTTTATGTGCAGTGACTCTTAAAGATGAGAATGTTAAACATCCTGGTGATGGTTTGATGTTTTGTCATTCGCTCATAAAAGTTAGTCATTGAGAGTATTAGTTAAACAGTGGGAGCCCTGGGAAACTACATGGACATTTTACTAGCTGTAAAAAAAAAAAAGCTGTGAGTCTCATGCTTTTTCATGTCAAGGACTCCAACCCCCAAATTATGTATTTGGTCACGGACGGACCCCCATCTGAAAGGATGGTGGACAGTGCCCAGTTATTTTATTATCTGTTATAGTGGTATTGAGTCATTGTGTTATAGTGGGTAAAACCTTTCAAGTGCACCCCATATGATTTCTCATGAGTGACTGTGTTCTTTCCATCCATAAATCCAGGAATCTGTTTATCTGCATGTGTGTGTGTGTGTGTGTGTGTGTGTGTGTGTGTGTGTGTGTGTGTGTGTGTGTGTGTGTGTGTGTGTGTGTGTGTGTGTGTGTGTGTGTGTGTGTGTGTGTGTGTGTGTCCACTTTATGCCCATATATGGAGATCCCCCAGCTCTCCCAAGTTGGTACAAGATGACTGATGTCATAGTCTGGCGTCTGAGTACAGACCGATGACCACTGCACTATATTTACTTTGTAATTTGTTACTCATAGCAACAGTTTTCTATTAACCAGTGGCAGTGGTGGGTGGGACAAGTAGTCAGATTAGTTTTGCTTTTTATACCTAAGAAAAAGCAGCAAAACAGCAACATAAAAATACTGTAGGTTATAGGCCAAAAAGGGCCTGTATTCAAAATACATCACCAAAGTAAAAGTAGATTTTTGAGGGGTGCCTGCCCCTCCTATATAGCACGTGTTGTCTGAACATCATTGAAAATGCCATTGACAATGAATGGAGAATTTACTATGTGTCTGAGCAAATCGACATGTATGTCGTGGCCTCGTGGGAACCCTTGGCCAATAAGGGACCACAATTCTTGATGATGATGTACGATGATTAGATGGCCCCTCACTTCACACGGGTGCGTTTTTATTTATTTATGTGTCAACCTTTTTAAAAATAACATCTATTTGAAAATGTGCAGTTACAGTTTCACTATCATACTGCAGCATAGCCAATTAGCCATACATGCCTGTTTAGGTGACCCCATGGCGGCATGGCCTTTACTCTAGCACCACCTTTAGGCAAAATCGATAATTTTATGGGTCAGTAAATATGCATTTTTATCACTTTTACTACAAATAATACATAAAAGAAAATAAAGCTATATCAAACAGTTTGCAAAAGGTTTTCAGAACCATCATTTTACAAGAATGAATAAAACAAAGATTGAAAATAGCCACCATGTCAAGGTTTTCATGTTTCTGTATTTGTCCTTTTGGGGCGCTCTGTGTGTTCTATGTGTTGAGGGTTCTCAATTATGTGTCTTTGTTGCATCTGTGCTTCTGGTAATTAAGCTTGTTGGTTACACCTGTTGTGAGTGAGAGAGGGCGGAAGTC
The DNA here is from genome assembly GCF_963924005.1 of Protomyctophum bolini. Lineage (NCBI taxonomy): Eukaryota > Metazoa > Chordata > Actinopteri > Myctophiformes > Myctophidae > Protomyctophum > Protomyctophum bolini. The sequence continues at coordinate 22,084,424 of NC_137883.1, read as the reverse complement.
TCATTACATAGAAGGAGAGTGCACTGTGCAGATCACATGAGAGAGAGCTCTGTGCAGACCATAGACTAGACCTGCAGACCACTGAGAGAGAGAGAGAGAGAGAGAGAGAGAGAGAGAGAGAGCTCTGTGCAGAAGGAAGAAGGCAAAGTAGACAAGAATAAGTAAAGTGAATGAAGTAAAGTGAACTATAAAATGTAAAGCAGAAGAAAGTGAAGTTAAGTACAATAAATGAAGTAAAGTTAAATAGAGAAAAGAAGAGAAAACAAAAAGGTTTTTCAAGAAAGACTGAAGGTTCCAACTCCAAGCCCCCCCCCCCCCCCCCATTCATGCAAGCAAGCAGGCACAGTGGTCAGTATTGTTTGTTTGTAAGCCTTATTGTGAACGTCATGTATTATTATTATGAATGTAATTGTATGAACGTCCAAGTTAATGTTTTGTTTGTTGTCTTGTTTTGGAAGGCAGTTCTACGGTGTTTTACAGCACAGTGTTTTCAGCATGGTGTTAATAAACAGCAGTAAAAAATAACTCCGAGTCACGTGCGATGGATGGGCGGCACAGCCACAATGTATGAAAGTTGGACCAGTTATATAAAATGAGCATATTAGAAATGGTTATAGAAAGTAATTTAAGTAGTCAATTCACAGTATCCTAATCTTGTTCAACAAAGTTTTTGCATGTGCTACAATAATGTCTAAGTGTATTTGTTTTATTTGTTTATGAACTGTGACGTGTGAACCTATATCAAAGCTCTTGTGTGAGGCATTGATTTCAGTGCTTAAGAAGGGATAATTTCACCATTTATCTTCAACGAAAATAAACACATTTGCCTCGATACATTATTAAGTTGTCCATATGCCTAACGCCTGGCATTTTTCATTATGACAGCGCTTGCAAAACTCTGGAATGTTTTATCTGGTCAACAACACCCTCTATTGGCGCTTATACGTTACAGCACAACTCTGAACAATTGACAATTAGCAGTAATCTCTCAAAACAGATTATTCAATGGCATATTGAGTATTGACATCAAAATATATGTACAGTACCAATGTAAAAGCACTATTCCCCCCCCCCCCCCTAAAATGACCTACACATTTCAAAATGTAAACATTCATTGTATAGGCTACTTAAGTATAGTCTACACCAGAGTAGCTACGGTACTTGAATAAATTAGGCTAGTAACTTCCCATCACTGACATTAATTTATGTATCAAGTAATGATGTAATTTTTGCCTCAAATCAATCTCAGGAGGAACAGAGCAGAATGAAGTTATTTCTTCGTATTAAAAAGTATTTTTTTTGTCAGGTGCAGGGTAGATATTTAGAAATCGAAGTCTAAACAAACTACACCTACAGTCTGTGCATTCATTTAATTTATTAGAAACATTAAGAAATTGTGTTTTTTTTTAAAGTAGGCCTAATGCATCTGTAAAGGAATACCGGAGAACTCGCCAGTTTTCTGACTCGCCGCGAAAAATGCAGAGATCTCGCCGGCCATGTCGCCGCGAAGGCCCCCGAAAGTCATACTCTCATTATGTGGTCGGTAAATCTCATCACCACGGCGAGCTGTCCCGTGAGTTGTCCACAGATCCCGGCGACCTGTCCCGACGAGCTGTCCACAGTTCCGGCGAGGCGGCGACATGACTTCACTTCTCTTTTTTTTTTTTGCGGCGAGTGCTCTCCACTTTTCGCCACGGCGAGATGGTAAACTGGCAAGTTCTCCGGATACCCTGTAGTATCATAGGCCGGGCGACTCGTTTGGTATTCAAACTGTAATAGCCTAGGCTTACTATTTCAGTTTGTAAAAATGAATGCATTGGCCAATCAAAGACTGCTGTTATTATTATTATTATATGACTATTATATGACTTTTCATTTTTTAAAGCGCCTAGTTGGGCTACTCTACAGTACTAGGCCTACACGTCCAGAGTAGAGTAGAGTAAGCCTACTCTAGTCTCTAGTTACTAGTGCTAGTACAGTAGGCCTACTTCAGTAAAGTTATGTAGCCTACTTGTTTCACTTTCCAGTTTCCACCACTGGTGAGTGGTGACGAATCCTGGATGATCTCGCCATAGTAGCCAGGCCCATTATTACATTACATTCATATCATTCATATAGTTGGAGGCACAGCCATTGGCTGTATCGAAGGGCCACGCTGTTTCCCCATTGGCCCCGTGGTCCCGTCACTCAGAGACGCGTTTTTCCACTGACCTACTAACACAGATCCTAAAAGCAGTCAGTCAGCCAGTCACTCATTCAGTCAGTGTGTTAGGGGGGAAAAGGCGACGTTACAACACAGAACAATGTATGATAATGTGACACACTCCTGAGTCCTGACTGTCCTTCTTTACGCAATGCTCCAGCGTGTTCCTCTACGCAGAAGAAGCAGCAGCTAGGGGGACACAGTGCTACTGTCGCCGGGGAGGACATGCCACCAGGCCGGCGTGTTGGCGCACACAATCATCGTTCAACCGGTAGGGGACAAAATAATACACACTTTTCTGACGCGTAATGGTGATGTAGGCCTACCAAATCTACACTGTAATATGAATGTAACTCTCTCAGAGTGTACACATTGCTTGTTGTAGGCTACACTCTCAGAGTTACAGACCAGTATGTATGGATTCTTCAAAACATCTTTTGCCGTTTAGGCAGTAACATTCTGGAAAATCGGACTTTTATGGATGAATAATTTGATATTATTGTAGTTTTTTTATATTCACGTCCATAACCGGGATACCGGCTATATATTATGGATATATAGCGTTTAGAGTGGTCCCGCTTTGTTCCACACTATAGACACGGGGCGGGGAGAGGAGAGGACTCATAGCAGGAGAGACTATGAGGAGAGGAGAGGCTGGAACGCGCAGAACGCACACTATTGAGGATGGAAACGTGCCATGGCGTTCCTGTACATGTCCCAGCGCCCGGAACCAAACAAAATAAAACAAGTCAATAATTTGCCGTATTATCATTATTTCTATGTTATTTAGGCACTTCTAAAAGGCGTAGGACTAAGCCATTGCTTTCTTTAACCCCATTCATTGCATAACCTCGTCGTAGCCACATGTGTCAAATACGTGTTATTTTTGGATTTTCATCATTCGCACATTGTTTTATTCTTCAACATGTTTCCTCGCTAAAGCATGTCTGTATACGAGGCTAATGTGAAGTGAATGCATTGCATAATGGCAGAATGTGCTGGCCGCTGCACTGTGAGCTGACTGAGCTCGTTCTGTAATCCCTGTGACACAAAGAAGGATATCTGGGGCAATGGGACATGACGCCGCCTGAACATTCCGGTGTTCTGCACGCACACTGTGCGTGATATAGAGAGACCCGCGCGCACGGTACGGCATTATCACCCCCCGCCTCTGACCCCCCAACTGGACGACACGGTCGTACGGTGAGGTGGAACGGGGATTTTTATTGTATTTTATTTCGAGGCGGTCCCCACACCCCGAGCGCGTTTTTCGGATTTCTAGTGGCGTTTCTCCACCGGTTTTCCGAAAAACGCGTCCAGTGTGCAACCCATAGAGTATAATAACTCTATGGTGCAACCACCTTAATTAGTTTGTGTTATAGCATTTCAGTCACGTGGTTTGGGATGACTGCTTTGGCCTTATTTCTTTGTTTCCCTTGCTTTAGCCTACAATGCACACGGATACAGTAGGCTACAGTACCCCCGCCCCGATTCAAGATTTGTGGTGTTAAAACATGCAGATACTAAACTTTTTCATGTCAAGGAAAGGACCACTACATTTTTGTTCCAGGGACCCCCAGAAAAATATTAATGTAAAAAAAGAATATATTAATATATATATTATATAATGTTATATAATATATATTATATAATTAATATATTATATATATATTTGTCCAAACATTTTCAATATTTTTCACGAAATGTAAAATAGCAGATACCGGTATACAAAGTTACTGCGTGGCACAAAGGGGCGTGCCCGTGCTGTGACTGTGAGCTATAGATCTGCTAGTTTATATCGACATATAAATGGGTAGAGTAGAGTGGTTAGTTTTGCTGGGCACCCACTGGTACTCCCCCCAGGGGTCCTTTGGTGCGGATTGTGGGACAGAATGTGCCACATTCTAGGGACATTTCAGGGGGAAAATATCCCATCTACAGGCTTAGTTGTGAACTTGTAAATGGGCTATTTTAAGAAAAAGGATTTAGTGTCCACAGGGAAAAAAAGGTGCAGACCTAGTGTAGCTCCCTGGGGGACCCCCTCAACTAAGTGGCTAATGTTGCAACGTCTTGGACTTTCCTTACTTTCACAGATATACGCTGGACTGGACATGAACACTGCCCGATACCATCCTACGTCATTCACATGCTTTTATAACAACGCCGACATGCCTAAAAACTCATGAGCATATAGCGACAGACTAACATGCAGACCATTAAGAGAGAACTGGACTCCAGTGGAACGTACGCTGAACAGGATGCTTACCAGAGCTCCAGCACAAGGTTAGTATAGAATAGTGGTTTTCAACCCTTTTCATCAAGGTCCATTATTTTTTTTGTAATATGAAAAGGGGTCGAGATTCAACAAGGTCCAAAAAATAGCAAAGAATTTCAGATCTACAAGTTCACTATGGCAGTTCTACAAGCTTTTGTGATCTTGTTCTTGCTATTTTCGAAGATGGTTTTTACAAATTTTGACAAAAGGTTTTGAGTCTGATTTACATTTTAGAATGCATTTTTAGAATTGGCCTCAGGTCTTAATGCGTTCATATTCCCCCTCTGCTCCCACAGGGACCTGATTGGCCTCAACAAGTCCTCCTCCATGCCGCTGAAAGCCCGGATGCCGTGTCGGCGCAAACGTGAGTTCATCCCAGAGGAGAAGAAAGACCCGCAGTACTGGGAGCGCCGGCGCAAGAACAATGAGGCGGCCAAGCGCTCGCGGGAGAAGCGGCGTGTCAACGACATGGTCCTGGAGAACAAGCTAATGGCCCTCGGACAGGAGAACGCGACGCTCAAGGCCGAGCTCCTGGCGCTCAAGTTGAGGTTTGTGTTGTAAAGGATTGTATTGTGGGGAAAGGTTTTACCATTTACATTGTAGGTATTCAGTGGACCACTGTTATTCAGAGTGACTTGTAGTAACGTTGCTGTCAGGCAGAAACCTCTTGTCTCCATATTATGCCCATATTAATGGCCTACTTGATCATATTAACTACAGAGTCACACAAAACTTAACAAACCAATGTTAACTTCATATAGAGTCCCTAAACCTGTTGCCGAGAACAGCTGATGCTCACATTGCATCGCGGATGCGACCGCTGTGAGCTTAGAGGTCTGCTAGTCTCGGCTAGATATAGTACCCTACTTATAGTGTTTTGCATTTCTGTCTAATAAAATATTCAATCAGTCAAATTCAGTACAGTATGGATAAATTGATGTCATATCTTATCTTATCATATCTTATATAGGTTCGGTCTGGTGAGCTCGGCAGCATATGCTCAGGAGGTGCAGAAGTTATCCCATGCTACCGCCACCCTGTACCGCGACTATGTGTCGCCCGGCGCGGGCGACTTGGAGCCCCTGCGCGTGGCTGGGAGCTGCGTGTCGGTCATCAGGCACTTGCCTCACGGCGTGATGGCGTCTCAAGACGGAGACACCATCAAACGAGAGCCAGCCGAGAGAGGCGGCTACGTGGCGGAGAGGGGGGCCAGCCCGTACCAGATGTATCCCAGCTATGCCGCTGGCCCCCTGACCGATCCGTTCCCACGGGCCGCAGAGTCTTCTGGCGACTCTCCTGGAACATCTGACGACGGGGCCTTGAGCAAGTCATCCGATGGAGAGGACGAGCAGCGGGTCCCCAAGGGTCCCCCCGCCCCACTGCTGCCTTTCACCTCCTCTTCAGACCTCGCCTCCTCTGACCAGAGAAGCGTCATTGTCTCAGCACTCAAGGCGACGGACGCCACCTCAGCGGTGGCTGCCTTGCCGCACAAATTGCGGCTCAAGGCCAAGGCCAACATCAACATCAAGGTAGAGGCCATAGACCCCGAGTACCACGCTCTGGGACACGCCTCCGATGGGTGGCACCAGCAGCGGGCCGCGGAGTCATCCCCCAGCCCCCTGTCGGCGCAGGTGATTGACATGCGAGACTGGACCCACCAGTCCGGGCAGTGGCAGAAAAACAGACCTGATAGCCCACAGGACGATAGTCCACAAGACTATAGCCTGCAGGACGATAGCCCACAAGACTATAGCCCACAGGATGATAGGTGCATGAGTAGCAGGCTTAGCCCAAGCCTCCTCAACAGTGCGTTCACAACGGATGGTAGGGATCCCTCCTCCCCATGTGCCCATTCGGATTTGGAGAACTTGCACATAAATCAGGGCATGGCTGCTGAGCTGTCCTCAAATGCAGCCTGTCTATCGAGACTCATCCCAACACACCTGGGTTCTGTGATGGAGTCGACGGCAAGCACTAATGATCACTATGTGTTTTCGGAATGACAAATTGACAATGTTAGTTTTTTTTAGACAATGTGTGCATTACAGCGTTTCCTGTGTTTATTCACTGTGCTATTGATATGGTGTAAGGTTACACATTTAGAATTGTGCTGGGCAATATATCGATGTTGCTTTGATTATCATCATAAGACTCTTTGGGGATTTTGCGTATCGTTGCTGTCGGAGCAAAAACCTCTCATCTCCATCTCATCTCATTCTAACGTTCTGTGTTTTTTTGTAAATTAACGCCCTACTAGATCATACTATACAGCATCACACAAAAGCATCAAAAGTAGCAATGCTTGAAACACCGCAATGTGTTTAGAGCTTGTCGATCTGCTACCTGTGCTATAAGTAACCCTTTTGGACATGAGGTTTCCATCCGACAGAGACCATATCACAATATCACGACATGGCATAAATGTAAGCCTTATTTTATAACTTCAAAATAATTTCTAAGATAGTGAAAATAGCCGACCTACAAGCATACTTGGCTATATTTTATATCGTCATATTAGATGTCTATAATATTGCCCAGCCCTGTTTTCAAATGAAAAAGTGTGAGTTTGTAATTTGGCATATCTGAATTTACAGCATTCATGTTTACTCTTTGTGGTAATTAATGGTGAATGAGTTTCCCCCCCTGTTTTACAATAAATACATGTCAGGACCGACTTGTGTATTATGTGTTGTTGATGAATATTCATGCATGAATAAATAAGACAGAGTACTAAAACCCCAGTTAATTTACCCTTCAACTTCTTGTTTATAGGCAACTTGGATGCTATAGTCTATAGCATCCAAGTTGCCTGCAACTCTATAGTATATAGTCTATAGACTAGACACTTGAGGGTATGTGCATGCATAAAGTGAGTGGCAAAGTGAGTAACTACGTTTAACTTTTAATGCAATCAGACATTTCTGTTTGGATGTATGGGTAGAACGTTGTTGTTTTGACACTGTAGGCATTCCCGGATAATTTCCGTGTATGATGATGTCACGTCACGTGCATACCCTAGTCTATGGTGCAAGGGTTCACAACCTTTTCAGGCCCACCCAAAATAATCATATTTGAACTGGGGCCCCCCCCCACCCTGACAAGCACATGGAATTGTAGGCATTACATTTAGATAAATATTGTGAAAATAGCCAAACTACAAGCTCAAAAGGTTAAGTATAAAACTATAAATACCCCATGTCAAATATTACTCAACTACTAGTGAAAGTTGCTCAGTTGCAATTTGTAGCCTACTACTTACAACAGCAGAGGGTGTTGTTTTTGCCTGGATTGACAATAGCAGATCTACAAGCTCACAAACATGTTGAGTAGTGACACGTTATATGAGCTTGTATATCTGCTATTTTCACCATTATTTTTTAAATAGGGCTTAAATGGTTAATTCATTCATTTCCTACAACCTTCTGTTTCATAGGCTATAATGCAAAATGATATTCCGTAATTTCCTTTAGCCATTTCAGTCAAATTATTTTGCAACAAAACAACAAAAAATAATCTGCTTTGAGTAGCCCATAAGTCACTTACCGTATGACTTCTTATTACACACTTTTATTACTTTTATGTGTGTAATTAAAAGTGTAACCTTTTATTGCCTACACTTAATTTAACATAATCTAAGCCTAATCTTTGACTAAATGTAATATAAAACCCATAAAGCTGTAGCCTCAGCTCAGGCCTGCATGTATCATGTATGATAAAAGCCCAAAAGCCATGCCAACCATAGAGTATTTGCCAACCCACGTGACGTCATCCAGTTCAAAGTTGACTGCAGTCATTCTTATTCATTTTCCGGGTTGCACATTCGCTCTAGAGCGGATACGGAAACGATCTGCAGACGCATAATATCTGCCTTTAAATCCACCGGATACAGTATGCGGGCTCTAAAACGGATCTGAGCATTTAACAATAAATAGAATCGGATTTTCCCAGTCCAGCCCGAAGATAGCAGATTTACAAGCTCACAACGTGTTGCGTCTACAAGGCGTTGGGGCTTGTAGATTTGCTATTTTCGTACCAAGCAAGTACGCCGGGTTCATTTTTTTCCTTCTTCTTGAAGTGTGTTGTTGACAGTATGGCGGTCATGGCGGCGGGTTCCAGACTCTTTCTTCGGTCGTTGCGCTCCTCTCCCGTGCGGAGAGACCTGGTGGATCAGATACATGTGCGGGATTATGCGGGGTTATTAGTTCAGTCTTCTCCCGTGCGGTGCCGTCCCGCAGCGGCGCGGCAATACAGCTCTAACCCCAAGGACGACCTGAACGTTAGATATCTGGACGGAGAAGATTCAGGTCAATGTTTAACGTTTATATTTATTTTCTATTGTAGGATATATGTGATTAGAGTTATTAATTGGAAATTAATATCAATGTTTTAAGCAGGTGAAATGCCATGCACACATCACATGTACCGTAACTAAAACAGTTGGCACCTGTCCCTGGACAACTGGACGGTGTCTTGTAGGCTAAAGGTGACAATCAAGCTTGTTATCTTGTATTTCTTCTGTCTTGTCTTTCAGGAATTGTGGTTCTTGGTCTGTACCGACCTAAAGCCAAAAATGCAATAAGTAGAAACCTGGTGAACATGGTATGTTGTTCCACTGCCTTGGTCTGTTGTTGTTGTTGTTGTTGTTGATTGTTTACAAAAAAACAAAGTTCAGACTTATCAATTCAGTACCCACAAGCAACTCTAGTCTAGGTTATATTGTTAATATGTTGAATCTAGAGTTGCAACACCAACCACTGACAGCCCAAAGAGCCCATACATCCAATTCCTAACTGAAAAGTCCTGTCTTATTGTATTAAACTATGTTAAACTCACCAACATTGCAGCTGTACGAAATGCTTGAATTATCCACTTTCTATGTGCAAGGTGTTTGTTTCATAAAAAAATCCACCGTAGACATGTTATGAGCTATAGAGTTGCAGTTTGGAAGCACTCATTTTCAATGCAACGTCCTACTGTCTCCTGCATTATAATAGTATAATTTTGAAACGGGTGGCATGATGACGGACCATTAAGTGATTTCCAACATTTTTTTTGTAGGATTCAATCAATTCAGTGGGGTTTGCTCCCATACTGCAGTGTGCAGGCTTACAGTAGCCTACGAACAAAGCGTACATATTTATTCATAGACCTGCAGTACATTACAGTCATGCACTTATGTATTCAGCCTGCAAACATATTTATAGACCAATATTTATGTATTGGCCTACATACATATATACATTCGTCAGGGGGAAGCCACCTAACTGAATTTGTCAGGTGTTTTATTTCTTCGCACCCTTCACGTCTGTGTGTTGGTTAAAAAAATGAAATGTCTTCCCGATAGCAGAGATATGTGTAGGCCTATATATACATATCCCCGCTACCTCTCTGAATGCCACGCCAACCTCCTTGACATCCCCAGGACAAACAAACAAACCTGGGGCCTTGTCGGTGGCTGCACCTTGCCTATGGAAGTCATGCCCAGCTCACATCAAAGCTGCCCCCCACCCTCACCATGTTTAAAACCACACTCAAAACCCACCTTTTCAGACTCGCACTCCCCACCTAATTCTAATCCCACTTTATCGAGAGGCGCTAGCCCCCATTGAAGAAAAGAGTGTAAACACAAACATTGAAGACAAAAGTGAGGATGCAAATTGTGATTGGCCGGAATGAGATGATGTATGATGATGTTTGATGATAAGAGCGCCCCTCACTTCACACGGGTGTGATCTTTAATGAACATTTTAACTAGATTTTCCTAATACAGTTGTTTAACTTATTTTGTTGTTTTGTAAAGCGAAGTGCATGTTTGTATGACGTGTTTTCTATTTCTCCAGATGGTAGAGACAGTGGAGAGTATAAAGAAGAATGGCAAAGTGCGCACTGTGATTATATGCAGCATGGTACCTGGGGTTTTCTGTGCAGGTAACGTAGCATTTACTCAAGCGCTCTGACTGAGTGTGTGTGTGTTGAATGTCTTTGTACAACCTGTAAAGTTTTTCTTTAATGGCTGTTTGCAGGGGCAGACCTGAAGGAACGTGCCAAAATGCACCTGAGTGAAGTGGGACCGTTCGTCTCCAAAGCAAGAGGACTTATTACAGACCTGGGTAAGACACTCATTTACTGTTATAACCACTTGAACCCCATTGTCCTTGTTCTGGAAGGTATGACCTACAAACTCTCAATGTACAATCTGATATTTTTGGCGAAGAGATCAGTGTGTAGAGTGAAAAAAACAGGCTAAAACTAAAAGCAGCAGTCCAGTTGCAATTCAGGTCTCTTCACTCACTGTTACATGACAGGATTCCCTGCTAAATGACTTATTCTATTGCTAATTTTCCACTAGGAAATTTACCAGTGTCCAAAATGACTGAATCTGCAACAACCATGGATTAATGTTCTCAGTCGCCACGACAGATTTCAGTCATGTGGATTCCATAGAAGCCATGCATGTCTTCTGTGGAAGCATGTTAAAAATAGCCAATCTACAAGCTCGTCTGTGATGTAACCCTAACAATTAATTGTGAGCTAAGTGTTCATGATGGTGACTGACAAGTGACAACCCTGTTGGTATGGTCTTTGTAGGTAACCTGCCGATGCCGGTCATTGCAGCCATAGATGGAGTAGCATTAGGTGGAGGGTTGGAGATGGCTCTGGCCTGTGACATCAGGATCGCATGTAAGATGGACACATTTATTACAACATGTCTCCTAAAAAAAGATTATTTCATTCCATCAGAAGATATGTGTTTTCAAACATAATGTTTCAAAGAATACTTAGCTGACACTGGTTACGTTTTACAGTTCCAACACCCTGATGCAAACATTGCTATAATTACATCTGCCATGACCCAACGCACTGGTTCCCAAACAGTGGGTCGGGACCCAGTTGTGGGTCAGGGACCAATTGTTTGGGGTCACAACTCGAGTAAAAATCCCATTTCTTTCCCCCCCACAGAAAAAGAACAACAAACAAACAAAAGAAACGACAAACAAACTAATCTAAGAAATTCCATAAATTCAAAAATATATAATTAAGAAGTAGTGAAAAATGTGCAAGCTTGAGCTTGTAGATTGATTTTCACTAGTTTGGGTCCCAGTCAAATGTCTAATTTCTCTTTTCGGTCTTGATATAAAATGTTGTGGAACCTTTGACCTAATGTGCGTGTAGTTATTCATTAGGACATGTTTCTTGTGCAACAAAAGGATCACAAGAGCTATTCTAAGGTTTGCCTTTTAACTGCATTTGATAGTGATACACACATGTGAATCTCGGTATGCACAGTATGCAATCAAGGGCTCATTGGAACAGGACATAACGTGGTTTTAGAGTTGGCCTTTCTAATGTTTGCTAATGTGGCCCAGATTAATGAACTAGTTACTGTTCCCTTCATCATCTCCAGCCAACTCTGCAAAGATGGGCCTGGTTGAAGCCAAACTCGCTATCATTCCTGGAGCAGGTACGGTTACCTTCAAGATATATATATATACACATACACTAACATCCTCCCTTTGGACCCTTACCATTTGGTTACAGTACATTTGTATACTCTTGAGTTAAATGAACGCAGATTTTACTGGGTACATCAGGGGTCTTCTACAGGGGTCCGGGAACCATAGGGGGTTCTTAGAGATACTGCAACGGGCCGTCAAATCTTTCTGTGATAATTTATTTACCACTTGAACCCTCGCATCCCTATTCTGGGGAAACATTTGCTCACATTAGCTGATCTACAAGCTACAAGCGGACACGACAACAGAGTGGGGAGCTCACATGATCTAATAGCAGTGCTAGCATAGTACAAGATGCAAATAGAGAGTGAACCCAGAGAGTGTCTTAATACTGTACTGAACCGATTGTTCCCGAAGCAATTAAGACTACTGTGTGACCATTGAGTGCCTGTGTGCACAGGTGGGACCCAGCGTCTGCCCAGGGCCATCGGCGTGTCCCTTGCCAAGGAGCTGATCTTTGCAGCGCGGGTGGTGGACGGGGTGGAGGCCCTGCGCGTGGGCCTGGTCAGCCACTCTGTGGAGCAGAACGACAGCGGAGACGCGGCCTACCTCCGCGCCCTGGAACTGGCTCGAGAGTTCAACAGTCAGGTGAAGATGAGCCTTAAACCCTAGCCCTGTAACGCGTTCCGGTCGTGTGAATTCACATTCGTCAGAAGGCACACGATGACATGAAACCACGCGACCACAATGGTTTACCAGGCTAGTAAAAACCCATCCAGATGTCCTGATTATTTCCATGGACCTTGAGTATATGAATCAAAATGAACTCAACTGCACATTGAGGTATTGATTGTTGACCTTTCCACTTTGAATACTTTCAAATTGACAGCCTTAAAATTGCCATTTTTAGATGATACCATTTCTGTCTACTCACTGTCTCATTGGAGGGCTGTGGACAGATCAGAAACCTCCCTACCAGTGACATAACACTTTTATTTAGATTCCATTTATGTATTTTAATTTGTGCAAGTACACACGCTTCCAGCATGCTAACTTTACAGGAAGAGAAGGGCTGACGTTTCTAGTAGCTTGGGATCATAGTTATGATATATCTAGAGAACGTACAGCCCCACCCCCACCATCTACACCAAATCTAGAACTACCCACAGTGCATTGTGAGCTTGTACTGTAGATCTGCTATTTATACCTATTTTTGAGCGGTGCCTAACCGCTCCATTTCGCAGCTATGTGTGTATACGTACAGGTCCATCCCATGTAATTTGAATATTTTGTAAAAGTTCATTTTCTAAAGTATTTAAAACCTTTTTTTGTTTTAATGTCTGTCTCTGATTCACACACGCACACACACACGCACACACACACACACACACACACACACACACACACACACACACACACACACACACGCACACACACACACGCACACACGCACACACACACACACACACACACACACACACACACACACAGGCCAGGGAGGAGGGCTAGAATGTATAGTTGCATCACTCAGTTCACACAGGTGTGATTTTGTTGAATGTTTACCTATTCTGACACGGCCAGAGTAGTTGCTAAGGTTCATGTACTGTAGTTAAAACAGCTGTGTCTGACTAGACAATGATATGTGTGTAATTGTTTTGCAGGGTCCAATTGCTATCAGGATGGCAAAGCTGTCAATAAACCAAGGAATGGAGGTAAGAATAAAACATGTACACCACTGTGGCTCACACACGATATACTTACAAAAAAATCAACAAATCAGTACAAAAATTTGAATAAATCGATTAAGTCTAATAAATCACCCGGTATTATACTTTGTTTGATCAAAACGAGGGAAAGCTTGTGGATCGGCTTTCTTCCATTTCCCCCTTCGTTTATAATCCTAATTGAGGCAAAAGTTGTAATGAATGGTGGTATTGTTGCAAAGTCATGGCTGTAGAACTATTGCAGTGTTGTGTATATTAATCCATAATGTTCCATATTAGTCCAATGAATGTGTTAAAGTGATATTATATTATATTATATTGTCCTTTTAGGTTGACTTGGCTACAGGATTGGCAATTGAGGAGGCATGCTACGCTCAGGTAAGTGAAATTCAAAATAGAATGTGTAAAAGTGTCTTGAGGTGGTTGCACCGAGTCAAGACACTGTGCGCTTGTAGATCCGCTGTGTATCGAAAATAATCGTGAACATCTATCAATCTTTTTTAAGGAAAACATTTTAATTCAAACATTTGCTTCTGGGCGTCCCTGGAACAAATTTCGTGGTCCTTGACGACATAAGTTTATCAGAAGACTGATTTAGAAGATAGCTTTAGAATCGGCCTCGTCTGTGTCTCCCAAAGGTGATACCGACGAAGGACAGGCTGGAGGGTCTGGCAGCGTTCAAGGAGAAGAGGCCCCCTCGCTTCAAGGGAGAGTAAAGGGTCCTGCTTCGTCACTAAGCACTGCCATCCAATCAATCAATCAATGCCCTTTCAGGGGTCCGTTCCAGATTCAAGGGTGGACTCTGCTACCAACGGTTTGAACTGGTCCTGAGTTCAGGAAATATGCACGTGAACCCGGATGTTGGCCTTGTCATTATCGGCATGTCTCCGAAAAACATCGTGGAAAAAAAGTACAGATTTCAAAAATCTAAAACAACCACCCACCAGCTGCTTCCCCACATTATTTTTCATAACTGTTAAAAAAATCACTTGAAAGTTCACCGAAAATAGCCTTATCTACAAGCAAAGTGCTTGTAGATATGGCTATTTTCGGTATGTAAGAGAGAGGAAAAGAGGGGACCAAGTACTGAGCCGGTCAACATATAGAGGGTTTAAGTGTTTATTCAATGAGAATCGATCGTTGGATACAACCCAGAACATTATGGTTTTGAGAGCTGTGCCATTACTATTGCTGTGACGAATTTTGTTTTGAGACAGCTGCCTTTTACTGACGAATAATAGTTGATACTTTTATTAGGCATAGAAATGATAAAAATATGATTGATCATGACGTCCTGTGAAAAGATACACATGAATAAATACTACTAACAAACAAATAGTTTTGGAAACGTTGATTATAAATGCTGCTGATAAAGATGTGGATTCTAATTTGCTAACCATATATACAGTATATCTATTTAGTCCCACTTTTAGGTGTGGTCAAGCACCCAATTTCATGTAGGCATCCCTAATTGATTTACTCATTATTTCATTAATGTTTTTATGGGTTACTTTTGCAACCAACATATACTATAAAAACTAAAACATGTTTGTGAAGACTAATATGTAACCTTTTTAATGAATAAAATGCACGTAATGTTGTCCAATCTGTATGGTAGAGTATGTTAATACGATATAACTTATATAATTGGGGTGGTTGTGTTTTGTCTCCCTGCTCTTCTATTGAGACATTTAGATTGTGTCAAAAGTTGTGTATCTTTTTTATAAAGTATATTATACAACAAGAACATAATAAGAAAAGAAAGAAAAACAGCTCAGGCACAACACTATTGTAAATAAAAATATGGAATATACAAAGACATGGCAAGAACAATGAACCATAATGGCAATAAGTGGCAATCCGTTGCTCTCCCCAGGTTGGTGGAGGGTTTGTAGAGCCCAGGATCACATTAGATAATTGACACAGTACAAAATTGGGTTACAACATTGTGGGATAAAAAATGTATAAAACATATATAAAATAAAAAAATATATATTTTTTTAAAGGTATTTGTAGAATTCGGCCTCAGGTCTTAATGGGTTAAAGATTTCAACTCACTCTGTGTCTCAGAGGAGGGATGTTATTTTGTAAATATTTTAACATCACCAGTCTTGTTGAGGTGTCCCTGCCACAGAATCATTTCAGATGTCTGTCTGTAACCAAATAATTTGGGGGCCCTTGACATGAAAAAGGTTGAACAACTGGCATACCGTAGTTGATTTGGGAAATGGATGAGGGGGAACAAGGGTTTAGGGTTTAATGCCACAACTGGTTCAACAGAACAAAATGACACATTAAAGTTCTCAGTTGCCACAACTGATTTTAGTCATTTGGATTCCAGTCAGCATGTCTTCTATGGAAGCGGAAATAGCCGATCTACAAACTCTCAATGCGTCTGGAACACATAATCTTTTTTAAGATAGAGAAGTGGTCAAAACTAGCAATAATATATGAGCATCGTCCATAAAACCCTAATGATACCCTCAGATATTTAATAAAACAATAAAGGTTAAAACCTCAGTCTGTGATTTCTTTACCTGGTTTGGCTGTATGTAGAACAGCAAGAACAATATTACTATGAAACATAATTGTACATATTGTGATTGTGTTAATTATTTAGAAACAGTGCCAGTGTGTGTGGGGCTCCTTTCACGCCGTTTCACAGAACCCATAGGACTTGTTGGCCATACTTTTTTTACACAAGATTACATTTTTGCTTCAATCCGAGGACATGAATTCAGTCCAGTGTCTGCTGTACAGGATACAAGCTCTCTATTCAGGGCCAGGTGCAGAGTATAGACACCAGACAGACGCACAACGGAATTACTGGCTACTGGGGTGAGTGTGTGTGTGTGTGTGTGTGTGTGTGTGTGTGTGTATAAGGGCCTCTCTGGTAGTAGTAGGCCGTTAGGCCCCCGGATCAGAGCTTGCTTGCAGACCTGCCTGTGGCTTCGGTCTGCGGTGTGTGTGTGTGTGTGTGTGTGTGTATGCTAGGGGTTCGGGGTTTCCGGCAGATGCCTGCGTGGGGAGACTGGGGACAGGGGGTGATCCCACCACAAGAGGGAAAAGGTTGCGTAAAAAAAACAACAGAACTGTCTGCCCACTGCAATCTGAAACAAACGGCTTCTTCCCCCCCACCCACCATGACAGACCCAAAGAAAGTACAAAACAATATCCCCATGGCCTCCTCACTGACACGCCCATGTGACAAAGACTTTTCTCTGCTCTTGCAGAGGACCCTCGTGTTCTCCTAACCGGGGAGTGGACCCTGTGTGCAGGCAGGGGCCTCCCAATCTTAAACCACCTGTGTGACCGTTTGGAAGCCAGATTTGTCATTAGTATGTGTAAGCGCAACACTGACGCCACCCAGTGGCAGAGCGGGAGAACTGAACCACTTAAGCCTAATGTGTACTTGGTTGACTAAATCCTTATTTCATGTCAAGGATGAAGGATCCCCAGTTTGTAGGGGTGTAATGATACATCTTAACAGCGATACGATACGCATCACGATACATGGTTGATGATACGATACAGATGATATTGGTTCATTCATGATGATACGATTGTGAAATGTGTTCATAGTGCAGAATTTTTAAGGGAAAAATGTATTTGTATGGATATAAATAAGTAAACACAGTGATTCTCTGGCAGATACATGGACATGTGTTCTCTCCTCCGTGTCGTCAGTGCCCATACCCGAGGCGGGGTTGGTGAAAGGGCCTTTCTGTGTGGAGTTTGCATCATATGTGATGCAATGCATATTTTTATTTAGTAAAAGTGGTTACGTGTTTCAGTTGGTTTTGTAAATTTATGTTTTCAAATTAAAAGTATTAGCCCAGAGCTTGTGACTTCACTAAATAATAACCACATTGGATCCATTGGAACACAGGTTATTTTTTTCCTCATGTCCTAAAAAGTTATCTTTTTGGCTACAAAATGTTAGGGACAACATGTGAACACGGCAGCTGTTACTACATGATGACCAATCAAATGATGCCAGCTCGGAAGACGCCCTCATAGAGCAGATAAAAAGACACAGTCACAGACACAGCAATTCACACCCATTGACACACACCCTTCAAGAAGACCCCAAACCCAAGATCCATTGACACACACCCTTCAAGAAGACCCCAAACCCAAGATCCACGGACACAGACCACCTCAGGCTGACATGCTGCTGGCTCGTCAACTCCTATGCTTGCTGGGCCTGGCACTAGGTACAGAACAATAATGCTTCTTAAATGGTTCTTTAAAAGGCCATATGGTTCAATATGGCCATGGTTCATAATATTTCAAGGACTTCCAGTTTGATATACACAGACTGTTGCGGACACCAATTTCACACTTTTTATCTCTGGAAAACCATGCAATCTACACAGATATCTGTGTTATTTACCTCTTACAATGTACACATGCACACCACATGTAACCGGATCTGTAACATTTTGTACACTCTCAGTGTTACAGAACTGTAAAGGGTCTATTTGGTTCCTGATTATAAATCATTTAACTGGAGACCCCCTGGAACCTCCTCAATACCTCCTTGAGAACCACTGCCATATCGTTCCAAAAGACTTTGACTTTTTACTGGGGCCGGTTTGAAGCCACGTTTGTGATCTTTTAGGGATTCACACTCCTTTATGACTGTTGGTATAGGCCTATAGGGCATTCCACATTTTTGTTTGACCCAAATCTGAGTTGAACGTGATTTGTTAAATTGTGGAGCTCCCTCTGGTGTTGTGATTTTGGTTGTCAGTCATTGACGTTTTTGAAGTAGTTTGACAGGTAGCAGTAGCCTGACCAGTGTGTTTTCTTATTTTTGTTGGATTCTTCTTTGTGGTGCTACGGTACCATGAGGTGCATGCATATAATCGAAGTGACATTTAATGAGTGCTGCTCCTACAGTCCTCAATGTATTTTTACTGACCTGTGAGGAGATCCTGTACAAACAAAATGTTCTTTGGTTGACTTTTTTGGTTATACTTTCGTTGCCAATGCCATACCCAAGATACTTTTCAGCATGTTTTTCCATAACTTTCAAGATGGAACTATGAATAGAAATAGGGCAGTAGTTGCCGGGGTCTAATTTACTTCCTTTTTTGTACAGAAGGGTTACTCTTGCTAGTTTTAAATCTTGAGGCACGTGTGACATGTCCCTGTTTGATGGAGAGGTTTATTACAACTGTAAGCCTGCGGTGTGACAATAAATCTGATGTGATTCCATGAAATAGAATCACCTACTGATGGACCATTTCAGTGAATGGTTCTTCATGGTCCATCTTTTTCTGCGTTCTTTGAGGAACCTTTAGGGCTGTATTTTGCGTGTCTTAAGTACCAGGTCTTATTACCTAACTTGAGTAAACTAAAGAATAGCCAAATGGCATTGATCACGCCTCCAGGTCTTTAGTTTACTCAAGTTAGGTAATAAGACCTGGTACTTAAGACACGCAAAATACAGCTCATCTCTTAAACCCTAGAATCCACATTTCGGGGCATTTCTCAATAGGCTTACATTTGCCAGATATAGTATGTCTACACGCTCACAACGTATGTATTTTGACACGCCTTGAGTGCTGTTTTCGGCAAAGACATTTGGTGTAGAGGGGGAAATATAGGAGTGATAGTAGGCCTACAGACCCCTGGGAGACACCAGTCGATGAAGTATAACTGGGTTCTTAACTGGTTTACGCGTTCTTTTTTTTGCCTTTATTGATAGGTTGACAGGAAACAGGGAGAGAGATGGGGGGACACACAGCAAAGGTCGTTGGGATCGGGACTCGAACCTGCGACACGCTGTCAGGCTGGATTTGGTTTACCCCCCACCCTGACAAACACTTGGATTAGGAGTTGAGGCATTTACTTTGACAGACTGACTAATAGTGACTACATGTATACTGTATGTTGAGTGAGAAGAAATCAATGCTGCACATTAAGCTAATCATCTGGGGCACCGCCCGGAAATCATTTGGGGAACCCAACCCCCAGTTTAGGAACCTTTTATAGAACCATTAAAATAAATGGTTCTCTAAAAATAACCTTGGTTGTTTGTTGGTTCATGTTATTGTTATCAATCAGAACCAGTTTCGGTTCCATTTGTCACCCTTTATGTTTCTATGTATAGGCACCCTGTACGCTGCTCCCTATGCTGAGGAGAAGCTAGAACGTGGAACCTGTCCACCTTTCTGGTTCAGCTTCAATGGTCGCTGCTACAAGTACATCTCTTCACCCATGGTCTGGGCCGTAGCGGAGCGGAACTGCCTGTCTGAAGACGCCAACCTTGTGTCCATCCACAGTGATGAGGAGCACAACTTCGTCCGAGCCCTGATCAAGAGCTTTGACCCGTACCAGAGGTTCACGTGGCTTGGACTGAGTGACACTCAGATGGAGGGTTGGTGGATGTGGTCCGATGGCTCCAAAGTGAGCTACACTGCGTGGCACGAGGGCATGCCAAGTGGTGGAAACTGTGTGTTGACAAACTGTGGATCTACAGGTAAATGGTGCGACTGGGAATGTTCACATACCGGACCCTCTGTGTGTGCACTTCGTACAGTCTCTCCCTGATCAGTGGATCGTCTGATTCAACCACTGGCTTGTACTTAACTAGGGTCTCCCTAATAAAAGTGCATTAAATACATTCATGTGTTTACTGGTTCATTCCATGTCAGTGTGAGGAACATTCATAATAATTCAAAAGCAGTGCTGGATAAAGTATTCAACTCCAGTACATTCGTATGGGTCCCCAAATTATTGGTTGTACCAGTCAGCTCCCAGTACAACAGTATCATACTGTGGTTGTACCAGTCAGCTCCCAGTACAACAGTATCATACTGTGGTTGTACCGGTCAGCTCCCAGTAGAACAGTATCATACTGTGGTTGTACCGGTCAGCTCCCAGTAGAACAGTATCATACTGTGGTTGTACCAGTCAGCTCCCAGTAGAACAGTATCAGACTGTGGTTGTACCAGTCAGCTTCCAGTACAACAGTATCAGACTGTGGTTGTACCAGTCAGCTCCCAGTACAACAGTATCATACTGTGGTTGTACCGGTCAGCAGTATGACAGTATCAGGCCGGTTGTACCTACTACCAGTCAGCTCCCAGTACAACAGTATCATACTGTGGTTGCACCGGTCAGCTCCCTGGTTTTAATGTGTGTGTCTGTGTGTGTCTATGTGCAGGCCAGGGTGTTGATTGATTGATTGATTGATTGATTGATTATTCTTAGTCAGAAATATATATTATAGGCTAAAGGACAACACAAAAAAGTCCAGGGGACTTGTTTCCGTTGTGGTCCTATAGTGAAAATTAGCACTTGTACTCAGATACTATAAATTAACTTAATGGGTCTCTCCACATACAGCATACTGAATCTTACAACATGAAAATGTTTCAGAAGCACATGCATGATTAACCAATTAAACCCTAGCATTTTGTAAGAATTTCTTTTTTGCGTGCAAAGGGAAATTCATTGTAATTTAGGCCAAGCTATATAATCATAATGTAATTAA
The DNA here is from genome assembly GCF_963924005.1 of Protomyctophum bolini. NCBI lineage: Eukaryota > Metazoa > Chordata > Actinopteri > Myctophiformes > Myctophidae > Protomyctophum > Protomyctophum bolini. The sequence goes on along the minus strand of NC_137883.1, from coordinate 22,063,261 downwards.
GGCAGTCAAAAGAACCACATATTTACTCAAAACAGACCCCAGGGTCAATACAATCTATACAGACTTGGCATTGTAATAATTATGCAACAACACACATACACACAGAGAGAGAGAGAGAGAGAGAGAGAGAGAGAGAGAGAGAGAGAGAGAGAGAGAGAGAGAGAGAGAGAGAGAGGGAGAGAAAAGTTGAGATGATTAAATCCATCACAGTCTATATTTTACCAGTAGGTGGCGACAAAGGCCAGTAAAGCTGGATTCGTGTGCTTATGTCAGCTAAATATTATAACATGGAATATACTTGGACCGTGCATTATCATAATTGTACTTTCCTCGAACTGTGCTTACTCTACAAACTGTTAATACAAATTTCAATCAATCAATCAATCAATCAATCAATCAATTTCCATGAATTGAATTTCACAGGATCGATAGGGTGACCAGATCCAAACTGTTCATTTGAAGGACAGAATTATCACTTGTGTGGGACAAGTGGGACAGGCCAGGGTGACGGGACGGGGTAATATAAACATATTACTTAAGTTTCTATTAAATGGCTTAGCTTGATGTCAACCTTGATGTCAACCATGGGCCGCCTAATATTGTCTATCATTTTGTTATTAAACCCCTCTGGCTTCTACACCTGGGAAAAACTGAATCCATTCTCTTCGGATCAAATAGTAATCTCAAAAAGGCAGATGGCTTCTTGGTTAGAGTTGGTGATGATATTATCACACGGAAGGATCAAATTACCTACCTAGGTTCCATCCTGGAGGCCAATCTTTCCGGTGATAAGATGGCCACCAACGTAATCAAAAAAGTCAATCAAAGAACAAGATTCCTCTACAGGATCTCCTCACTGGTCGACAAAAACACCTTGAAGACCTTAACAGGAGCCCTTGTACAAGGTTTCTTTGACTATGCATCCACCTCCTGGTACCACAGCACCTCAAAGGCCCTTAAAACAAGGCTCCAGACCTCCCAAAACAAACTGGTCAGGCTCCTACTTGGCCTCACCCCCCGAACCCACCTCACCCCTGCCCACTTTGACAGGCTGGGATGGCTTAGGGTCGACGACAGAGTACAGCATCTTGCAATGGGTCTGGTCCACAAGATTAGATACACCACCAAGATACCCATGTACCTGTCTAAATACTTCCTTAATGTAAACGAAGTCCACACCCACAACACCAGAGGGAGTGCAACAAACCATGTACAACCCAGATTCGGCACAAACAAGGGACTAAATTCTTTTCGCTCCTATGCGACCAAAATGTGGAACGCCCTACCAACAGTCATTAAGACATGTGAATCCCTTGGCTCCTTCAAAACTGCTCTCAAAGGGCACCTACGGATGGCTGCAATTCGAAACTGGCCTCTGTAAAAGCTGAATTTGTATCTGGATTGTACTATGTTTTTGTATGGACGTGGTGTTGGGTGCCTGCACATATGCACACATGGCATCAACGCATGGTGTTGTGTGCAGGCGCCCTACACTCTGTCTTTGTACTATGGATTGTACTATGTTTTTGTATGGACGTGGTGTTGGGTGCCTGCACATATGCACACATGGCATCAACGCATGGTGTTGTGTGCAGGCGCCCTACACTCTGTCTTTCGTTTTCTTTTCTTTTATCCCCCTGTTCCCCTCACTGTATATATACTTTTTTTTCCCTTTTCGCTTCCTATATGATGAATTCCTGTTCTGTTCTTTAACTACATAGAAGTGTCTATTTGTTTGTCTCTAAATGTTTTGATGAATTGAACAATGTGGACCCTGTTGTAAACAAGTGTAAGGCTTAATTGGGTCGTCCACTCACAGTTAACAGTCTTTGTATTGAGTTTGTGCTTGAAATGTACTGTAATTCTGCAAACTGTTAATAAAGATTTCAATCAATCAATCAATCAATCACATTTTGTTTTAAAATGGTACTGTAGACTAGGGGATATTTATCATGCTTAATTTGTGGGATGCCTGAAAAGTCTGGAAATGAGGGACTGTGACTGTCCCACGCAAAGGGGAACATCTGGTTATCCTTTTAACATGCTTTTGTATAAATCTGTACCTCCGTGCTTTTTTGGGCAAACTGTTAATGCTGTATTCAATCAATTAATACAAAAATATATACTTACAAGCAATGGATGGTCATGACGTCACGTAGCAGCAGTGTTCCGCCGACCAATCGGAGTCACGGTGGTGAAACCGTCCAATCGGAGCGCGTGTAGGCTCAAGTGGGAGGAGATAAACCTACGTCTTCGTGGGAAAAAAGCAAAAAAAAGAAAGAAAAAAAGGCAAAGCAAAGCAAAAGCAACAGTGATCACATCATTCAACCAACATGTCGCTTTAATACCTGCTGCTGCGGACCTTCCTGAACGGTGAGTAGAATAACAACAACAACAACAACAACACTATTGTTATTAATAATATTATTAATAACAATAACACACGTCAGATGTATTGTGGGCCTAAAAAAACAGATGGGCGTCCAGCTTTGTTTGTACATCGGGTGGTCGGTCGTGATAATGTGCCCGCACTGTCCATGTCAACACGGTTACATTGTTACATGTTGGGATGGCGGTAACTTGTGTCTGCGTTGATTAAAGTGGCTCGACACATATCCTTGGTGTGTGTGTGTGTGTGTGTGTGTGTGTGTGTGTGTGAGAGAGAGACACACACAGTGCGTGCGCGTGTTCGTGTGTGTGGTGGGTGAGAGAGGACAACAACATCGTATGATGTTGTAAATATTTAACATATTCCATTGGGTTGATTGTTGTGGTAGACAGCCTATAGTCCACAGACCCCCATTTGACACAACGTTTTATCTCTGGGATGGAGCCCAATCCTCAGTGTTTCTTTAGGCCTAACTCTTGAGCGTTTTCATTTTATTTTGTCCATTTGTACACTCAGAGTTACACATCTGTTGGCTGAGGGTCCATTTCGTACACTCTCAGAGTTACACATCTGTAAAGGCTAAGGGGTCTGATCTGTTTCCTGACTGTCAATCACTTAGCTGGGGGGGACCCCCCTGGAACCCCCCTATAGGACCCACTGGGGGGTCCCCAGACCCCACATTGACAACCAGTCGGGTTGCCATGGCAACATGTCGAGGTGGCATCCTCATTTGTGCTCAATGAGGTGACATTATGTATGGATCTCATTAATAATGCATGACTTTAACCCATTGAGACCTGAGGCCCATTCGACAGTTTTCTGAAAATCGTATGTTGCTTGCTACCATGAGGAGCGGTCACCTAAGGGTTAGACCCAACACCACTGAAGTGCCCTTGAGCAATGCACTGAACCCCCAACTGCTCCAGTGGAGCTGCTTAGTGGCCAATAGTATAAGACTGTGGTTGTACTGGTCAGCTCCCAGGTTTTAATGTGTGTGTCTAACTGTCTGTCTGTGTGTTTCTACTGTATGTGCAGGGCGTTGCTGAAAATGTGCACTTACCTTGGGTAAATAGAGGGAGAAAAAAAACCCATGTCTGTGATGCTCAAACCTTTTAATGTCAAGGATCGCCAACATTATTATGTAGGCTATTTGGTGGCGGCGTTACACACCAGCATAGACATAGGGCGGCTGTGGCTCAGGAGGTAGAGCAGGTCGTCCAATGATCCATGGGTCGGCGGTTCGAATCCCGGCTCCTCCTGTCTACATGTCGAAGTGTCCTTGGGCAAGACACTGAACCCCAAATTGCTCCTGATGTGCTGGTTGGTACCTTGCATGGCTTCCGCCGCAATCGGTGTATGAATGTGTGTGTGTGTGACTGGGTGAATGTAATGCACAATCTATGTAAAGCGCCTTGGATAAAGGCGCTATATAAATGCACCATTTACCATTTTATAGACGCATTTCCAGACGCATTTCCAGACAACGTCACACTGACAAGAACCTGTATGCACGCAGGCCGGGGCCAAAATAAACCGATCGCTCATCATTACGGCAATGTAGAAATGGATCCCATCAAGCTTTCAGATGCTGTTTTCATCCCATTATGGAAGGTTTATTTAGGGTGGATTTTTACGGAGATCTCTCGCTCTTGAAATATACAGTATACCTTGGTTTATGTTGTGTCAACTTGTGTAAACAATAATGGCGATTCTCAGAGCATTTGTCCCCCAAACGCTACTTTCAGTCTTGGAGAGAGCGGTTCCTATGATCACATCTGCTTGATCGAGCAGCTGTAGCCCCTCAAACCTAATTTAGGCTTTGCAGTGCCAGAGCCTTAGATATGGACAGAGTTACGCAAACTGCGTTCACTTCATGGGGCCAGTCCAATGGCGGCTCTCCTACATTGACTTCTATTGAGCGTGGGGACAACCAACTGGGCCAGGTCTTGGACCTGAAGTAGGCAGAAATGCATTGGACTCAGGCAACAGTCCAGCTTTAATGATCTTAAATCCCTTTTATTTTAGTATTTTGTAGTATTAGTACAACATAAACATTAAAGAGACTTTAGTTGTTACTGTACAATACTTTAAAACAGTTGTCATGTTGCAAACATGCTTAAAATAGCTCTTGTTTGCGCCGCCCTCGTTGAAAACAATGTATTTCCAGCTCGGCTCAGTTCAGGCTGCATGAACAGCTCAAGCGCTCTGTTTCTGCCCCCTCTATATCGTAAATGTTCTATTAGATGGCTCTGTGCCGTGTGAAGGTGTTGCGTGCAGAGAATTGGTCGAGAACAGCAGACCACCAAGCTCACAGCGGCTGCATCTGTGATGCGATGTGAGCTTAGCTGTTTTCTGAGCGCAGCACCTTTTGGCGGGGTGAAGTATCTCTGTCTCACTAGGGTGCATCTCTGCGTCTCACCAGCCAACACACAAGAGGACTGGTTGACTGAACTGAAACCAGCGCTCCCCAAAACGACGGCTTTGGGGATCTGTTAGGAATTGTTTAGCCTGACTTGAAAATACATTTAAAAATACATTGTTTTGTAGTATTCCATGAGAAGAGAGGATAGCAAACTGGTTTAATAGAACAAATAAAGATGCATATTGTTGCTGTCGAGCAGACGAAGCCATTTTTTTTAAACGTTTTGTGTTTTTTCATTAATGCCCCTAGTACGTGATCATACTACAGGAGTACAGCATCACACAAAAGTATAAAAAGTAGCAGATCTGCTACTTTTTCTACTTTTGAATTTGAATCCTGAAATGTGACCTACAGTATGACATATGAGGTTTCCACCCGACAGAGACAATTTGCATCACATTTGCATCACATGCAGTTCTGTGTGCATGTTTTTTTTACAGACATTAGCATCATATGCAGGGCAGGTGTGTAACCGATAGCTACATGAGGTTTTTTAAATGCAGAAGACATAAGAAGACATCATTGTGATTTTCTCAAAGAATTGTGTTCAGGTTCTCTATAATGTGAGCTCAGATGGAGCATCACACCTTCTTTAATACTTGTGTTCAGGTTCTCTATAATGTGAGCTCAGATGGAGCATCACACCTTGCATGGTTAATTTGACAAGATGACAGCCTTCCTCTTTAAATAGGATCAGCTAGCATTAACTCCTTCGGTAAAGTAGAACCGGCCTCAGATATTAATGGGTTAAGGCTTAACCCATTAACATCTGAGGCCGGTTCTACCAAAGCCTTCTAAATCAGTAGTTCTCACACTTTCAAGTTTTATTTTCAAATAATTAAAAAAATAGCAGATGTACAACCTTGTACAGTAGCTTGTGTTTTCCGGTTCAGGTAAAAAAATCCTCAAATGCAGAGAGTGAGAGGGTGGGAAAAAAAGATTCACCAGGAAACAGTGAAACACTAAACACAATATTGGTAAAAACTCCCAGATTGTTTTTGCATTTGAAGACGGTTAGCGGGAGTTTTTCCTGCTTCATTTTTGCCTAAGATCGGTCCTCTCTCATGCACCTGTCGCTCTGGAAACGGCTTGTTGTTTATCCAAGGCTGCATAAGGACAAAGACCATTCATAGGGTCGCAGTGGCTCAGAGCTATAGTGTTTGTTCAGTAACAGAGAGTCTCCCTGTCTCTCCATTTCTTTAATAAACAGAAAATACATTTTCAGGTAGGTGACAAAATGTCAGCGACTCAGGAGAAAGTACTTACCCGGTATTTATCAGCTTCATTTTTATGTTCCAGTTCCAAATTTTGTCTGATCATTTCTTTGTGTCATCACTTTCAAATTCACTTAATCACACTAAATCTGTGTCCTCCTCCTGTCTGAGTTGTAACCTGCCCTTTTATTCTTTGTTCTAATTATTTGTTCGGCACAATTTTCTTTTGTTGTCATGAGTTGTCACCATCCGATTTGGCTTTGTCAGAGGGTGACGGGTCTTTAAATAAATACTTTTTGAAACGTCTATGGGACAAATTAATGAGAAATTCTCTTCCGGGCCGCTCGTCGGGGGTGGGACTGCGATCCTCTATAGCAATGAGTATATTATCTGAACATAGAGCTATTTAACACTTAGATCTTAGATCTTAGTCAGATCTCTCAAATGTCCTATGATCAGTGCAACAGTGACCCTGACTGTCAGCTGACCCTGACCGTTCTCGAAGAAAGATCATTTACCTCTTTATCTGTCTCGTCTGAAAGAGGCCATTATAATGTCAGGATGTTCAGAACATACTGCTGTCTTGTGAAGAATGGGTCCAATTATTTTTTTCAGTGGCTATAAAGGGGGCAAAGGCAATCGCTCATAATCCATCCTTATTGAAATGAATAAATGAGTAGCTTTGGAGACCAACGGTTCTCAAAGCCATGTACTGTAGCCGTTAGGTCAGGAGGAAGAGGCTATCTCCTGTTTGCTCTGCGTGAGGCAGCTTGATGTACAAGTACAAGTTCTGAGCCACGGGCCTGATTTCAGTCATTTGGATTGCGTAGAAGTCAGCATGTCTTCTATGGAAGCATGTTGCGCTGCGAAAGTAGCGATCTACAAGCTCTCTATGTGTAGAATAGGCTATTTTCAGTTATTGAGTGGTGCAACCACTCCAAGGAACACCTATGTGTTGGTTAATGAGCACCAGTATGACCAGTATGAGAGGGAGAGAGAGAGAGACTCAGATCACACGGGTGTGATTTTTTAAAGATTAGAGTAGCCTATTTTAAGTGGTCAAACTTAGCAACTAGCATCTTCCATAAAATCGCAATTGTCCGGAATATTTCTTATAAAAGCAGGTTAAATTGATTCATACACCTATTTTAGAATTGGAGACGAATAAAAGTCGGTTCGGCTCTGTAGAGCCTACAATGTGACGTCATTTGAGGTTCGGGGGCCCGGGGGGAGGTGGGTACCGTCCTAAAGTCGGCTCTTCGGTGTTACTGAACATTTCTGACGAGCCGAAATCATTTCGACACTACAGCGGTAAAATAGGAGTATGAATCGGCCCTAAATCTGTGATACTGTCTCTGTGTCACATTCTTGTTCTCCAGGGCCGGCCGGCTTACCTGACTGTACGTTTTAACAAATTTTCCAGAAGTGAATTATTTGTCAATGGGACCCGGCAACTACTGGCGATAGCTGGCGATGGCAGGCGAACAGGCGATGGTCAAAGTGAAAATAATTCATCTTTTGGGTGACGTCGTCTGGCGATAGTGGGCGATTGGGCGATAGCCAATTAAATTCAAGTGTGGCTCGCCATTGTTCTCCTGCTGTTAAAACGCAGTGTAAGGAACACTTCAACTGAATTGTCATACACCACCCAGCCTGGTAGAGCCAGACCGAGGGCTTTCTGGAGCTCACAACAGTGCAAAGGAGCGAGGCATTGGGTACCATCTTTTTATAGTATTCGTTTGACTCAGCTGTGGATTGAAGTTGAACCCTGACCTCCCTGTCAGTCACAGGGTGGACACTCTAACCAAAACCAAAGGCCACTGAACTTGTGTCAGGAGTAGTTAAGAATAAATAAATAAATGTACCAAAAATGCTGCAGCTGTGTATGACTCTGTAATACAAGACAAACAGGAACTAATGCTTGCAGAAAGTGTCCATGTCATACTAGAGCCAACGGCTCAGGCCATGATGTGTTCGATCTCGCCTCTATCTGCACCACGGCATCTGATTGTGCTTCCTGTCACAACAAGCTCAAAACAGGAAGTAGTAGTCTCCAGCTCTAAAGAAATTGATGCGTTTTTAGAATCTGCCTCAGGCTTAAATGGGTTAATAAACACTAGACCTGTACCCGTTGAATCACGTGCTAAATTTGACATGATCGATAAAGCTTTGCAAATCGTCTGTCATAGTTAATGTAGAAAATTTAGTTAATACAGCATTTCAGTCCCTTTATCCACATTTTATACGTTGGCTAGTATTATTCAATCATTGCAGATAGATAACAAATCTTCTTCAGGGTGTGTGTGGGGGGGTCCCTGGCACAAAACATTCTCATATGGGGGTCTATGGCCCAATACATACATTAGAAATAGAAAAAAGGAGATTTATTTTTACAGCCCATACAACTTGTTCTGTGACCCACATATGGGTCCCGAACCACTGCATGGGAAGCAGTGGTCTAAACACATCATAGTCCTAGTCTCTGTTTTGGGCTTGTTTTTGTAGAGCTGGCCACTTGTTTCTCTTGCGAATTCTGGCAACACTGATGAGAGCAGACATCAGAACATACTGTGACTGTCTAGCTATGCATGTTGATAGACTGTAGCTTGTGGTGAGACATGGAGCCAAGCTGTTGATTCATTGTTCATTGTCAAAACAATGAACACCAGGCCTGCGTGCCGATGGTGTCTTGCTATTCCCATATTGCAACATATCTATCGTAAATGTGTGGATACGTTTACTTTTCAGGAATCAATTTTAAAAAATAGGAAAAATAGTAAGGATGCACCGATATGGAAATTATTTGCTGATGTTTAAAATAACAATTTTGCTGATACTAATACCAATATTTGTTTGTTTAGTTCTTGGTGTTATTATTCCCCCTTTTGTTCCAGGGAAAAAAATAATCTTCATTATAAGAAATAACGGTATCTGCAGAAACACAACATTTATATTGCCTTGATGCAAGTAACAACGATTGTCAATGACACGAGTGGACAGCAGTGTTGATTGTTGCAGCAAATATTTGTTCTAGTCAGTCTTTTGAATAGTTTTCATTTAGTTTTAGTCACCTGGAATGTTACAGTATATTGTTAGTCTAGTTCTAGTCGACTAACATGACATTTTAGTTGACTAAATCTACTGTTTCTTTAGTTGACTAAAATGTGTTTTGGTGGGCCTTGATGAAAAGAAATACATCTACAAGCTCACAACGTGTCGCGACGCATTGTGAGCTGCTATTTTCAGCATGCAACCAAGTGTAAAATGACTTGTGTCTTTTACTTATACTGGATCTCTTGTCCACAATTCCCTTCCTAACATTTTATTCTATTTTTTTTTTTTTAACACAACTGTCAGTATATGTAGTCTTAGTTTTAGTAATTGTAGCTTAGTTGTCATTTAGTTTCCATTTAGCTTTCGTCAGTGAAAACGACGACTTGATGAACATTTTCGTCATTTTAGTCGACACAATCAGCTGGACTGTGACACACACCTACATGCTTAACCTTAAAGTAACTGTACCCGCCCCCCCCCCCCCCCCCCCCCCCCCCAGGACCCCCGGTGGGTCCCCACTTTGAGAACCACTGGTGTAGAACAACAATGATGATAATTTACAGAAAAGCAAACGCATTGTTCTGTTAACAGTTGGAACAAAAGCATTCAAAGTGTTGACATTGCAGCTACACAGCTGCAATGACGTGGTGTAGACAGAGTAAAGTATTGCACACAGTGCAAACAGTGACCATGTATATTTAATGACAGCTGTCCTCATCAATCAATGACCTGCCTCACCAGCCACCACCACGCCCCCTCTGCTTCCATAGCACCACTCCCTGATTCTCTGCATCCTTTAAACCAGTGGCTTCTCAAACATTTCCATTAATCCCCCAAATTAATGTGTATTTGACCGTGAACCCTGTCCAATAATTGTGCCCATTGACAAGAACAAAACCTGTCACCTGTCTTAATTATCGACCTGTTGCTTTGACTTCTGTTCTCATGAAATGTCTGGAAAAATTTGTTATTTCTCATATCAAAAGCGTCATTCCTGCTAGCATTGATCCATTTCAGTTTGCTTACGATTCAAATAGATCTGTGGATGACGCTATGTCTCTTGCTCTACACACTGCCTTGGTACACCTTGAAAAGAAAAACTATATCAGACTACTGTTCATTGATTATACTCCGTATAATCAATGAACAGTAGTCTGATATAAAAAAAAATCTTTTCGGAACTATAATCATTATAGTACCGCATTCAACACTATTGTTCCATCTAAACTAGGGTTGAAACTCGGAGGCCTTGGTCTGCGCAACTCCGTCTGTAACTGGCTGTTTGATTTTCTGACGGGCAGGCCCCAGTCTGTGTGCATAGGAGATAGATGTTCATCCACAATTCTCACAGCCTTGGGGCAGTACAACAGTCCTCTGTTGTCCAGTTTGTTTACGTTTGCCAGATGTGGGAATAACAGCATAATTAAATTTGCGGATGATATCACAGCGATTGCATTAATAACCAACGGTGACAAGAGGGCCTTTAGGAGGGAGGTAGAAGATCTAACCCTACAGTATATGGTGCGATAACAACCTCTTACTTAACATCAATAAGACCAAAGAAATCATTGCAGACTTTAGGAAGTCCAAAGGCATCCACACCCCCATTTCCATCAAGGGGTCATCTGTTGACATAGTTGATATTAAACTTTAAATTCCTGGGCAATGGGCAAATTGGGCATACACATCACAGACACACTCACATGGTCCCCCAACACCGAGCATATTCTTAAGAAGGTGCAGGAGCAACTGCACTTTCTAAGGCGCCTTCAACATTTTGGCTTAAGCACCAAGGGCCTTGTGAATTTGTATCGTTCTATAATTGAAAGTGTCACACGCTATGTCCAGCCAGGGAAACTCCCCCCTGTCAGGTGAAAAGAAGCAGCTTGGACTCCTCATACATGGAAGGAAGCATGAGGTCAGTCCGCTGTCCTCCCCAGGTTGGCAGAGGATGTGTAGCGCCCAGGATTACATTAGATAATTGACACTGGGGTGAAAAAAGGCGTTGCAAAATCGTGGGATAATAAGTGTCTTAACTGGCTGTATCACAGTGTGGTATGGCAACATGACTGCTCAGGATTGCAATAGGCTGCAGAGGACCGTTAACTCAATGTCTGCCAACGACCTACTTGACTCCTTTTTTAGCAACTCCCACAGCGCCAACGACGTCTTTATCGTCTTTTTCAGACGGGTATAACATGGGACCAAAAAAAAAAAAAAAAAGATTTTTTTTTTTTAAACAAAAAAATTAAAATTAAAATTAAATAAAAAAATGTATAGAGACTGGCGCTTAGGGACTTTTTGGCACTTCTTAAAAGCGATGGATGAGTTAAAACAGCAGCTAAAATCATTGGCACTACCTGGTCTCCACAACATCTACATGACTCGCTGTAAGAAAAAAGCCCACAACATCATCAAAGACACCAGCCATCCTGTGGATACCCTGTTCCAACTCATCCCTTCCAAAAAATGCTACCCGAGCATCAAATCACACACATAACTGGCAGTCAGGCTGCTGAACAGCTGACCATGCACTGTCACTTTACCTTGCACTTTCTTTTGTGTGTTCTTTCTTTTGCACTGTAGTTGTTGTTGTTCAAATCTTTTGACACGTTGTGGGCTTGTAGGTCGTCTACAATTAGCCGATGTATTTAGGTTTCTAGTGGTTAAACTTGATAATGCTATCATGTTAACTAATTTAGCCGGGGACCCCCCTCAAGGATCCCTGGGGGTCCATGGACTACACTTTGAGAACCACTGCTTTAGTGCAGTGCTTTTCAACGTGCTTTTTGAACATTTGTGTAGACTGTGTAGACTTCCATAATGAAATGTTGCATTTGTTCGTTGCAGGGGTTTGGATACGGTTCCTGATGAACTTTCAAGCCAGCAGAAAAAGGAACCAAACCAGGAGCCTGCACTCAGTGAGTGGACAACATATTCCCTCCTTATTTCGACTGCCATATCGTCAAAGCAAGCGGCTGTCCTTTCTCGGCCGACAAAACGGAGGTGTTTGAGAGAATACCTCAGCTGCCTTCCGTCCAGACCAGCCGTCATTGTTGCTGCCCTTTTGGATTTTTTTTGTATCCCGTTTCGTCAGGAACCCAAGGAGTTTGTTGCGCCAGCGGGTGGACGAACGAACGACGGGAACCATGGTGGCGTTTCTGTTCTGCTCTACGCTGGCCTTCGCTCTCGTCTGCCACAGCCTGAGTCTGCACACGGACACACCTCTCTACAGGTTTAAAAGGTGAGAGTGGGGCATAATTAAGACATAAAAAAAAAAAAAAAGATCCTTGTCGATTTGAGATAAACCTGACCTTTCACTCTGTAGTTGGTATATTCTCCCCCCCCCCCTCTGTCTACACTATATGTATTTGCCAAAAAGAGCCGATCTACGCCTCGCAGCATGAGGCGTAGTGAGCTTGTAGATCTGCTATTTTTGGCTAAAGTTCTTCTCAGAAATGCGATGATGGGGTGGAGTTCAAGTGGTTAATGTTTAATAAAATCACACGTGTGAAGTGAGGGGCGCTCTTCTCATCATACATCATACATACATCACATTCCATGCTCAATCACTTTTGGCGTCTTCAATTTTTTTTTATGTACTTTGCTCAGCCAAACAAATCATTGCTATGGGGTGATCAGCCAATCACAAGCCAATGTTTGTGTTCACACAAACCCGGAAAGCTGGGCATAGTTGGGACTAGCACCCCTCAAAATTGTGTTGTGTGAACTTCTGTGAAGTGAGGGGCAAATATTTTAGACGAACATCGTCAAGTCCATATACTCAGTCAGTGTCTTGAGTGTACAGGGTTTGATGAGAGCCCAGGTAGAGCCAGGCCTTAATTTTCGGGCCTGTTGAGGACTCTAGTTCCCGCCATCTGCAAAAACAAATATATTATAGGCTCCAGCCCTACTGGGGACATGCCATTATCACTTATCATAGTAGAATTAACACGTAATGGAATTAAAAACGGAAACGACAGGAAGTGAAGCAGATAGCTGATTGATGTTGCTGTTTCCACAGGAACAGGGACACTTCCTGGTCCGATCCGAACGACTGCAGCAGCAAACAGCCTGTTGTCATGACACCGTCATCATCACACAACTTTACACTGGACCTGCGCATGCCTGGAGTCAGCCCCAAACGGGTGAGTTGGCCCATTAAGACCTCAGCAAAGATTCTACAAAACGTCCACTGTGAAAGAATATATAATACATATTGAAAGATTTGTACACATTTTCACGATTTTTCAACAGCTAAAGTTTAAAATTATGGTTAAAGTGGTTAAAAGCTGGTCTAAAATGGATTAGAGTTAGACCATGCCTGCAGTCAGGGGGGACGACAACCCCAGTCTGATCAAGAGCAAAAACAGTATCATTACAAATCAGTGTCTGTACAGTATTCCTGCCAGAATGGGTAGGTGAAACCTACAAAAAAAGCCATCATAAATGATTGAGGTGCATGTGTGTCTCTCTCTCTCTCTCTCTCTCTCTCTCTCTCTCTGCAGATAAGGTTATCCGCTCAGTCTCAAACCTAGCATCCCTATTTTTGGCATGCCATTATACAGGCAGCCGAACTACAAGCTCACAACGCACTGTGCTGCGGCACGTTGTGAGCTTGTAGATCGGCTGTTTTCGCCGCACGACCAAGGCTGTGCGACCTCAGTATATAACAGGGCTTAAGTGGATGAATGGTGAAGTAATCTATTATTCTGTGTGTCAGATTATGAGTCATGCTGCAGTGAGTCATGCGGTGGTAGTGGTGTCAGGCAGATAGATCTATATCCCAAGGCCTGGGTGGTGCTGTCTGTCTGTAGGTGTGTAAGGCCTGTCACAATGCATGCTTATAATCGCCTGACTGCAATGATTTGATAATTATTGTTTTCGCCAGGAATTGTGGAAATCGTTGAACTATAAGCTTACAACTCATTGTGATGCAATCTTGTAGATCATGGCCTCTTTTGGCTTTAGGACATTAATTATTTAAATGGTATAATCTGCCATTCTCAAGTCATTGAAATATGGATAAAGTGGTTAATTTGAAAGGATAAAATGATTGTGATGCTGTCTGTAGTAACGCATTTTAGCTGAGGACCTCCTGGAACGCCCCCACAAGGAAAGGACCCCACTTTGAGAACCAAAGTGGACACTTTTCAATTCTTTATACATTTTGTTATTTTTAGGAAATTCCAAAAAAGGGATTTTTTTTCTCATGACCCATTTAGTGGTTTTATTTTTAGCTAATGATGGTGACAACCCTGAAGCTAAATGAGTGCTGAGGCCTTGAGGAAATGAGTTTGTTGGTTTTGTTTGATTAGCCGGCACCAGAATCCACACTGACAGTGTCAACACGGACCAGTTTGGGCACTTTTGGGGGATTTTTGCGTGTAAAATGCTGACACACAGCACTAGCTGTATTGACATGAATGATCATATAGATTTTAAAGGCATATTTAACTTTCATGTTACTGTACATGTTTGGGGTCATTTTAACGTCTATTCAGGCTTTTGTGGAAAAACCCCAGGCATTCTTTTTTTAAACTTTATCTTTATATTTCTTTCTCAGCCTCTCTCAGCAGATAGACGCATGAGATAAATACATTTCATTAAGACTCTTCAGCTCAGGATTGACCAGTACCATTTAGAGAAATAATTAGAAGTAGCATTCTGCGTCATAATGAACTATCGCTGGGCTGGATAAAACATTTGAGAGCTCAGACCTCTATGGCTATTACAAATTAAATTACTTTCATTTGTCCTAATACTCAAAATAACTATATAAAGAACTAATCAATAAAACATTTTGTACATGTGTCACGAATCTCACGATGCAACTCCTTGTGAAGTTGTGAGCTTGTAGATTAGTACAAAATTGGAAAGAATGTAGAATAATTTAGATTTGGGTGGGCCCCTGTTTTCAGATGGGGGTGGCGGCCAGACGTACGTACGTACGTACATACGTACATACAGTACGTGGGGCTCCTTGACATGAAAACGTTTGCGAAAGCACTGATGTTCGCCAGAAGGCTGGTTGAGTTGTGTACAAACTTTGAGGAAGCCCCTACAACCATCACCCAATACGCCAAACATAATTCTATAGTTTTCATCAAAGCTTTATTTTTGAATAATCCAAATCAGTGAGAAAGTTGGAAAACATCTCTTTTAATGCTACATTGTATGTATGTTCATATGCATTGGTGCCCCCTTGTGGTTGAAGTGGAAGTGGGGAAGCGTTTTTAGATAATGCTTGTGGTTTAAAAAAAGTGAGGATGAGTTCAGTCAGTGTGTGTTTATTTTTACTGTGTTGCTGATGTTATTTGATATGTAATGTACAGTTTTTTATGCACCTTCTGTAAATGTACTTGTTTGCTTAAATTACCTCCCTGATTAAACAAAGGTTACATAATAGTAATAATAACAATAAGAATCATAAAAATAATAATAATCTTTTAGCCGATATTCCCAGTCAGTGGGTGATGGAGTGTGAAAGCTTATTTGTTGTTTCATTTATTAGCTTATTCATGCATGTATGTGTTACTGTGCTGTAGGTCTTTGAATGGGCGCGTTCCACTCTCAGTGCATGGGTTGGAAGCTTTAACCAACGACGATAGAGCGTGTAAAGTAATCATGTGGTTATGACTCGCTATAGGGCTTTGGATTGAGGTATCATTATTAATAATTATTGTTTTGTTTGTTTTCAGCCGGACACTTATTTGTGCACAGCGGTTCCCGCACCTGCCGGCAAGGGTTCCTATATAGGCAAGTCTTTTATCCAGTATTTAAGTCATTAAAAAGACCTGAGGCCGATTCTACAAATTGCTCCTAATTTCTCAGTTCTCAAACTTATTTTTTGTAATTCAATATTCTTCAAACACTTTAGCGATTCATCAAAAATAGCAGATGTGTGTTGGCCTGTATACCAAACCTCTTTGCCGAAAATAGCATATCTGTAAGCTTGTAGATCTGCCATTTTCGGCTAAAGTTCTCCTCAGAATAGGGATGCTAGGGATCAAGTGGTTAATGCAACAAATAATGATCCTATCGCACCAACATTTGGCCCTGTAGTAACTCTGAGGACCCCCTTGGCATCCCAGACCCACTATTAAAGACCATTTTTACATTTGGCGTGTGGTTGTAATGATGTGTTTATGATATGCAGTGTGTATAACATGTTTTGTGAATCCACAGTGGATTTCGTCCCTCATGCCAGTATGCACACAGCCCATCACATGCTTCTGTTCGGCTGCCAAAAACCCTTCGCTCGCACAGGATACTGGTAAGTTTAGGAGAGAGGGGGAGAGAGAGAGAGAGAGAGAGCATGCATACCTCACATAAGAGATACAATAAAGTAAGTAGCCTTGCCGAGCCATGGGGCCCATAAGGCAGGAGCCTATCTCCTGTTTCTGTAGCGTGAGGCAGCTTGATGTACAAGTACACCCCCTGGACATGACGCTAGTATGTTGCAGGGACTTACCCCGAATCCAACCCTTGATGCTGAGTGTCAAGCAGGGAGGCACTGGGTCCCATTTTTCTTTGGTATGACCCGGCCGGGGATCGAACCCCCGACCTCCCAGTCTCAGGGCGAACACTCTAACCACAAGGCCACTGAGCTGGTATAGATACAATACAAGGATACAAATATTGACAAGGTGCTGTAAAGAATGCAGCTAGCTAATTTGGGACAAATACCCACACACCCTTCAGAGGTACAAGTAACCGCGTCTTCACCATATTTGGCGGCTACCGATGCACATAATTCTGCAAGCAGTTAGCTTATTTTTGTTGGTACAACCAACCCATGTACATGTCCTAGGCTGCCAAAGATAAACACAGGTAGGCATCTATAGACAAATCCACAGAGCCTTGTCCTGTAGGCCAGTGTAGGCAATCAATACTGAGGTGTACCATTAAGCTTAATGTGCAAATATTCAGTGGAAACTTGGAGGGTTTGACACAGGAATGTTGGACTTTCTCACAGACGGTGTCAAATGTTTAGATATGACTTTTGTTATGAGATCAACTATTCTGTCGTGATGTTCTATGTGAAGGCATTTCAGCCCTGCGGTGTGGTGTGGATACAAACATGGTTGGAAGGAAACCAGAGGGAAAGGTTGAGCCTTCTGGGAAGGATCTGTAAACTGGCTTTTACTGTAAAAATGATAATAGCAGAGGGGAGACGAGCAAGTTTCCCCTGAAGTTCAAGTCCAGTGTAGTGTTGAACAACAGGGTCCTCCTGGCACCTGTGAGTGTGTCCACTGTAGGTCACTGTTGCTCTAACAGAGGTGGTCAGTTACTCTAACAGAGGTGGTCAGTTATTAAGTACAGAGATTGTTCAAGTCCAGCCATTCCGATGAAACTCCAAAGCCCGGGGAGAGAGTGTCCAGTCTCTCACTGGGTTTCCTTTTGAACCCAAGGAAGTGGGGCTCTGACTCCCTGGCTAAAGGGACCTTGCATTGTCTCAAAACCAGGAACAGGGAAGATCTAGCCAGCTCCCTGTCATCGGTATATCAGCATGCTCAATAGATGGGATATGTGTGCATGCTGGTCCTCGGCACATTTTGTACACCCAGCCCTAGAAAAACGTAACGGAAAAATCTAAAACTTACAATAATCTTGCATGTTTTGTAGGGACTGTGGGACTGAGCGCATCTGTGACGATGAGTCTGCCATCATGTACGCCTGGGGACGCAACGCACCCCCCACCAAGTTACCCAAAGGTGGGTGACAGTTGCCTCTGAATATACGGCACAAAATGAAGCAATGCAGATTGATATGAGCCAGGTGCTCTGAGCCTTTGAGTTCAGCGGTCAAAGTAACACACCGCTGAATTCAGTGATTGACCTACGGACGTTCGTATCCTGCCACATAGTTATGCTGCACTCACACGGGCAGAGGCAACGCTACACTAGTACACCTAGTCACAGACACACAGTCGTTAAGCAGCAGTAGGATCCCACTGGCAGCAGGTGTCCGTTTATCACTAGCACAACCACAAACGTCCAACACATATACAATGAATTACTCACCTAATGCTGCTTGCAGGTTCTATGTTTAATTCCAGCATGTGTAACCTACATTGTTTAAATGACAGATATTGTAATTATGGTCGCAAACGTGGTTTAGCGACTAGCACTTTGACAGCTAAAAACTGTCATCTAGCTTGTTTACAACTAAAACACACTTCCTGTCCTCTGACTTCCTCATCAAATTAAGAGCCACTTGTAATGATTAGTCAACACTAGTTTTATTTCTAAGTCTACTTACAGGACGTTAACATCTCATTTGAGTTCCTTTTGAGGGCCTGTCAGCATTCTCTAAATCCCTGTCTCTCAGCTGTTGGTGCTTAAATGCCTTTGATCTACCGCGCACCAAGCGTTTTGACGACGCATGCGCACTGGCGCACCGCTTGTGTGCACCCCTGAATATGAGTACTTTTACTTTTAGTACGATACATTTTTTTAAACTTTTACTTACATTTTTAATACGGGACTTCTGCTTGTAACGGAGTACAGATCTACATTGCAGTATTGATACTTAGGTAAAACATTTGAGTACTTTTCCCACCACTGTCCACCACTGCCTTCCTCTTTGCATGTGAGCCCTCTACTGTTTCCACAGACGTGGGCTTCAAAGTGGGAGGGACCACGCACATCTCTTACTTTGTGCTGCAGATCCACTATGCAGATGTCCATGCTTTCACAGGTGAGGGACAGCGTACGCACACACAACACACACACACACACACACGTTCCATGATTTCAGAGGTGAGGGACTGACACACACACTCACACATGTTGACTTTACTGTATTTGTTTTGACTGTCACCTACCGTATTTCTGTCGACTGTCTGTACAGAACTTGAAACTTGGAACAGCTGTGATTTGTTTTTAAGAGATATTTTAATTAAATAATAGTTTTTAACTTATTTCCTGTCGGATGTATTTCGCCCATCGTTCTTCTGTTCTGCCAAGTCTTTTCAGAGCAAGCTTTTATTTTGAAGACCAGGGCTTAGAGAACTGGAAGTGAAAGCAGCTAGGCTATGTTGCTGCGATATTTTTATAATTCTTCTGAAATGTTTTTTTTTAACTGCGACCAGCGAGGTTTTACTCATGAGCCATGAATAAAGTTTGTTTTGATCAAAAACGCAATCTGGGAAAATAATCCGATATAAGTGAGTTTGAAATTTCCTGTTTTTTGACTATCGACAAGTTGGGCTGGACCCCTAGTGGTCTTCTTGCAGAAACCCAAATATATTACACGGGTCAGTATATGGTTGAACATATGGAATGCTAAATGTCATACTAAAAAGCTAGGAAAATCGAACTTCTGGAAAGGTGTCATTTTCAAGATGGCGTTCGCGATGGCAGCTGGGAGATTTAAATGTCTATTACAATTACAAACTATTCACCCCTAGATTTGAAAAATCTTTACTAATTCCCTCAAAGCTAAATGGGGGTAAAGCTTGTGAGCTTGTGTATCTTGTAAAAAGGATAAATCTCCAAATATATGCATGTCTCCTGTGTGCAGATGGGCATAAAGACTGTTCAGGAATCGCCTTAACTATGACTACAAAGCCGTAAGTATGATCTCTATGTGGATTATAACATTATAACACTAATGTCAGTTGAAACATGCACATCTTTCCTGGGAAAACCCAAACCAGTTCAGTCAGTCCACACACACACGCAATATATTTGTGCTTTTCTATAATTTTGTATTGATCAATGCGCCTTAAACTGTTCTGCCGAAAATAGCCGTTCTACCAGCTCAAACGGTTTCCTCCAGTCAGCAACTATATGTATACCCTACCGTGCGTGTGCGTGCATACATGCGTGCGTGCGGACATGCGTCGTGTGCGTGCGTCTGTGTGTATCTGTATAATTTTGTATAAAGTATATACCGTTTGTTTATTCCAGGCAGCCATTCATCGCTGGCATATATCTGCTGATGTCTGCCGACACAGTTATTCCTCCAGGAAAGAAAGGTGTGTATGTGTTCATATCCTTTAAATGTAATCATATTTAGGTACATTCATGTATTCATATGAATTAAAGACACATTCATGTATTCATATTCATTAAAGACACATTCATGTATACATACATACATACATATTCTGTGGATTTTCTGTGGTCTGGGCTTTTTCTGAATAATTAGGCTCAGAAAAACATGATTTGGCCCAGTGGACTTTTGATGTCAAAGTCTTCTCCTTCACAGTGACTAATGCGGAAATGTTGTCTTCTCCTTCGCAGTGACCAATTCAGATGTCTCCTGCCAGTATGACTATTATACCATCCACCCGTTTGCCTTCAGGACACACACACATCAACTAGGTCAGCTTTCTAATCAACTAATGTATAAACGCAGGCCCTAATAAATCATTGGTTCTCATTTCTCAAACCTTTTAATTTCAAGGCCTCCCAGTTTGCTGCCCTCTAAGAGTGTACAAATGGACCAATATACTCTCAGAGTCACAGACCTGTAAGGGTCCATTTGGTTCCTAATAATTTACTCTGGGGAGTCTGGGGACCCTCTGGAACTGCCTCAATGGTCCCCCAATCCCGACTTTGAGAACCGAGTGGTCTAAATCCACTGACTAGATATAGAAAGTGTTCTTGGTTGGGCTTGTGTAATTAATACGTTTCATGACAGATAAAGTGGGTGATATATATAGATAGTAGTCTTTTTTGTCACAGATAAAGTACTGGTCTCAGATCAGTGGTCTTGCGGTTAGAGTGTCCTCCCTGAGATTGGAAGGTCGGGTTTTGAATCCCCCGGCCAGGGTCTTACCAAAGACTATAAATAATTGGCACTGCCTGCTTGACATTCTGCATCAAGGGTTGGATTGTGGGTAAGTCCCTGTGTCATACTAGTGGCATGTCCAGAGGTAAATCAAGCTGCCTCACACTAGAGAAACAGGAGATAGGCTCCTCCACCTATGGGCCACATGGCGCACAAAGGCTTAGGTAAAGTAATATGTAATGTGTATTTTTGTCACAGGTAAAGTGGTGAGTGGCTACAGGGTTCGGGATGGGAACTGGACTCTAATTGGACGACAGTCTCCACTGCTACCACAGGTATGTCATAACAATATGAACACAATGTATGACAAGTACATATGAGAGCCACAAGGACCATGCAGAGACCTACAGAAGTACAGATACATACACAGATGTTGAAGCACTCTGTCCAAGCAACGACTGGCTGGCTAGTAGCATTATACTAGTCTGTCTATCTCAGTCTGTGTGTGTGTGTGTGTGTGTGTGAAGTGACAATTTAAAGGACAAAGGTTTTTTCAAACAAGGTTCATGTTTTAGGTTATTAGAGAAAGTAAAAGATGAGTGTTTTTTCATTTGCTGCTTTCTTTCGTTTTAACGATTTTAGCTATTTTTGACAGCAGGAAGGGGGCATTCAAACATGTAGCTAAATATGTATTGTATATATATTTTTTTTTTATACAAAATATGATTTTTTTAATTATTATTTACTACTAGGCGTTCTATGCAGCCCAGCCGGGCGTGGAGGTGAAGAGAGGAGACACTATAGCAGCACGGTGTGTCTTCACAGGAGAGGGCCGAACCAAGAACACCCAGATCGGGTATAGTTCTGATCACCATATTCTGTCCACGTCATTTTGCACACGATAGAGCGTCACAGTCTCGCCCCCTTTCATGACAACGAGCGGCCCGGAAGAGAATTTCCCATGCATTTTTCTCATAGACATTTCATAAAGTATTTAATTAAAGACCTGTAAGCCTCGGACAAAGCAAAATGCAATTGAAGCTGATAATCACTTAAAGGAAGTAGTTTACCCAAAGAATTAATTATTGTCCAGCAATAACACACTTTGAATTCATATAGATTTATTTTGTTGTCACATACCTAAGTCAACAATTTGATGATTGGAGATGTCTCCGTTAGGAGAATCAGCGATGACCCGCTCATCAAATTATTGACTTGGCATTGTGACAAAATTGGGAAAAATGAAATCTCTGTGAATTAGGCTTGTTGGGTGTGTAATTGATAGAAAATAGTATTTTTTGCGGGGGTGAACTACTCTTTTAAGCACATTTTAATATAAGAAGATTGACTGGGAGCCAGCAAAGGGTGACAACGGTGCTTCCTCTTCGTCCGATCATGACGATCCTGAAGAAGACGTAGCATTGTTCTTGACCGACAGATGTAGCATTGTTTTTGACAGGCAGACAGACAGACTTTTAAGTGGGGAATTCAGTCGTCATGGCATTACTGCAGGTGTGAAACACAGGTCACATCCTCGGTCTGAGGAAGAGCTTTGAGCTTGAAGTTTTTATTTTGCAATAAAGCATCTGTTGCATTGGAGCCCTCGGTGTGCGAGCGTTTATGTATTTTAGTACAAGAAACAAAGGAGATATACAGTATGATATGTAAAATACAGTAGGTACTAGGTATAACCGTAGAATGCATGAAATGTTTGTTGGCTGTATTTTTCAGAGGTACAGCAGGATATCTTAACTTCTGCTTGATGCACATGTACTTACATGATGTACTTACATGTTGTGTGTGTGTGTGTGTGTGTGTGTGTGTGTGTGTGTGTATAGAGGAACAGCAGGAGATGAGATGTGTAACTTCTACATCATGTACTACATGGAGAGCAGACACAGCACTCCGTACATGAGCTGTATGGACCCCGGCAGCAAGGAGCTGTTCAGACACATCCCTGCTGAGGCCAACGTCCCCATCCCTGTCAGCCCGGGAATGTCCATGTCCATGATCCACATGAACCATGATGCACAGCAAGAAGGTACCAAAATACCCCATGTCCATGGTTCACGTCAAGGTACCAAAATACCCCATGTCCATGGTTCACGTCAAGGTACCAAAATACCCCATGTCCATGGTTCACATCAAGGTACCAAAATACCCCATGTCCATGGTTCACGTCAAGGTACCAAAATACCCCATGTCCATGGTTCACGTCAAGGTACCAAAATACCCCATGTCCATGGTTCACATGAGCCATGGTGCACAACAAGAAAGTTAAAAAAAATAAGTGGCTCACAACAAGGTAGAGTTCTCAACTGGCCTGAGAAATGACCATTACTGTCAGAAAACCCGTAAAAAATCACCACTAGATGGCCCCGGTGCCATAGTTCAATTGTTATATACCGAGTGAGTGTGAGAGAAGTGATGCAGTTATGTCTTGTAAGTATTGTCCCTGTTCCCAAAGTGCAACAACATGTTTATCATTCACCTTTCTCTTTTTCGGTAAAGAGGTTTTGTGTGGAGGTAAAATAAATCTAGAGCGGAACAAGTACAGAGCCAAAGGTCAAGTTTAAAACATATTGATGGTTTAAGTTGTAAAATGTTTGACAATGAACATTCAAAATAATCAAATGTGTTTAGAGAACATCATTATATTGTGTAAACCGTAAAAAACTAATAATAATTTACACATCCTTGATAAATCTATAAGAAAAAAAAGCGACCCAATTTTATACAATTACAATAGTTGTGAGCTTTGTAGATCTATTTCGATTTCTATAGATTTCTTCTTTAAAAAAAAATTCAACCTGGAAAGGATTATGAGCATTAAGCTAAATAATTGCGATAATATCAAATTATTGTGATTTTATGTAATAATTGTGACAGGCGTAGGATTATTCTGACGTCATTTGGTTTCTCTTCCAAAGAAGAAGAAGAAGAAGAAGATGAAGAACAAGAAGTTGGTCCTGAGTTGGATGTGTTTTCTGGACCAACAGAAAGAGCAGATGATGGTGAGTCTGAGTGTGAATGATTAGTTTTTTTAAAAACACTGGCATTTTGTCGCTATTTCCTTTCATTTATTTATTTTTCTACAATTAATGCCGTACAATCGTGCCATGCAAAAGTTGCAAAAAGCAGGTCTACAAACTCACAACGCGCCACACCCAGATGCGCTGTGAACTTTTTTAAACACAAATCTTGTCTCTGGCACAAAATACATTCAAATGGGGGTCCACGGCCAAATCCATATACATTTTTCGTTCGTTTTGGGTGAATATGTGGTCAGTAACATCTTATAACTTTCAACACTTGAAGAGAGCAGTAGAAATTGAAAGATTAGGACTGTGTATTCTGTGAAAACCATGTGTGGAAGGATGTTTGTAGAAGAACTCGTTGTACGGTGGGACAGGAGAGTCTTCCCGGACCTTTGTGTCACTCACAATCAATTTGTCGAACATAGAGGTGACATTGGTATTTTTACCCAGAAAGAAGAAGAAATTACTTATGCTCTGGTCCCCAGATGCCCACACTGTCCAGAAACTGCAGACATTCCTCATATTAAATTAAATTAAATTAAATAAATCTCTGGGTAATTGGAATAAATAAGTCACTAGCGCTAGCAGAGGTGCTGTGATGGCTAATGGTGTTGTAGTGTCTTAGTATATTGGCAGTAAATTCTGGAGGGAGGGCAGAATCCAAAAGAGCCTGCCTGCCGCTTCGATAGGCCGGCCTATCCGTGGTCAGTCGGCCATTTCTCAACCGTTTTGGACGGGGATGGGCTCGTTGGAATCGTGCCGCCCCCCTGGGGGCGTTTTTGGGGTCTCAAAGTTTGGGGACTCCCCAGGGACCCCCCCACATGGTAACTCTGTCATTTCTCAACCGTTTTGGACGGGGGTGGGCTCGTTGGAATCATGCCGCCCCCCTGGGGGCGTTTTGGGGGTCTCAAAGTTTGGGGACTCCCCAGGGACCCCCCCACATGGTAACTCTGTCATTTCTCAACCGTTTTGGACGGGGATGGGCTCGTTGGAATCATGCCGCCCCCCTGGGGGCGTTTTGGGGGTCTCAAAGTTTGGGGACTCCCCAGGGACCCCCCCACATGGTAACTCTGTCATTTCTCAACCGTTTTGGACGGGGGTGGGCTCGTTGGAATCATGCCGCCCCCCTGGGCGCGTTTTTGGGAGTCTGTAGGTTCAGGGACCCCCTAGGGACCCCCACATGGCAACTGTCATTTCTCAACCGTTTTGGATGGGGGTGGGCTTGTTGGAATCATGCCGCCCCCCTGGGGGCGTTTTTGGGGGTCTCAAGGTTCGTGGACCCCTGGAATCGTGTTGCCTCTGTGGGTGCGTTCTCGTGTGCAGTCCAAGCTGACGCAGCAGAGCTCTTCACACCCGTTTCAGCCAATCAAAAGCCGTGGTCAAAAAAAATAAACAAATCGATAAATAAACAAATGAAATAATGGCTCATTTTGGATTTTGGATTTTATTTTGTCAAATCGTTGGAAAGAAAGGTACGTGGATTACATATCATTTTTGGTGTCCTTGACATGAACTATAGAGCACCGCTGATATAGAAACATAGGAATTTCAGAAAATTGTCAGCATTTAGAAGACTTTTTTTATTTTGTAATAATGAAATATCTCTCGCTGCTTCAGTTTGGTGGAGGGGATTCACACACTGAACCTCATTGTAGTGGGTTGCAAACACAAAAATATTTCGGTATTAACAGAAAATGTATTTATATTTGTTATCCGATATGTCCTTACAGCCTGGTGAGACTAGCACGGAATCTTCAGACTCAACGGATTCTTCTAACTGACTAAAAGCAAATGTAATCCTGATAAGAACAGAAAATGATTGGAGATATACATGGAACTGCAATAAAAACCTAAAATGGACTGTACATTCATGGTAAAGCAAAAGACCATGGATATCAGGGGAAATAGTCCTCATGCAAAAACGTGCAGACTCTTGTCTCTGCAAAAACTTGCAGAGACAGGACTATTGTTCATTGTCCCAGGTTTGAATGTGTATTTAATCTGCTATTGTGCGACTGATTACGCAAAAATAAATATACATTCTTAACAGTAAACTCGTCCTGATTTTAAACTTTAAACACTCCCCCTGCAGCTAGGTTATCTTTTTTTCCTCCCCCCGTGCAGCTCATCCCTTTCGATGGTATGCGTAGGAGGAGAGCTTTTTTGTGCCTGGCCCAAGCCCCCACCACCCCCACCCAGAAACGTGCCTGCACAGCCGAGTAGTATCAATCTTACTTGAAATGTGATGTGATGTCTTCTTACCCCCTCTATGTTTTATTTTTCTTTGATGCAAGAAATATGTATTTTGGCGCTGCACTGCGGCGACATGGGCATAAGGGCTACGCTTGCATGCAGGCCCTTTGTCTAAGACTAATGTCTTCCTCGGGAGACTAATAATAAAGAACCTTGAACCTATGTTTGAGCATTCGTGTATTTTACATTAATTGATTCTCACCTAAACTCTAAAACTCTATAATTCATGATAGAAAATTAAAAGATGTATTATAACTATATTTAAATATTAACACAATATTGCCTTGACATTTAGTCTAAATTATCTTTGAGAGGATTTGATTTTTAAAATGTTAAAGAAAATGCATCATGATTAAATGACTGACATTCTATGAACTTTACATTTTTTAATGTCCGTCCTCAAAATTCCATTGGAATGAAAATGAAGTGCAACAAGCTCACCCCCACGTCCAAAAAGGTAGAGAAATGACAGTTACCATGAGGGGGTCCCCAGGGGTCACTGAACCTACAAAAATCCGAAAACGCACCCACAGAGGCGACAGGATTCCAACGAGCCCATCCGAAACGGTAGAGAAATGACAGTTACACCAGGGGTCCCCGAACCTCCAGACCCCCAAAAACGAAGGAAATGACAGAGTTACCATGTGGGGGTCGCCAGGGGTCCCCGTGCCGCCAAAACCCCGAAAATCCGCCGGCCGGATCTTTTGATTTTTGCCTTGCTGGTGGGCTGGTTGTTTATCTCATTGTAATTTATGTTTATAATAAGTGTATACAGTAGAAAGAGGCACACATTTAGAAAATGGCCTGTCGTGGTCCTCACATGATTTTTTAATACATTTTAATACCTCAAAAAGTAATATACACACTGAACTTTACAAACTGTTCAAACATTGGCCAAATTGTCAAGTAATATAAGCAAGAGACACACATTTTGAAAAGGCAGATCTACAAGCTGAGCTAGTAGATCGCTGTTTTCACAATGTCTGTGGAACCGAGTCAAACCAAATCTAATGCCTCAACTCCTACAATTCCAAGTGCTTCTCGGGGCGGCCTGAAACATGGGCCCTTGCTCTAGTGAAACCCAAGCTAGCTCTCTACAGCACACAGCGCAACTCTCCCTTCTCTTGTCCACTCCTTCGGTCCCAACACCACCTTTACTTCCTTCGACTTTCTGCAGCTTCAATTCTATGCAGCACTGCTTCTCTCCCTTCATGCTTCTTCTCTGTCTCTCTCTCTATCTCCTGTGGTGTTTCTGTCTGTCTGTCCTGTGTGCACAGGTGACTTCTATTCCCTTCTGTCCAAGCTGCTAGCCCCCCCCAGCCCGGACGTAGTACACCATGCTCATAGGTACGACCTCCCCGGCCCGACGCGGGGGGCCCAGGCTCAGGCCCATCTGGTGGCTCAGATCGATAGCATAATGCAAAAGAAGGCACTGGGCTGGCCCAGTCCCAGATTAGGCCACCCGTCCAGGGAGGATCCCGTGCTGGTGAGGGACAGAGTGCACAAATTTCACCAGCTGGAGGCGGCCGCGGCCCGGCCACGAGGGAGCCAAGCGGCGGCGGCCGCCACTACCGTTGCCGACCAACAAGGTGGGTCCTTTTTGTGGTGCAGTTAAAGCTACTGGTATACCTTTGTTGATCTCACAAGGGACATTCAGTTGGCATAAGCACCACAGTATGCAACACAGGAAAGATAGGCTTAAAGACATCTAACAAACAAACAAATGGGTACAAGGATGAAAGGAAGGGAATTAGGTACCAAAAACCCAAGGGAAATCTGGGCTATTGCTTGATCACTGTGCATTTGGACTGAATATAGTTATTTTATATAATCTATTTTTGAATGAATGGGCTAACTAAAATTGTCGTCTGTCTGTCTTTAGGCTACCACCTGGAGGAGGCCCCCTCCTGGCCATCCAGTGCGCTGCGGTTGGGACAAGTGTCTGGTGTGGCTCTGGACACTGACGACAACCTGGTCATTTTCCACAGAGGAGACCATGAGTGGGACGCCAGGTATGTGTATCTCACTGAACCCACGGAGGCCTATCCTATCCTAAAATAAATGGGTAGTTCTCTAACTGTTAGTACTTTTACACAGTCAGTTGATGCTTCATATCCATAGAGTAAAATCGCTGGGGTAACCACCGTTTCAT
Organism: Protomyctophum bolini; assembly: GCF_963924005.1. Lineage (NCBI taxonomy): Eukaryota > Metazoa > Chordata > Actinopteri > Myctophiformes > Myctophidae > Protomyctophum > Protomyctophum bolini. The sequence continues at coordinate 22,034,997 of NC_137883.1, read as the reverse complement.
GCATATTGCATATGGTGGGGGAAACACTGCAGATCTGTGTCACACCAAAACGACATCCGTAGAGAATATTTTGGCTCAGACGTCCTCCTTTTCTCGTTTCAGTTCCTTCAATGACCAGGCGAGGTACCAGCAGAGGTCCCAGGGTTCCATCCAGCAGTCCACCATCTTGGTGGTGGACCCTGCCACTGGAGCGGTCCTCAAGGCCTCTGGCAGAAACATGCAAGTACATATATGTGTTTTCCCTGTCATCCAGTGGTGGGCTAAGTACTCAACGAACGGGTGGCACATTGGTAAAATGCCTGCCCAACACCATCAGAGGTTGTGTGTTCGAATCCACAGTGGTGCATCTGGCTTTGTCGAGTCTCTACATACAATCTACATGAACACAATTGGCCTGTGTTCGGGGGAGGGAAGATGGGCGGGGGAGGGTGATAATTGTCATTGCAGGTAATCCTACGGGATGGGGGGCTCGGCAGCAGTGACAGCACATATGTGTGTGTGTGTGGGGAGGAATCGATTGGCAATTTGGCATAAGTAAATGTGAATCCTCATCCTTCCCCGTCTTTTCTCCAGGTTCTACCTGCCTCATGGGATAACCACAGATCAGGAGAATCATTACTGGGTCACTGACGTGGCTCTGCACCAGGTAACACGTCTCATGTCTGCCTCATCAGGGCATAGCAGTATATGTCGTTGTGGTCGAGCAGAAACCATATCTCCATATGTTCACTGTGTGTTTTCGTGGACATATGAGGTTTTCACCCGACAGACGACATATGGGACTAGATTAGTGTCGTCATTCAATTCAGTGCAATGAGAAGACATCTCAAAAGTCTGAAAGATTTGCAAGACATGACGACCAACGTCACCAAGGCTAGAAATCCTTTTAATTGTTATTGCAAACATCAAATTAGTAAGAAAGATATACAAGTTTGTATTATGATTGTGATTATGATTATGATTTTCTATTTATCGGAATTAGCATATTGCTACTACGTCCGGAATTGTAATTTGACATAACATGATGCATACATATCTTGTTTTTTTTTTAAATTGTTATTGTTCTTTTCTGACATACGCTTCCGTAGATTATGCTTACATCAGTGGTTCTAAAAGTGAGGTCCAGGGACCCCCAGGGTGTCCTTGAGGGGGTTCCAGGGGGACCCCAGCTAAATTAGCTAATAGAACAATACAGGCTTCCAAATGACCGAAAAATAAACATTGCAGTCAGACTTTAATAACACAGGCCGGTATTATTTTTGTCTCCTCTCTCCAAACTGCTCCAGGTATTCAAGTTGAGCAGCGAGGGCGGGGGGGAGGTGCTGTTGGAGTTGGGTAAGGCCTTCATGCCCGGCAGTGACAGCAGCCACTTCTGTAAGCCCACCGACGTGGCCGTGGACCAGGTCACCGGCAACATCTACGTGTCTGACGGATACTGCAACGCCAGGATACTCAAGTTCTCTCCCGAGGGGAAATACCTGTCTGAGTGGGGCGCAGGTATGCTATACGCTATGGGGAAATACCTGTCTGAGTGGGGCGCAGGTATGCTATACGCTATGGGGAAATACCTGTCTGAGTGGGGCGCAGGTATGCTATACGCTATGGGGAAATACCTGTCTGAGTGGGGCGCAGGTATGCTATACACTATGGGGAAATACCTGTCTGAGTGGGGCGCAGGTATGCTATACGCTATGGGGAAATACCTGTCTGAGTGGGGCGCAGGTATGCTATACGCTATGGGGAAATACCTGTCTGAGTGGGGCGCAGGTATGCTATACGCTATGGGGAAATACCTGTCTGAGTGGGGCGCAGGTATGCTATACGCTATGGGGAAATACCTGTCTGAGTGGGGCGCAGGTATGCTATACGCTATGGGGAAATACCTGTCTGAGTGGGGCGCAGGTATGCTATACGCTATGGGGAAATACCTGTCTGAGTGGGGCGCAGGTATGCTATACGCTATGGGGAAATACCTGTCTGAGTGTGGAGCAGTTATGCTATACGCTATGGGGAAATACCTGTCTGAGTGGGGAGCAGGTATGCTATACGCTATGGGGAAATACCTGTCTTGAGTGGGGCGCAGGTACTGTACGCCAGGGGTCCCAATGGAAAAATGAGTGCTAAAATGCACTCTCGTTGCTCTTTAGGCACGTCGAACAGGCGGCGGCCCGTGCCGTTCCAGATCCCCCACAGCCTGGCCTACCTGCCCGACAAAGGGGAGCTGTGCGTGGCCGACAGGGAGAACGGGCGCATCCAGTGCTTCGTGGCCGACACCGGCCAGTTCGTCAAGGAGATCAAGAGTCCAGAGTTCCAGGGAGAGGTGTACGCCGTGTCCTACAGTACCGCCGACGGTGAGGTTTTATTTTTATGTTCATGAATCGGCACCTTCTAAAAAGAATGGGACGCTCGTTAACTGTTAATGGCTCTCGTACAAAACAGCTGTTGACGCTTTTATAGATTCTTAACAACATTGTGTGTTTGTGTGTGTGTGTGTGTGTGTGTGTGTGTGTGTGTGTGTGTGTGTGTGTGTGCGCGCGCGTGTCATCCAGGTGGTTTGCTCTACGCGGTGAACGGTGAGTCTCCATACGGAGAGTCTCCATACGTCTCGGCTCCGCCCCAAGGCTTCGTCATCAATTACTCCACCAAGGAGATCGTGGACACCTTCAGCCCCAGCAAACAGGTCAGCCTCGCAAACTGCTGTTTGCACTTTCAATAACATGTTAAGAAGATAAATGACCGTATAGTGTTTTATTAATTTAAGGAATTATGAACAATAGCTTTCGACGAGACGAGACACACAGCAGTGTTTTTTCATAATGATGGCACACAATACGGCCCTATTTTCATAAGTGCCTTACCCATTGGCCCTTATCTCTAAACTAATTTGCATTTTTTCACTCTTTTGAAAAACACGTGAGCTTGTCGATCGGCTATTTGAACTATTCATTGTATTTGCCTTAGAAGTTTAGGGTCTGTGCATCGCCCAGGTTTCCTTCATTTCATTGGCTCAGCACCAGAATAGCCTCATTTGATTGGCTCAGCAGGCTCAGCAGAAACACAATTCTTCTACATTCTCTAATTGGGTAGAGTAAGTAATGCAGATGTCTAACAATAATGTAACTCTTGAGAGTGTAAAATGAAACCGTGCACTCTCAAGAGTTAAAGATCTATAAGGGTCCATTTGGTTACCAACTCTCCATCATTTAGCTGGGGACCAACTGGAACTCCCCGGACCACTGGTTGAAAACCACCGCCTTAAACACATCGTTTTTGAGTGGTGCAACCACTCCCTTACGGAGCTCTGTGTGTGGGTGGCTGGGTGGCTGGCTGGGTGGGTCTGAGCACGAAAACAGCACGGTTGTTTTTCACCACCTGTGCCCTAACACACACGCACGTATTAACTGTATATATGATTATTTCGGGTGTGCCAGTACAGTACAGTACAGTACAGTAGAGGGACCCCCACACGGTAGCTCTGTCATTTCTCAACCGTTTCGGACGCGGGGCGGCTCGCCGGGAACCGGGGCGGTACCCTGGGTGCGTTCCTGTGGGTCTGGAACTTCCGCCCCCCCCCCGGGGGTCCCCACATGGACTTGCAACACTCACTTCACACGGGTGTGATTTTTCTATTATCAACATGGCAGTAGACAAATGCTTGTTTTATGTGTTGACCTTTGACCTCGGTGTCCAGGACTTTGTGATGCCTCATGGCCTGGTGGTGAACAAGGACGGGGTGGTGTTCGTCGGCGACGCGGGCTCCAACGCCGTCTTCAAGTTCACCTCCGCAAGTATGTTGACTCATTTCAGATTCTACAAAATGTTTCCTTAAAATCATGACAGTTTTTATTTCTAATAATTATTTTGGGAAAAATAAAGGGAAGCTCCGTGCACTCAGATCTGCGCACAATCAATGTATTTATTCAGCAAGCTTTCGGTCTACTGACCTTCAGGCATCAGCAAGCTTTCGGTCTACTGACCTTCTTCAGGCATCATTCTTTTGGAAAATGTGGCAGACCATGCTGCACGACAGAGGAGACTAAAGAATAAAACATTACATTAAAAATTATTAAAACAGTAAATGACAACACACAGCCCCCTCACTTATTAGAAGGACAGTATCGGTCACCATAAAAAAGGTTGGGTGTTTCCGATTAATCTATCATGGTTAAAATGGAGTTTGAAGTTATAATAGGTTTGTATAGGAAGGGAGCGGGGCAGCTAAAATGAATATCAAATATGTAAATACTGAATCAAGCAACTTAAAAACTGTCTGGGGTGTTCACATAAGCCATGAGTAGACGATGAAATGACAAAAAATGTTTTAAAGTGAAATATCTCTTTAATTGGGGTAAGACCTTTTATAAGGCTTTTTTACAATTTCTTTCCAATATGGCTGCTGTGCATGGAGACAATTGACTTAATGAATGTCTTATTCAGACATAGAATCATTTTTAATTGAGCCACAGAGCGATACATTTAGACAGCTCTTGTAAAAGGACCGCTTCACCCATTATCCAACCTTTATCTTCAAATAATTGGTCGTCACTAATGCTCATTTCTGTCTGCTCACTCTGTGTCTCAGAGGAGGGCTGTTGAAGTGTTGATACTTCAGAAACCCGCCTACACAGTGACATCAGTTCAAACTATTTTAGACAAAGGAGGTTTAGTGTATTTATTCTATCATAGAAAACAAAATACATTTTAATTGGACGATTGGGTAGCCTTCATTACCTGGGAAGAACACCTCATATGTCCAAAGCTGTTACTTTTCAGGATTCAAAATTAAAAAGTAGCAGTTAAACGGGCTCAAAATGCATCACTTTGCACCGCGTTTCGAGCTTGTGGTTCTGGTGCTTTTGATGTTATTGGTGACACTGTAGTATGATCAAGTAGGGCGTTAATTTACAAAAAATAAAGGAAGAAAAATACAAAAGGTTTCTGCCCGACAACCACAATATAAATAATCCCGATCCTCTCCTGACGTACCTGTCTATGTAACTGTGATATATCACAGTTACACAGACATGCTGTAAAGAAAATCTTTACAAAAAAAAAATACATTGACATTTATTGCATTTGTATTTTGCAGAAACACATCGCTCGGTTAAGAAAGGTGGAATAGAGGTCCAAGAAGTCGAAGGTAAATTGATGGATCTGTCATAATTTACATTATCAAATTAACTCATGAGATTTCTTGGGAGAGAGTACCCATTTATCAGCTTTTTTATTTTTATTTTATGGTGCTCCAGTTCCAATGTTGTCTGCTCATTTCTTTGTGTCATCATTACTTGTTTTTGCACAGAAAGTATACTAAAGGTATACTTGTACTGCCTCAAATCATATTAATAGTAAAAAAAAAAATCCAATTCATATTTAGTACAATAGTAATAATTACATTGAGGATGCATTGTAATTATATTTTTGCTAAATATAATAAGTGAACATAAATTAAATTGTAATTTAGCACATTTGTGATAACTACTAAATGAGAAATATATTTCTAATAGTATGAAAATATGCTTTTCATAAGTGCATTCATTTTATGTTTTTAGTTGTCTAACTTAAATACATATAATTTCAAATATATTTGTAATTATTTCAATATATTCATAGCTAGTTCTCCTGAACATGCATTTATTCTAAGATGTACTTTAATTATAATTAAAAATATATTTGTAGATTGTATTTTAAAAAAATGCATTCTTAGCATATTTTAAGTAAATATATTAGCAGATTGTATTTTTAATAATGCATTCTTAGCATATTTTAAGTAAATATATTTCTACATTGTATTTTTTTAAATGCATTCTTAGCATATTTTAAAGGTGATATAGGCAAGTTTCCAGTGTTTGTACACAGAAGGTGTTGTTGTTGCCAAACAAATTCAAACTGAGCCACTCCCCTGCACTCCACCCACCTCCCCCCCTCACATCGTCACTCTGAAGAACCCGCCCCACGCACTCCTCCTACCACGTGTATTTGTGTTGTCGTAAACCGCGCATGCGCGCGTGCACGCATGCACGGACGCGCATGGACTCACGCACAGGACACGGACACGAACCTGCAGTGCATGCAGAATCATCGGTGGAAATTTATCGGCAGCATCAGCGTAAAATAATTAATTTCATCGGATACCTGATGAAATCATCGGATACTGGTCTAAAAGATACATTCCCAACTCTGCGTCGCTGGATATATCCATGGTCCTCGATAGCCTCTCCTTCAACGCACGCCATCGGGGAAACACAACACCCAGATTTACTCTGGTTTTGGATCGAGCTCTGTCTGCCACACGTTTGCTTTCAAAAATCTTTCTTTTCTTTGGTAAAGTCGAAGCGTCCGCTGACTCCGCCATGTCACGTTATTTTCTTGAAATGGAAACAGAGTGAGGGCCTGGACCGGTGATATGCGGGCTGTACCTGTACGCACCCTCGCGCTGTGATTGGCTAAGACTCCGCGTCACCCCCCACACAGACCCTCCTCCCAACACACTTCCTGACGTCCCGACACATAAACAACAGTGGATATAAACAGATACAAACACATAGAGGGAGACAAAGGGAGAGTGTATGTCTACAGGGCAGCAGCTCAGCATCAAAATATAGGGGAAGATAGAGGGAATAAGGCCACAAATATAGATAGATAAATATTTTGATTTTTGGCTGAAAACTTGCCTATATCACCTTTAAGTAAATATATTACTACATTTTATTTTTAATACATTATAAATACAATAAAAGTATAAACTGCTTTCAGTATATTAAGTTTAAGTATATTAAGTACTAATGTGCTATAAATACTGCCAGGTTAAATGGGAGTGGCTAGAGGAAGTCCATTTCCCAGCATACACTGGGGCGCCAAGGACTGTGTGTTATTGTTCTTATTTGTGTTATTATTTGAATATTAGAATGTTTACTGGTCAGTTATGTTATGGGTCATTGTGTTTAGGGTTTTGTTGTGGAGTTATTTGGTGATTTATGTTGTTTTATGTGATTTGTTAGTAAAACCATGAATTCAAATGTCTGTCTGTTTGGTCAGTCTCTCTCCCCTTTTCCCATTCATATGTATAGTAACTGTTGGAAAGGCGTGGTTTCTCCAACAAAGAGTTATATATGCAGATTTATACTTTTCAGAAGTATATGATATATATATAAATTATGCTTAAAATATATTTGTAGTATACTTCAATAACATCTATTTATTACATACTTAATTTACATTTGTAATACATTGATAGTATACTTGAAAGTAAACTAATACAAGTATATTTGTAATACATTGATAGTATACTTTAAGCATATTAGTCCATAATGTTACTGAAAGTATATTTTCAATTAAATACTACTTTTTTGTCATGATAGGGTTAAAAAAATATAGGAAAAATATATTTAAGATATGTTTTAGCAGATCTTAAGTGCAACTTCAAGTATTATAAGTACAACTTAAATGGTTTCAAGATAACAAGTATATATGTAATACATTGATAGTATATTTTAAGCACATTAGTTTGTAATGTTAATATATTAACACATTGATAGTATATTTTAAATGTATTTATTTAATACTTGATATACACTCGATATATTCGAAAATACAATATAAATATAATATAAGTATGCTTTTCACTCAACGGAAAAAGTATACTTGGGATACTGGAAGTATATTTTCAATTAAACACTACTTTTTTGTTGTGAAAGGGTTAAAAAGTATAGGAAAAATATATACTTCTGTTTTAGCAGATCTTAAGTGCAACTTAAGTATTATAAGTACAACTTCAGTGGTTTCAAAATAACACAATTTAAATTCAAATAGTTTCAAGTACAAATAACTACATTTAGTATACTTTCAAAAAATATAATATGTGTATTTATTTTCCGCCTGGGCCTGACTGAGTTCTCCATCCTGATTGGATCAAATCCCGACCTGAAAATGCATTTTCTATTTTGAAAAGAGCTATTTTCAAAATATTTTTTTATACATTTGAAAACCTCTGCATAAACAGTACTTGGGGACATTCTGCATAATGAATACTTTTGTACTCAAAATGCACTCAAGTACATTTTGAATTCCAGACGATGACTCGTAGCTTCTACATTGCAATATAAAAATGTGAGAACTTTTTCCCACCACTGCCAATAAGAAGAGAGCTCAGCTGTTCATCCAGACAGACATAATGTTGTCCTCCAATAAGCAGAGAGCTCAGCTGTTCATCCAGACAGACATCATGTTGTCGTCCAATAAGCAGAGAGCTCAGCTGTTCATCCAGACAGACATCATGTTGTCGTCCAATAAGCAGAGAGCTCAGCTCTTCATCCAGACAGATATCATGTTGTCCTCCAATAAGCAGAGAGAGCTCAGCTCTTCATCCAGACAAGACATCATGTTGTCCTCCTTTCAGAAATAGAGGCGTTCGTCCAGACCAACGTGAGGCAGCCCACGCTGCACAAGGTGTCAGTAGCCGTGGCCGCTGTGGCCAGCCAACAGAGGCCCGCTCAGACCCCTCCCACCCAGCTGCTGCTCCAGCAGCAGCATAAGCAGGTAGTGTTGGTTTCGTCGACTAAAGCCCTAACCACACCAATGGGTCGCCATGCGACTCCTTGCAACCAAACGGTTGCGAGTAGACATATGTCGCATTTCGCAACCATCACTTGGTGAGGTTGACTTGCGTCGACATGCGCCACCAGGGGCGGTGTGGTCTGGGCTTTAAGCCCAAACCACACCAATGGGTCGAGACGCAACAAAACTGTTTTAGTGTTCGTCCCAGATGTGCACGTCGGTGCATGGTGGTGCATGTCGACGCAAGTGATGAAATGCTTGCAACTACATGTATAGTATGCGTCTACTCGCAACCGTTTGGTTGCAAGGAGTTGAATGGTGTGGTTTAGGCTTTTAACACTAATTATGCTAATGCCATGTATACACGTCTTTTCTAATCCCCCCGTGGGAGGCCTTGGATGTGTATAGACATATTTTTTTCTTTTTTTTTGGCATTTCCTTCTTCAGCGATCTCCTTGTGTTTCGCACATGCCCAGGCCATTTCAGAGTAAAATCTGCCTCATATGCTTGGCACTTTATTATGAAAGACTCTGGCAGCAAAAGAAGTGTTAAGACTATGACGAAAATGTTTAGTCAACTACCTTTTTTTCCCACTGACGAGAACTAACTGTAGCTATGATGACTGGAACTGTGACTAAATATATATATATAATTTGTCAACAAATGTGTCACTCTCTGAAAATAGTCAATCTACAAGCTCACGTGTCACAGCAAGGCACATTGTGAGCTTGTAGAGCTGCTATTTTCGGCACACAGCTGAGTAAAAATTAGGAATTTCAACAACATAACGGCCTGCTAAGATACTTTAGTCGACTAAATCAACTGTAGATTTGATTTAGTTGAGTAAAATCTTATGGTATTTAGTCAACTAGAGTTGACTAAAATATGACTAAAACTAAATGGAATGTTATTCAAAAGACTGACTAAAAACAAAATGTTGCTTTTTTTTTGTTGCTTTTGTCAAAATCCTCACTGCGAGCAGGACGAAGAGAAGAAGGGTGTATTGAAGCAGACGGGCCAGCAGAAGGGGACTATGTCCCCGGCCGTGGTGACCACCCTGCTGCTCATTCCCCTGGTGTTGATCATCTCCATGGGAGTGTTCCTACGATGGAGGAAAAGCAGACCTTATGGAGGTAAAACACATTGCTTTTAACCATTATTTTAAACCTTTAGTAGAAAAATAGCAGCTCTCCAAGCTCGTAGCGCTTTGTAGACCTATTTTATATCTTGTGACGACACAGTGTGTGGTAAATGGTAAATGGTGCATTTATATAGCGCCTTTATCCAAGGCGCTTTACATAGATTGTGCATTACATTCACCCATTCACACACACTCATACACCACTTGCGTCGGAAGCCATGCAATGTACCAACCAGCACATCAGGAGCAATTTGGGGTTCAGTGTCTTGCCCAAGGACATGTAGACAGGAGGAGCCGGGATTCGAACCACCGACCCATGGATCATTGGACGACCTGCTCTGCCTCTTGAGCCACAGTCGACCCGTGTGAGGAGGAAATAATTGACTATATTGCAATGTCAATGACTACACCCCCATGCACTTAACAAGTGCATGGGGGTGTCTATGGCTATGCAGGCTCTGTTGCAGCCTGACAGTGACTCTGGGTTCAGTTCCCGAGCTGTGTGTGACTCGTCTGCTCCCTCCCTTGTTTCCTGTAAAACTCTGTACTATCAAACTAAAAGCAGAAAAAAGTTTAATGCATTCATGTATTGGAAATTGGAATATGTATTGAAGTGGAATATTTGACTCTTTTCCAGATGGTTGCGACGTTAAACTGGAGCCCAACTCTACAGGAGGCATTTTAGGGAAACTCCGAGGTATGCTCTATGTTTATTAGATCTAAATTCTACCTTACATATCTCGTGTAGACAAACAACCATTCCACAATCTCTCAATGAAGCATTTGAAAATTGTGGTAGACAACAATCAAACAAAAGAGAGAGAGAGACTACTATTTTATGTCTAGTGATTTATAAAACTTGTCAGGCCCTACAAATTGTGTTATGAGAACACTTTCCTCTACTTTCTCTAGCTCTATCTATATTCTTGTTGAGTGTTTGTTTAGTCACAGGGGACTCCCTGTCTCTCCAGCTGCTTCTTAAACCCATTCTGACCTGAGATCAGATTCTAAAAATGTCTTCTACATCCTGACAGTTTTCATTCTGACCTGAGATCAGATTCTAAAAATGTCTTCTATGTCAGTCGCTCTTCGATCTTTCAAAAATAGCAGACCTACAAGCTCGTAGCGCGCCACTCGGTGGCGTGCTATGAGCTTGTAGATCTGCTATTTTTAAATAGCTAAAGCATAACGTAATGCTAACACCAAAAGGGGTTCCCGCCCAAAATGGGTTAAAACCCACTACCTGCCTGGATTTATAGCGTTGTCCTAGAATCAGAAAATAATCATGGTCCATACTTAGGCCAAACGCGCCGACAATCCATTTGAAAGACAGGCTGTGATTGAGAGCCTGCTCTGCACGCATTGGATTGTACTGTAGTGGTGTTTTCTACTGTGCGTGTGAGATATTTCTTTTCACCTGAAGGCTCACAGGAATCACCCCAAACCATGGATGACCCATAGGTTAGAGAACAGTGCCCTCCAGTGGCCAAGAAAAAAAACACATAAAAGGCAGACAATACATTTCCAGGTCTGGATAGAGATTGTATACAATCAGTGATAGCCAAATTCATTCAGGATACAGCATAAAACACTGACATTGGTTACACACACTCACACACAGAGCAGACAAAATATTTATTTAACCCATTAAAACTGGGAAATCTGTGTCATTTTAGCTTTTAGCGTCGGCTACTCAAAAATGGCAGACATACAAGCTCACAGCTCACAGCAGCGTGTCACATCCTGCTGCGCCACAAGCTCAGCTAATCTGCTATTTTTCTTACCTCACGACGTCCAGGTAAAGCGGCAGGCGGCCTCAACCTGGGGAACTTTTTTGCATCGCATAAAGGTTACACCCGGCAGGGCTTCGACCGTCTCAGCACAGAGGGCAGCGACGGCGAGAAGGACGATGCCACCGACTCCGAGAACGAGGAGTACTCCGCCCCTCCGCCCCCGCCTCCGCCACCAACCTTCCCCGTCTCGCCGTCCTAGGCCGGTGGCCTAAACCCCGCCTAAACCCCCCCACTTCAGCCAATCCCCTGCTGCCTCTCTTCTCCTGGGCCCTCTAGAGAGGCGGTTTGGTTTTGTGTAGCTGTTTATTTTTATTTTGTTTTTGTTGTTGGCTGCCAATCTTTATTTATTTGTGCTAAAAAAAGAAACGTTCTCTCTTCAACTTTTATCGTCTCTCTGTTGGCACTTTATTTCTGAGCTGCATGGACCAGAGTCTGACCGTCACCTCCTGTTACCCATAACATGTACAAGCTCATAGTGTGAACTTGTAGATCTGCTGTTTTTGAATGGCCAAAGTATAAATGTATAGCGGTTCAAATGATTGTGATGCTGTGTTAACTACTTTTGTTGGGGACCCCGTGGAACCCCCTTTGAGAACCAATGCTTTTTCTACATCACATCATAATGATAAGAACTGTGCTCCAAAAATAGAGGAACGAGTCTGTCAGGGAGATGGCTCTGTGTCGTTGATGATGTTTAGTTTGTTTTTGATGAACGTGTTTGGAGAAACTGTAATGAATCCTGCGGTTGTAGCAGAAAGTATACCGTTGGAAGATACAGAAGTCCTCCACTGAAGCGCGTCGGCCTCGTGCTCCTTTAGATTCCGTGACAGTAGTTATCGTTATGTTATTTAGTGCAAGCATCGCTTAAGTGCCAATAATCACGATAAAGCCACCCTTGTGGTGTAATATTGCGATTTTATACAACAGTTGCCATCGAAATAAAGAATATACAAATGTATTCATATTGTGGGGCATTTCACTCTCAAAATGTTTATCTTTTTGCGAGTGTTACCTCTCTGTCATCATGATGGGGTTTGAGTCTGACTGTTTACTCCGTGCCGCCAGTGCAGACCCAATATTATGATGAAAAACACTTTGGCCATATCTCAAAGTCTGATTTTAAGCCTGAGAATTGTATTCGATGTGTAGGCAGTTTGATCTTTATTTTATTTGGGTAAAATGTATACCTTTTCACCGTCAATTGATGCTTCATATGCATACGAGTTAAAATCGTGGTAAGTCTTCTTTTTTTTGTTTTTTTTGAGCACAGTTCTTATATGATGATTAAAAAGAAATGTCAATGGAATTCAGAATGGAGAAAACGGGGAGGGTAACGGAAGTGACTTCCAGACTCCATGTGCTCTGTTCAGTTTAGGTAACTTCATTTCAGAACCACATGGACCAGAGTTTATTCCGTTTTAAGATTACACACATTTCACTTGTTAGAGATTCAATGATTTATGCACTGAGAGCAGTGGTCCTCTATGTGGGGTCCGGTCCGCGGACCCCTTTACTGGTCTGTAACTCTGAGAGAGTGTACAAATTGAGTCAAATGGACCCGTAATGTACACTCTCCGAGGTATTAGTTTAGTTTGGTGACACTCAATTTCTTTTTTCTCAAGGACCCTCAGTTTGATAATGCATTAGACCACAGACTCCCATTTCATACAATGCTTTATCTCTGGGACCCCTGTCTACTACAAACATGTTTGTGGTCAATTTATCGTCTACTCAGGGCAGGCTTTTGTGTTTTTAAAGTGGCTTGATTCAGTATTTCAAGTTTTTGTTATTTTTTTATCAACATGCCCCCTTCATATAAAAATAACCTCAAACTCTAATTTAACCATGATAGATTCATCGAAAACACCCGCCCTTGGTCCTGACTGATACTGTATAATGTATATTGTCCTTCTAATGCATGAGGGGGTCGTGCTTTTTCAATTACTTTTTTAATTTAATGTCTTTATTATTTCATTACCACAAAAATATATTAAAAATAATTAAAACATAAATTGAGAGAGAGGGAAAAAAAGAAACTGCAACCTCACATTGCAGTCACCAGAACCAAGGACATGAGTTTTAATTTAATCTAACTTGGTAACATATGGGTTTGTACAGGAAGCGGACGTGTCTGACAAAATCAAATATCTAAATACTGAATCAAGCAACTTGCCTGAGTAGAAGTCAAGATGACCCCAAACATGTTTAAAGCCGAAATATACTTTGAAATCCTCACTGTTAATTTAACAGTTACAGATCCATAAGGGTGCCATTTGGAGCCCTGGTGGACCCACGGACCAGACATTGAGAAACACTGCTCTAGAGAGTCTAAGGTGGGGGGATTATATATATTTGCATTGATTTCTTCCATTGAATTGAACACGATGGCATTATTATATATTCAGGAGAAAATGTTAAGTTGTTTGGTCGACATTTCATTCCCATGACCGATTTACATTTGTGCCTTTTTTGTTCGTTTTCGATTATATATTTTTGCCTTTCTACAGTTATTATATATTAAAACAAAACGTGCCACATTATATGAAAAATTACTGCTGCTGGTGTCACGATGTACATTTATTGATTTCCGTTACATTGCATTCAAAGTGAAATGGGTAAAAATATATCATGTATATCTAAAAAGCTGTATTTGACCTTTTCCAGTGAGTTGTGTCTATTTATTGTGAAATATCGAGGATTTGCTGCAAGAATACTATTTTGAGTAACAATGTTATTTGTGTAATAAAGTGTCTGCAAAGCATAATAATCATTGGTCTCATTCGTTAAACGAATTAGTTCCAGGCCTGTCATAATTATGACACAATTATTTGAAATAAGTGAAAATCAAAATTGTTTCAATTCATATGCATTATAACATCTGTTGAAAAAACAGTGAAAATAGCGGATCTACAAGCTGCTTCCTTGATTGATAACTTAACAGTTTTTGAGGGGCGCTAGCCCCTCTAATGCACACCTTTGTGTATGTGTGTCTGAGCACAGAATGTGCTCAGCTGATTGGCTGAACACGGAATGGGAAGTATATGATGATGTGTGATGATAAGAGTGCCCCTCACTTCACACAAGTGTGATTTTTAGATCATTTTCAATTCATCAGAACATTTAATGACAGCAAATACACTATGCAATGTGTATCCTTCCGAGAGAAGGATGAGGCTGGCAGGGCACTCCAGAAGGGAACCCAGAACTAGTGGCAAGCAAACCAGACAACCCATTTTGGGTGCGGGAACTGGTGGGAACCTCTTTTGGGGTTTTAAGACTTGTAGGTCTGCTATTTCTTTTTTATCGTGCAAATGTGGCGCAAATCTTTGAATATATATTCTTTCGGAATGAACGTTTTTAACTCAAATCTTTGCTTCTGGGGGGTCCCTGGAACAACATGTTTTTTTGTGGCCAATTACATATCATTTTTGGGGTCCTTGACATGGAAAGGTTGAGGACCACTGACACAGAAACATAGGTTTTTCAGAAAACTGTCATGAATGATTTAGAAGCCATTTTTAAATTTCGACGTCAGGCCTAAATGGGTAAGTGACTGACAGGGCCCAGCCAGGAAGTCCAGTGCATCACCTACGTATACATGCACTGCGACGTGTCTGCTTTAGCTAACAACACTGCAGAAGCAGAGATCAAAACCCTGATGCTGGAGGGCGTGGAGGGCAGAGATTCAGGAGTCCAGTGTTGGCTAGACCAGCAGTTCTTAAATTAAATCCAGTAGTGCTTAAAAACTGGTAAAATATATTGTCTCTGTCGGGTGGACTGTGGAAACCTATACTGTTACCATTCAGGATTCAAATTCAAAAATAGCAAATATTCAAGCTCAAAACACATCGCTTCATGCCATGCCTCGAGCTTGCAGATCTTCTACTTTTGATACTTGTGTGTGACACTGTAGTGTGATCAAGCTGTGGGTCAATTCATGAAAAAACACAAAAAGTTAAAATATGGATATTTCCACCCACCCTGACAGCAAGTAGGCTATATCAATTTGATAAAAAATTTAGAAACACCACTACTGGCAGGGTGGAGCAAGACTCAGGAGGGATCGTCAGGGATCCTGGGTTTGGGAGTATCCCAGATAGTGTTGCCAGATTTTAGGACGGAAATAGCAACCAATTTTATGACAAGCTCACTTCTATTTTTTTAAATGTGGAATATTTTTGAAACATTTTAACAACACAAATCTGGTATGGGCCCTAACACTAAATATTTTTAGATGGGCCAGGGTCCATGGACAAATATTCAAATACACAATTTGGAGGTTCTTGACATGGGAATGATACCAACTACCAATATTTACAAGCTACTTTATAGAAAGTCGCTCATAATAAGCAGACCTGGCAACACTTCTCATCCTCAAGTCAAGGAGAATGGGACACACCTGGGTTTGGACTTTGGAGTATCCCAGCCTATATCTCTTCCTCCAGCCTATCTCTTCCTCCATATCAGGTTGTTTTCTGTTGGCATGTCTCTCCTTGATGAATTTCTGTTAGCTTTATTTTGTTTTCATAGCGGATTTGCTGTTTAATGCTAGTTTTAGTTTTTAAGCATTGATGACAATTTATTTATAAGTAGCTGATCTACAGGCTCTAAAGCTTTTGAAACAGTCCAGCTGACTCCATTTTCTACGCCATTTGAAGGGCCTTTACTTCTGTGTTGGTTAAAATTGAACCAATGAAAAGTATTAGAAAAACACATTAGCTCAGGCTAACTCCATTGGATCATCAAACTGCCCTCTCCCCTGCATGGCAGCAAAAGCATGTCTCCCCGACAGCAGAGAATAGTAGGCTTATGTATGAAACTATGAATTATTGTGATAGACTAAAATAACTTTCTGTATTTGAGTTTTCTAAATACAGTTTCAGTTGTAGTTTTTGTGAAGCTTAATTTTTACATTTATTTCATTCTTTGAATTAATTCCTGTTGGAATTAATGCGGGGAGAGATTGAACAACCGTTTAACTATAATAACTTTGCCACCAGGATGAGCAGCGAGTCTCTGCGAGCGACCCTTGAGGAGCAGCTGGAGGCTGCTGAACAGGAGCTGGCCTTTCACAGGGCACACAGACGAAGGTTTAAGACCACCCTGTCTGCTGCTTTAAAGGTAAGACCACCCTGCTGTCTGCTGCTTTAAAGGTAAGACCACCCTAGCCCCAATACATTCCCTTGCAGTCCCTACGCTCTTCAGAATGAGCGTAAGGACTGAGGGAACGTAGCTTGGCTAAGACCACCCTAGCCCCTTTCGGAACCCTCGGTTACCTTTTCAGAATTTGACGGCCAAAATTCTGAAAAGGTAACCGAGGGTACCAAAATGGGCTAAGACCACCCTGTCTGCAGCTTTAAAGGGCCACTTCGCCCCTTTTGCAACCAGATCTTATTTAATTTTGGGAGACAAAACACTTTCCTGGGGTTTTTATGTGGGTAATATATTGTTTTTTTTTTATATTTTATGTGTCTGTGATGTCACACACTGGTCTCACATCCTTTCTGGACTGTGTGGGGTGAGTGCACCAAAGCATTATGGTCATTGTAATCCAGTCAAACCCTAGTCAAACAGACATACATTATTTTCTGGCCATAGAGGGCAAATGTCAAATTGTGCTACTGTCATCTACTACAAATACTATTATCATTTTAGTGACTGGAGTTTCTTCCAGTGTTGAAATGTTCTGTTATAACTGTCTTTAAAGGGCCTGGTGCAGAGAGATGCCATGATTAAGAGTCTAACGGAAACCTTGAACTTTAAGATGGTGGAGATCAACACCTTATCAGACATCGTGTTCACCCTCTTCACCCTTGAAGAGACGAGCATTGCTTTGAAGCAGAGCATGGTAAGAAGCAAGCCTACACATTTGTTTTAACTTAAACCAGAGCACAAATGCGTCACTCAAATGCGCCAGCCCCTGCTATGCCCAGCTTTGTGTGTACCCCATAGTGATGACAATCTAAACAGTGATTAGACGGATTGGACTTCACTTGGGGATAACAAGTGAGGGTGCCAATTGTGATTGGCTGGCATCTGATGATGTATGTATGATGATAAGAGCGCCCCTCACTTCACACATGTGTGATTTTTATTATTATATTTGAAAAGACATACAGTTGGCACATTGTTTTCTCGGCCACACAACTTGTACGTGGGGAAGTGATGTCCAAATGAAGTGTGTTTGTTACTCTACACTGTACGTACAGTATGTTGTGTTCATTGTTGTTGATGTACAGTTCCATAGGGAGATGCTGCAGATGGACCTGGAGGACAGGGAGACTGAGGTACAAACCATTGCTCATAGCCCTGAGATTTTGGCATCTGGCACGCCGATCTATCCCCGACAGTTATCTTTCTTTCTTTTCAGCTAAATACGGAGAAACTTGAGCTAGAAGCCAGTTTGAGCCAATTCACACACGACAACAAAGAGTTGGAGAGATGTTTCAGGCAGGTGGTCGAACAGAAGAAACGGATTGAATCAGACCTGCAGCAGACGATCGAAGAAAGGGTTAAAACGGAAGCCAAACTGAACACACTGACCGAAGAGAACCGACAAGAAATTGATGCGAGGATACAGTTGACTGAGAAACAAGTCCAACTTGAGGCGAATCTAAACCTACTGCTGAATGAGAAAAATGAGCTGGCAACTAACCTTTGTCAGATAGCTGAAGAGAAGCTTCAACTGGAAACTCGCTTGAATCAGCTAATTGAGGAGAGGTTTGTCCAAGAGTATCTCGACTACACTGCTGAAGAGAAGGTCCATCTTCAAGCTAGTCTCACTGAAGAGCAGGTCCAACAGCAAGCTAGTCTCGATCACTTTGGTGAAGATGTCCATCTTCAAGCTGACTTTGATCACATCACTGAAGAGGTCCATCTGCAAGCTTGTCTCGATCCCATCAGTGAAGAGGCCCAACTCCACCTTGAACTTCAGCCTAGTCCTCAGACTATTTCAAGCCATGAGTATCTTGACCACTCCACTGAAGAGCAGGTCCAACAGCAAGCTAGTCTCGATCACATTGGTGAAGATGTCCATCTTCAAGCTGGCCTTGATCACATCACTGAAGAGGTCCATCTGCAAGCTTGTCTCGATCATATCGGTGAAGAGGTCAAACTCCACCACATCACTGAAGATGAGGTTCAACTTCAGGCTAGCCCTCCGACGATGTCAAACCAAGAGTATCTCGACTACACTGCTGAAGAGAAGGTCCATCTTCAAGCTAGTCTCACTGAAGAGCAGGTCCAACAGCAAGCTAGTCTCGATCACTTTGGTGAAGATGTCCATTTTCAAGCTGGCTTTGATCACATCACTGAAGAGGTCCATCTGCAAGCTTGTCTCGATCCCATCAGTGAAGAGGCCCAACTCCACCACACCACTGAAGAGGAGGTTGAACTTCAGACTAGCCCTCAGACGTTTTCAAGCCAGGAGTATCTTAACCACTCCACTGAAGGCAAGGTCCAACAGCAAGCTGGCCTCGATCACATCGGTGAAGAGGTCAAACTCCACCACATCACTGAAGATGAGGTTGAACTTCAGGCTAGCCCTCAGACAATTTCAAACCAAGAGTATCGGGACTACACCGCTGAAGAGAAGGTCCATCTTCAAGCTAACCCTGAGCACATAACCAAAGAGGCCCATCTGCAAGCTGGCCTCGATCACATCAGTGAAGAGGTCCAACTCCACCTTGAACTTCAGCCTAGTCCTCAGACTATTTCAAGCCATGAGTATCTTGACCACTCCACTGAAGAGCAGGTCCAACAGCAAGCTAGTCTCGATCACATTGGTGAAGATGTCCATCTTCAAGCTGGCCTTGATCACATCACTGAAGAGGTCCATCTGCAAGCTTGTCTCGGTCATATCAGTGAAGAGGCCCAACTCCACCACATCACTGAAGGGGAGGTTGAACTTCAGGCTAGCCCTCAGACGATTTCAAGCCAGGAGTATCTTGACTGCTCTAATGAAGGCAAGGTCCAACAGCAAGCTGGCCTCGATCACATCAGAGAAGAGGTCCAACTCCACCTTGAACTTCAGGCTAGTCCTCAGACTATTTCAAGCCATGAGTATCTTGACCACTCCACTGAAGAGCAGGTCCAACAGAAAGCTAGTCTCGATCACATTGGTGAAGATGTCCATCTTCAAGCTGGCCTTGATCACATCACTGAAGAGGTCCAACGTCAAGCTAGTCTCCATCACAACAGATACAAGGTCCAACTCCACAACACTACCGAAGAGAAGGTTGACCTCCACGCCAGTCCTCAGACGATCTCAAGCCAGGAGTTCCTCCAGAAGCCTTCTGAGGGGTCAGACCACATGGAGACTAAAGTCATGGAACTTAGTGGTAAGTGGACTATCATCATGTTATAACTGTTGACTACTGTTGCCATATTTAACACTTTAATCTGTAAAGTCGTTTTAGTTGACAATTGTCACAAATGATGGGTTGTGATATAGCTGATTTTAATTGTTTCATTCACCTGGTTTCTTCCCATTGCTGCAGTTTATTCCTCCAAACACAGCTGGTTTTGATTACAGAACTAATCTGTTTTTAATCTCATTCAAGACAAGATTCGGAAGTATTCATTCAGAATGATCACCCTGCATATAAACGCGGCCAGTGTCAACTCGTTTTAAACTTAATCAGCACAGTAAAAAGATGTATCTGAAAACATTATAGGTTTAGAAATAAGCCTCTTACTGTAGTAGCAAACCGCTGAGATCCTGCAAATCATTATACACTATCTTTATAGTCATGTGTTCATGTGTCCGATATTTCATATTCCATCCTAATTGTCTAACATTGGCTTTCAAAGTTTACAGGATTGGCCCGTTTTGAACAAAAAGCCTCAAATCATGAACGCAGCGTGCAATTTACGTGAAATCTTTCATAGACTTTCCTACTAGGCTGAGGAATATATCCCACCATTTTCACATTGGCCTCTTATAGCGCCACCAACAGGTGGATTTTTGCAAAACACATTTTGGAACACAATTCCTCAAATCATCCAATTGCCATCCAAGGCGTAAGAAGAAATGCCTTTTCACATTGGCCTATTATAGCGCCACCAGGAGGCCACAACCTGACCTGCCCTGGTGGAGACCTGTCCCCCGAGGGGCACTTTATCTAGTTTATTCTCTCTTTATCGCTTTAAAACTTGACACTTGACACTCAGACAAATGTGTCTGTGCCCTGTTAGTTCACTTTTAGATTCTGCAGAAATGCGTTCAGTTTAACTGATGTGTAAAATTTACACAACAGAGTTAAAGTGAATGCATTTCCTTCCTTATTTTGGGGCATGTGGGGGCACGGCCTGATAAAGGTTGAGAACCACTGGTGTAAATGATTACATTGTGTTTTATATTGTGGTGTTTATTGTTTTAACATGATTGTTTTTGGCCTCTTTCCCCTCTCCTCAAGAAGAGGTTGTATATCGTTGCTGTCGGGCAGAAACCAGAAACCTTGTATCTCCTCTTCATAGTTTCTTAAGGCCCTACTTCATCATACAAGAGTGTCACACAAATGTTGTGACAATAGCAGATGTACAAGCTCAAAACTGTGCAATGCATTGTTGGCTTGTAGATCAGATATTTGCACAATCCCCCCCACCCAAGGAACTCTTTTAGACATAATATTTCCACCTGACACCAACGATATCTTGCCTTGCCTGGTTAAATAAAAGTGTTGCTGTTTCCGCTACTTTAGAACATTTCTGATAAAACATTTGTCTCCTTTTTTTTTACAGTGTGCACTATCCGCCCTTCGCTCTGAAACTGGGTCGTCTCTGCTTTGGTCAGGAGAGTCAAGGTTCTGAATAAGGTAAAATACAAAACTACAGCTGTGAAAGTCAAAATCATTACGACCTGAGGCTGAATCTATGAATGCCTTCCAAATCAGTATAGGGCCAAGTTCACAAACGAGGACCACTCACCTCCTCAGACTCCACCTCACCCTTAGAACTCACCTCACCCCTAGCACTCACCTCTTCCTACTCCACCTCACCCCCTAGCACTCACCTCCTCAGACTCCACCTCACCCCCTAGCACTCACCTCTTCCTACTCCACCTCACCCCCTAGCACTCACCTCCTCAGACTCCACCTCACCCCCTAGCACTCACCTCTTCAGACTCCACCTCACCCCCTAGCACTCACCTCTACATTTCCTTCTCCATCGTACATTTCCTTCTGCGTTGACTCTATTATACCACAGAAAACCATAGTGGAATATCCAAATAATAAAAAGCACTTTACAAAAGAAATGAAGGAGTACGTTTATAGGAAGAGAGCTGCCTTTAGAGCAGGTAACAGTGAGGCATTAAAGGTTGCTCAGAGGGACTTAAATAAACAATTGAAAGAGTCTAGAAGGAAATGCAGGGAGCGAGCTGAGCAAGACCTGGCCAACTCTAACACAAAGAGACTATGGGACTCGATCAGGAAAATGACTAACATGAACCCTGAGAGAAAGCCCATAGCTGCTGTTGACGAGAGCGCTAAGGCGAATTAATTAAATGACTTCTTTATGAGATTTGAATATGACTCTTACCAAGCATGTTGTGACGTTGTAAATGAATTGAATTATGATGCTGGTAACAGGGTGACACTAGACCTAGAAACTGTATTCAAGACCATTAAAACTAACAAGGCAACGGGGCCTGATGGCATGAGTGCTTCCCTGTTAAAAACATGTGCTGATGAGCTCTCACCAGCCTGGCACAAACTGTTTCAGTTCTCTCTAGACTCGCATACAGTGCCGGAACTATGGAAAAAATCTGTAATTGTCCCAGTTCCAAAGAAACGCTGTCCAATGGGAAATAATGACTACAGGCCTGTGGCCATAACATCAAATGTTGTTAAGTCATTAGAAAGAATTCTCACTGAGTTACTTCGTAAAGAAGTAGAACCTAGTCTAGATCAATTCCAGTTTGCCTATTCAAGGAAACGAAGTACCGGGGACGCAATTGCTACTGTAGCACACTATATCCTGAAACACCTTGAGAGCACCGTGGCATATGCCAGACTGCTTTTCATTGATTTCAGCTCCGCCTTTAATTGTATCCACCAAGATATACTGCTACCTAAACTAGCTTTACTAGATGTTAATCCGTGGATAATTAAATGGTATTTTTCTTTTTTGTCTAAGAGACCACAGAGGGTCAGGTTTAACAGTGTTCTCTCTGAGGAGGCACGCAGCAGCACAGGGGTTCCACAAGGAACTGTTAGTTCCTCGCTCCTGTTCACATTGTATACGAATGATTGTGTCAGCTCATACTCTAATCAATACGTGATCAAGTTTTCAGATGACACTGTCATACTCAGTCTTCTTACAAGCAAATCTGACATTCTCAGCCATACAACTGGAGTAGGCAGATTTGTTGAATGGTGTGATAGAAACTATGTAATGATCAACACTGATAAAACAGAGGAGATCATTGTGGATCCGAGGTCCATAGGAGACCATACCTTGATCAAGGTTCACGATAATGACATCAAACAGGTCTCCTCCTATAAATATCTGGGAGTGCAGATTGAGCTGGCACATACATGTTGAATCCTGCTGTTCAAAAATACACCAGCGGTTACATTTTCTTCGTAGACTGAGGCTGTTTGGTGTTAGCCTGAATATTATGTTAATTTTCTATAGTGCTAGCATTGAATCTATCTTGAGATATGGAATCTCCAGCTGGTATGGTAACCTGACTGTGAAATATAAAGCTCAAGTTGCAAGAGTTGCGAAAATGGCTGGGAAGATCATGGGCCTGTCTTCCCCCCCGATGACTCCCCAAGCCATTTTTGAACAGACTGTAGTAAGGCAAGCTAAGAATATAACCTCTGACCCCTCACATGTTCTGTATTCCGAATATGAATTAATGAGATCAGGAAGAAGGTACAGGATGCCACAGTGCAAGTACAACAGATATAAACACTCTTTCATTCCTCTCTCTATAAAAATGTTGGATGGGTAATTGGTACCTTAACGGGGTGTATGCACCAGGGGTGTATTTGTTTTGTTTTGCTGTAATGTCTCTGTCTATGTGATTATACGTATGTTTATATGTATGCAGCTGTGGTCCTGTCTCCAAGACAAATTTATCCCAAGGGAGCCGAAATAAAGACAACCTTGAACTCTTCAGACTCCACCTTACCACTAGCACTCACCTCACCCCCTAGCACTCACCTCTTCAGACTCCACCTCACCACTATAGCACTCACCTCTTCAGACTCCACCTCACCCCCTAGCACTCACCTCCTCAGATTCCACCTCACCCCTAGCACTCACCTCACCCCCTAGCACTCACCTCACCCCCTAGCACTCACCTCCGCAGACTCCACCTCATCCCCTATAGCACTTGTGTCTTCAGACCCTACCTCATAGAAAACTCTGGGGCGTCTGTATTTCGAGGGACGCAAACTTATGTCAAGCTTCCGTGTGCGTCACAGAAGGGGACTTTCGGTAGTCCTGGAAAAGACACGCTGTGACAATACTCACTTTGAGTGGCAGCGTGCCTTCAGCACTTCCGCTTGACTTCCGCCTTCCCTGCGATACATGTCGCTCCAATTAACTGCAGTGGCCAATGACGTGTATATAGGTTTTGAGTGACGTTATCTATGCTCTACCTCAGTGGTTCTCAAAGTTGGGTCCGGGGACCCCCAGGGGACCTTGAGTGGGTTCCAGGGTGTCCCCCAGATAAATGATGGATAGTTAGGAATAGGAACACGGATGTGGTGTAACTTTGAATGTGTACGAATGGAAGCAACACTTTCAGAGTTATGGTGGTATGAGGTCTAAACTAAAAAACTAAAACTAAAAGACTATTGTTTTTACATTTTTAACGACACAAATCTTGTATTATGGGGTCCTTGGCACAACATATTTTCAGATGGGGGTCCGTGGCCATTAATTTAGGGAGTCCTTGACATGAAAAAGTTTGAGAACCACTGCTCTATACCTTACATCCTAGATCACCTATTCAGACCCCACCTCCTAATTCTAATGATTGTTTTTGTGAAATCACTTTCTGTCCAGCTGTTGGCCGACATAGAGATGAAGGATCAGCACACCATGTTATAATCTGAGGAAGACGACGTGCTCTAAATGTAGTTTTAAATAAATACATTAAATAAAATAAATAAATAAAGGTTGCAGCATTCAAATTGTGTCACAAGCCTTTCAATGATTTCAAGCTCTAAACACAGAAACCAGAGGATGTGCTGTAAAAGCAGTGTGAATTGGCCAGTACCAGTGGTGCAGCGGGCTAGTCATAGGGGACTAGTGGCTACGTATACTTGGGAGATTGTGGGTTCATGTACGCCTACAGAGCATTTTAATGGTGTTTGCTGTGCATCAAAGCTGTCCGTAGTGCATTTAAGTGTTATCATGGATGTTAATCGGATAATACAGAGCCATGACATGATGACAGAACACAGAACACAGCCTGCAGCTCAATGTGTTAAGTGGCTGTCCACATGATCCAGATGTTGAGGGTTCTAATCCCACTGTGGTAATTACTCTGAAACTTTACTTTGAAGAAAGAAGAAGTTACATTGCGTTTTAACAGTGGGAGAACAACGGCGAGCGACGCTTGAATTTCATTGGTTCTATCGCCCACTATCGCCGCCGGGCGACATCGCCCAAAAGATGAATTATTTGTTTATTTTTGGCCGATATATAGGCCTACAGTGAGGGGAAGAAGAAGAGGGTGGGTGGGGGATTCAGATTTTACGGGGGCCAGTTTCGAATTGCAGCTGTCCGTAGGTGCCCTTTGAGAGCGATTTTGAAGGAGTCAAGGGATTTGCATGTCTTAAGGACTGTTGGAAGGGCATACACATCAAATCACTTTCACTTAATAACTCCATAACTCCATAACTCCATAGCTGAATTATAAAAAGTGTGAATGGAGTCTCCATTCACACTTTTTATAATTCAGCTTAGGCTACTGTGGTGACACATGCTGGAACTTTTTTACTTTGAAATGTTTTGTTGTTTCTGAGTTATTTAACTTATAGTTGGAAGTTGAAGTAGGCCTACATTATGCTACTGGATGTAGACATATAATTCTATGAATTCTATATGTTGTACAAATTAGGGTCTGTGCCTGCCTACTGGGCTTTATAATTAGGATAAATTCTTCGAATTGCTAGGCTACAGTGTTTTATTCAGACTAATACCGATAACCACAGCATGATGCGTGCAACCGGCCGAGAATCAAGGTATCATATCTTAGCCATTTTACTACTTCCCCTAAGTTATCATTGATTAACATTGTTCACAATTATCTTTACAAAATCACAATGTAACATCCTAACCCTTGCGTAATCTTAAGGCTACCCTTGATTTAAAAAAGAACACTGTTTTTGCATCATAATATATAGCTCGGGCCTCGGGGAAGAAAAATAAACGAAATCTTATACACATCACGTGAAACTTTATTTTGATGTCCCAGACCGGACGCCGAGTGTTGAGTGGTTGACTTGAAGCATTATCAGTGTTGCCATGTCTGCTTATTATGAGCGACCTCGGGCTTGTTTTTCTGTAAAGTTGCTTGTAAATTGTTGGTATTTTGTTTTTATGGTCGTTGCCTTGCTTTTTGGGTCTTGTTTCTAATCTAAAGTGTAGTTGCTTATTTGGGCTTGCTTCCTAATGTTGTTTAAACCACTACAGGGTCTCAATATTTTCATATCAAGGAGCCCCCAAATTAATTGCGAGTCGACCATAGGTCGTATTTACTATATGAAAACCTGCATCTCCCATCTGTCAGTTAGTCACCCACGCCTCCATATGGTCACGCCTCGTGACATCACGCCTCCGAAATTCCAGGGCGAGCCGTCTTCACTTTTCGCGGGGGCGAGTTGGCAAAGGGGCGAGATGACCTGTTACCTGACAGAGGCCCCTGAGGGCCGAAACATTGTATTTTTTTCCGCTCTGTTAATAAATTATTTTGGGAGCTTTTAAAACGGTGTGCGGATCTCCTCTCTCCTTTCTTAGTTACTTTTTGGATCCTGTACCCGTTGAAATTTATGGATGTGCGTGCACCTCTTGACCATTGTGATATAGGCTACAGGTATAATAAAACTTTATTTGTATAGCACCTTTCATGACATGAAATGCAGCTCAAAGTGCTTTACAGAGCAATGGAGAAAAAAAGAAAAGCAAGGCATAAACATTAAAAAACAAGAGCAGTAATGCAATACAATGAGGACATGAATAACAAAAAAAATAAAAGATCAATTAAAAGCAAGGGTGTAGAAGTGGGTCTTGAGCTGTGCTTTAAAAAGCTCTACAGAGGCTGCCTGTCGAAGGTACAATGGGAGTTTGTTCCACGCCGTCGGCCCGTAGAAGCAAAAAGCTGCTTCCCCGTATTTTTTAGTTGCCATTTATTTAGGCAAAGCGAGCAGGCCAGCAGTGGAAGACCTTAGGGGGCGGTTTGGGACATATTTAGGCAGGCAGTCATGTAGGTACGAAGGTTCGAGACCATTGAGAGCTTTATAAACAAGTAAAATAATTTTAAAATCAATCCTAAAAACAACCGGAAGCCATTGCAGTGAAGCCAAAACTGGAGTAATATGTTCTCTCATCTTAGTTCTAGTTAAAACTCTGGCTGCTGCATTTTGGACAAGTTGTAATCTGTCAGTTGTTTTCTTATGCAGTCCAGAAAAAAGTGCATTGCAGTAATCAAGCCGAGAAAAAACAAAGGCGTGGATTAGCGTTTTTGCATCGTCCAATGACAAATAGGCTACCAGATGTTTTCTTTTTCTCCAAGATTTTATTTTGAAAATAGCAGATGTACAAGCTCACAACGGCCGTAACCCTGCTACTTTCAAATATCCGATGCATATAGGTTTAAAGTGCTCTATGATGTGGCCTATTGCAGTGGTTCCCAAACTGTCACGCTAAGGACCCCCACATTGACAATAATTAGCCCACGGACCCCCATTTGAAAAGACATGCTGGAGACCCCCATAAGAGAAGATTTTTTTATGGCTCTAGCAGTGATTCTAAAGACCCCCATTTAATGGAATTTCTATCTCTGGGAATGGGATCCCCAATTTATATTGTACAATCAATGTTAATTTAACTCTGAGAGTGTACAAAAGTGAACCAAATTGACCAACCAAGTGGACCCATACACTCTCAGAGTTACAGACCCATAAGGGTTCATTTGGTTCCAAACTATCATTTAGCTGGGGACCTCCCTCCAAAGACCCCTGGGGGTCTCCGAACACCACTGTGGGAACCACTGGCCTATTATAGTCACTTCTTTTGGGCTTGTTTCCATTGACCTGGTTGCTTGTTTCTCTCGCAGAAACTGGCAACACTGAGCATTCTGCGACGCTATTGGCTCCTGTGAAGCAGTGATGATGTGATCATCATACAGATACTGCCAGCTGCTGCCTTGTTGCTCTTTCTAATAAGGATACATACAGAGCACATGAAGGTGTATGCATGTGGGCCGATGGGGACAGTGCACACATCATGGACGGTGAGTATAGCTATATGTTACATCATGTTATTGTTTGATGTCTTTGTGGAGGATGGAATGGAATGGATGACACACCTGACCATAATAACACCATGCAAAGGCATGCATGCAACCTGAGGCTCAGCGCATGCGTCACGATGTGGGGGTCTCTCTCTCTCTCTCTCTCTCTCTAACCCCCTCATCTCTCTGTCTCTCTGTCTCTGTGTGTCTCTCTCTCTCTCTCTCTCTCTCTCTCTCTAACCCCCTCATCTCTCTCATTATCTCTCTCTCTAGCTCTCTCTAGCTCTCTCTGACCCCCTCATCTCTCTCTCTATCTCTCTTATCTCCCGATCTCTCTCTCTCTCTCTCTCTCTCTCTCTCTCTCTCTCTCTCTCTCTCTCTCTCTAACCCGTCCCTCCCCCGTGTCTGTCTCTCTCCCCCTCCCTCTTTCTCCCCTCACTTCCTATGCCCCCCATCTCTCTCTCTCTCTCTCTCTCTCTCTCTCTCTCTCTCTCTCTCTCTCTCTCTCTCTCTCTCTCTCTCTCTCTCATTATCTCCCGATCTCTCTCTCTCAACACTGGCCATTAAGTGAAAGCATCAGTTGCCATTGAATGAAGTGGAAGCCTCTTAAACCCTATATCCTGTAGCATACGTCATTGACTGGAGTTCCCCAGGGGTCTATGCTAGCATCGCTGTCAACTCCTATATATACTCCGCCTATTTTCACTGAATGATGTTCCAAGAGCTTGGAACATCAGGTGTGTAGCTTCCAGTGATGAAAAAACAACAACTCTAATTTCTTTTCAATACTAGTGACAATGTAGAAATTGGTAAAAGTCCGGAATTCTGAATTTACTTGAGTAAAAGTACAACAGTAATGGTATCAAAATGTACTTTATGTATACATATAACATTATTTTGAAAATGTGGATCGGCAATTTTTTCAGGGCGGCTTGGAGTGGTACGTGGACTGGTCCAGTGGTCCTCGCTCCAAAGCCTCTCTAAGCCTTTTTAAAAACAGCTCCATGCTCAAATCAATATCATCCCACTCCGCTCTCACTCGTTCACTCCGCTCGTATGCTCTGCTACAGCAGCACACAATTAAGTCAGCAAATTGTTCAGGAGTCTTCCCGAAAAGTAGCAGTTCTGGTCTGGACATATGAGGTTTACAGCCTCAAGTCTTAATGGGTTAACAAGACGCTGAAGGACAAAAAGTGAGTAGCGCTCTTATCATCATCATACATCATCACATTCCGTGCTCAGCCAATCAAATCATCACATTCCGTGGTACAAACGCACACCTGTATGCGTGTGTGTGTGTGTGTGTGTGTGTGTGTGTGTGTGTGTGTGTGTGTGTGTGTGTGTGTGTATGTGCGCGCGCGCGAACGCAGTGGAAAACACAACCGCTCTGCAACTGCCTCGAGCGCCTCCACTTCCTGTTGGTTCAACACTTCTGACGACTTGGTCAAAGTGTGTCTCACAGCTGGTCGAGGCCACGAGCCCAGCAATCACAGCTTCAGACTTTGAGGCTTGGGTTCTCACGGCGACTCCCCCCAAAACATGTCCTTTCAGCGTTTTAGGAGAGCGCGTAGAAGCAAGCCAGGTGACCCCATTTTTACAATTTAACCCATTAAGACCTGAGACCAGATTCTACAAATGTCTGTATCAGTGGTTCACAAACTGTTTTATGTCAAGGACTAGTGCTGCAGAATTAATCGAAAAAAGATCGAGATGTAGATTCTAGTTGTCTGTCCAATTCATTTTAGTTATGTTTATGTTTCTTTAATAAATATTAAGAATAAGAATCGTGATCTCAATTCTGTGTAGGAAAATCGAGATTCACATTTGAGCAAGAATCGTGCAGCACTATCAAGGACCCATCAGTATATGTAATTGGCCGCCGACCCCCATCTGAAAATATTTTGTTATCAGGGACCCCAAGAAGCAAATATTTGAATGTTCGTTGTGAAAGAAAAGAACATAATTATTCAAAGATTTGCACACATTTTCACAATTCTTTCAACAGATAAAGGTTAAAGTGGTTACAGCCGTTGCCTATGAGGTGACACAGATGCGTCCTCAGGTCTAAATGGGTTCATGTAAAGATCTGTAGAATAAAGGCTCATACATACAGTAAAAAAAAATATATATATATTATTTTTTTTTCTTTTATAAATCTCCTCCATTTACATCTCATTGGCAAATTGGTAAATCAGAGTTAAAGACAATGTTAAATGGATCCCTGGCTAATAAGACAAATATGCCTTAAAACATTATACAGTACTTGCCCTCTACAACTAAAATAAAAACATATATGTTATTTTCTTTTATAAATAGAGAATCTTTCTCTCAATAGGGAACTCCCCAGTGCTCCGCGCAAAAAATCCGGTCTCATTGTAAACGAACTATAGGCGCGTTAAATCGCTTCACGTTTGAAAGGCCCTTAATACTTCCTACGGTTATTATGCAATATTTTACATATTTGTATGTGCATATATTCCATAGGGCTGGACCACATATGACATCATCAACTTGCGACAGGAGCAGTTCCTATTGAGTGAAAGATTCTCTTTTTGAGTAGTGCAACTATAGGGTGCAGAACTCCAATGCCCAGCAATGTATGTCCCTTTGTATACGTGTATATGCATGTCTGTTTAGAGCAGGGCAACCTCAGGCACAGGTGCCAACATTGGCACAGGGGAGGGTGGTCACTGGCACACTGGCATAAGTGTGTGAGAGACGTTTTTTATTTTAATATTAAGTATTCAAAAAAAGTTTAGTCTGTGAAATGAAGTCCCCTCACATACACCCTGCACATAATTCTACGTTCACTCAAACTCTGGGCTCTGAGTCTGTGCGAAAGAATATAGGTGCACATAGAAAGGTTATGTACAGCCTATGGACAATCAAAATCAGATGGAAAGATTACATTTTCTTGTGGTGACATAATTAAACTTTATGTTGAATATGGCACACTGATTATCATGAAAATTAAAACATGGCACTTCTTGTCAAAAAGGTTGCCGACCCCTGGTTTAGAGTACCAACAGGTGACAAAGTGGTGCTGTAAAAGCTTCACACTGTGCACAGTTGCATGATGGGAAGCTGAGTTTTTAGCAGCCATATGGCGCTGTTGAGCTTCACACTGCACAGCTGCAAGATGGGAAGCTAGATTTTTAGTGGCCATTGCGTGATTTCGGGTGTGACAGTACAGTACACCGACAGTACAGTACCGTAGAGGGACCACCTGGGGACCCCCACACGGTAACTGTCATTTCTCAACCGTTTCGGACGCGGGACAGCACGCCGGAACCGGGCTGGCACCCTGGGCGCGTTACTGTGGGTCTGGAACTTCCGGGAACCCCCACAAGGAGTTACACCACTCACTTCACACGGGTGTGATTTTATGAAAAATAAATAAATAATTAAGGTGTTTATTTTTTTACTTTATTTGTAGAGGGCAAGGATAATGTTTTAAGGCATATTTGTCTTATTAGCCAGGGATCCTTTTAAGGTATTTTATCAATAGTTCGTTGTAACAAAATAGTTGCATCACAACCAAACACGTCAAACAGTTGTGTTGGTTATGTCTGAGTAATTGAGAAGGATAAAGGTAGAATTGTGTGTATAGGCATTAATCGGCCCTGTTATCAATTAATTGGTGTCTGCAATTATTGTCCCTGCCTGTGCTTTTTCCTGTTGTGGTGTTGAGGGAGTATTTGGCCTATTGCAGCGTTTTTAAATAAATTAAGGGAAGTCGAGGCCACTCACAAGTCACAACTCAAGGAAGTGCGTTGAAATGAGGAAGCATCACTTCATGGTTGACTCTAAAAAGGATAGTTCATCTCATGCATCGCCTGTAAAGAAAGTCCAGCTTCTTTTTCACTTTGTTGGCCCGTTTGGAAGCTGTTCTTCAGCATGAAGGCAGTCGTTTAGGATGCAAAAGGCTGTTAAGGTTGACCGACTTGCATGTTGTTGAAAGAACTATACAAAGTGACAGGGGGAGAGGGTGCGATTATTTCAGCTCACTGACCTCCACACCAGATACTGTGAGTACACTTAGTTTTTTTGCTTTGGCTTGCTTTGGCATCTTTGTTTGTTTGTTTGTTTTTTGATCTACAAGCTCACAACGTGTCACAATTGCGATGCATTGTGAGCTTGTAGATCGGCTATTTTGGAATTACAGAATAATTAAAACAAGGACTTAAGTGGTGAAACCATTTTAGTTTTTTTCTCTCTCTCTCTCTCTCTCTCTCTCTCTCTCTCTCTCTCTCTCTCTCTCTCATCTTAACTAGAAAGTGACTCGGATAAAAGAGCCATTCTCCAGGCATGAAAATATTGCTATCAAAAGTATCTGTGGTTAAAAGTACTTATTTCCTATTCTTTAAACTACCCAAAATTACTGTATCTATACATATTGTACAAGGGATGTATGAAACGTTTTATTATTTTTTGAATGGAATAGACACTATACATTTGTATTTAATCATCCCTTATGGTCCACCAGATGATATCAGATGGGTTGGGCAAAAGTTGAGCCATTTTCTTTTTTTTCTTTCATATGCTTTATAACATTAATAACATTTTAATAACATGGGTCTGTAACTCTGAGAGTGAACAAATGGAACAAAATGGACCCTTATAGGTCTGTAACTCTTGAGAGTGTGTACATTGAATCAAATGGACCATTGCAGGTCTGTAAGTGTGGGAGTGTACAAATGGAACCAGCCATAACTATTTGTTTGAGACCCACTGGACCAGATTATTTCAAGATCTGAGCTAGACTCTGGGATGTGGATGGATGGGGAGATGATTCCTACAATATATAATTTACATTTTAAAATGTATGCATTTAGCAGACACTCTTTCTTGGCCCATTAAGACCAATGTAATCCAACAGTACATACAGTGTAGGCTTGATAAGACAACGCCAATAGCAATAACCAGTAATACAGAAATGAAATATAATGAAAACAGGAACCTGGATCTAATCATGTATCGCATCTGGAGTTCTCAGTAGACCGTTTGTTTAACACAATAACCACACTGACTAAGCTTTTTTTAGACAAAAATGGTGTGTGTGTGTGTGTGTGTGTGTGTGTGTGTGTGTGTGTGTGTGTGTGTGTGTGTGTGTGTGTGTGTGTGTGTGTGTGTGTGTGTGTGAGTCTGTCAGGGCTCCATCCTTGGTCCCCTCCCCTTTCCCCTCATCTAAACCAGTGGTTCCCAAATTAGGTAAACAAACCAACATACAGTACAGGGTATCTGCATATTTCTAAAGTTACCATTTAATTACTTTTAAGACCTTTTTAATAAAATAAAGTCAAATATTGCGTAAGAAAGAGGCAGACATTGTGACAATAGCCGATCTTGGACATGCTGCTCACAACACTTCGCACTGTGGCCCCTTTTCCACTGGTGTTGAACCGCTTCGCTTTCTTCTCAATATTGAACCAGTTCAGAGTTGACAATGAAATCAGTTCAGAACCCTAAAAGTTGGTTTGAAAATGGAACCAAAAAGTTGTTCCGTGAAAGTACCAAGGTTCCAAGACTCTAGAACAGAACCATGCAGTTCTAGAACAAACGTTATTTTGGTGGAAAAGGGGCCTGTGAGGAGGAGTTGCGAGCTTATTGTCACAATATTTATCTGTGGAACTGAGTCAAACGAAATGTAATGCACTACAATTCCAAGTGCTTATCAGGTCAGATCAAATATGATTATTTTGTAGGGTCCCCAGTTCAAATTTGATTATTTTGGAGGGTCCCCAGTTCAAATATGATTATTTTGGAGGGGTCACGGCCTGACAAATTTGGGAATAGGAACCATTGGTCTAAAACCCTGCATGTCTGACAACCTGACAACACTTTGCGACACATTGTGACCTGGCTGAGAGATTAACAATTTCTGCCGAATGTTCACCCCCAGGGATGCTAGAGTCATGTGCTTGACCTGTTGAGCGTCGTTATAAAATACCTTAAACACCATAACCCTATACAGTTGCAATAAGTTTAAAAACACACACAAGAAGAGAGAAAATGTATCATCACTTTGTATTTCTGCTTCTTTATTTCCAGGTGACTCAAGTTGGAGTCGTTCCAGCTCCGTCAAAAAGAGACGTTCACGAGCCAAGATGGCCGACAAAGCCACGTTCTTCTACGGCAACATTACGCGGGAGGAGGCCGAGGACTACCTGCGACAGGTAGATGATCTCCCTGTGACGGTTACCGCCCCTGAGAAAACAGACTAACATTGCCAAAGCAGATGTACAAGCTTGTACATCTGCTATTTCTGAATAACGTAGAAATGTCCAGCTTTGAGGGTGTGTGTAAACACAAACATTGTCCTAACACAAACATTGGATGCCATTGATAATGAATGGCCAGTTTTTCGTCATTGTCCTAACACAAACATTAAATGCCATTGAAAATGAATGACCAGCTTTGAGTGTACAAACATTGCGTAAACACAAACATTGAAGATGAAGGTGTGGACGCTAATTATAATTGGCCGGAATGAGATGATGCATTATGATGTATAATAATAAGAGCGCCCCTCACTTCACATGGGTGTGATTCTTTGAGGGATGCTAGCCCCTCCTATATTCATATTTTTGTGAATATAAGGAACGAATACAAATTAATTCAAGGCTCCGTGGGGTGTGCAAGTGATAGAAAACAAGTCCTTTGAGCTACTCCTTTAACACATTTAGCCGGGGACCCCCGGGAACAACCGCCACAGGGACCCCCGGGCGGTCCCCGCACCCCCACTTTGAGAACCAATGGTAAAACCTGTGGTCTGACAATCACTAGTGGAAGTACTCAAATGTTTTACTTAAGTAAAAGTATCAATACTGCAATGTAGAAATACTTTGTTACAAGTAAAAGTCAGGAATTAAAAATGTACTTGAGTAAAAGTTCCCGCCCATTTTGGGCGGGAACCCCTTTTGGTGTTTTAAACATTATGTTATAATTTAGCTATTGAAAAATCGTGAAAATATTTATTTCAGGAGGATTTAGAAGATAATTTTTTAATTTCGATGTCAGGCCTGAATGGGTTAATACAGTACTTGAGTACTGTAAATGTCTGCAGTTACTTTCCACCACTGTTGACCATGACGGCTGCCTGTGTGATCATGTGACACAGGGTGGCATGACCAACGGCCTGTACCTGCTGCGACAGAGCCGTAACTACCTGGGCGGCTACGCTCTGTCGGTGGCCTACAAGCAGGCCATCTACCACTACACCATCGAGAGGCAGCCCAACGAGAAGTTCGCCATCGTGGGAGGGAAGAGCCACCGCGACCCCATAGGCGTGATCGACTACCACTCGCAGGTATTACAGAGCAAAAGTTCCCCTATGAACCTCTCACGGAGAATCATATTTGAACCGGGGACTCCCTCACCCTCACAAGCACTTGACATTGTAGGAGTTGAGGCATTACATTTTATATTACGTTGTTAAAAAAATATTGAAGCAATGAAAAGCATGCTTCTGACAAAACTCCACCCCTTCTCATGTAAGTAATTGACAATATATAAAGTCACAACACCAATTTTGATGAGTCAGTATTGCTTTGTTTTAAAAATATAAGGTTTTCTTCATTTCTTGAAAAATGTATACTTTTCAATTCATGCTAAATTAACATGTTTGGCAGCAAGAACACAGTGATTCTCTGGTAAATACATGGACATTGTATTTGAACACATATGGAGAAACCCGCACTTGGACATGAACGCAGAGAATACACACATTTATCGATAGACCAAGCATAGCGATATTGAACGGAAAAGTAATGAAACTGCAAAATAATGCACACGTAGGCTAGTACTTAGTATTGATAAAATAGATTTTCTTTGCATTGCAAAACAAATGTATAGGGTTAGGGTTAGACTATTTCCATTGCAAACCACTACGATACAATACATACTGTATGATACAAAGACAAACGATATGATATTTTGCTGTTTAAACTAGGGATGTCCCGATTTTATCGCTTCCGATCCGATCCCGATACCTACATTTCTGTGCCGATACAGAATACTGATACTACGTAGTGTTGTGATTTCATGTTGTGTTTATAGCTATCTAGCTATATATCTCGTGTTGTGTTTATAGCAGACTCCTCACTTGTAGTTTGGGCAACTCCAAAGCAAACTCCACATGCCCCAACATTTTATTTACCTGCCATAGTGTCAACCCCCTGACCCCTGTGTCAGATCTGTGGTTAGACTGGCATATTCACCGATACCGATATGACAAATAAGGGCTTTTCCCGATACCGATACAGTATCGGGACATCTCTAGTTTAAACCCATAGTACTGTATATCATCTGCTGCTATGCTCACACCTTTTATATGAAAACCAGACGAGTTCTTCTTCCCTTTCGTTTTATTTTATTTTTTCTTCTTTTTTTTGTGAGCCTGTGATGTGACAATAAAGCCGATTCTTCTGACCCCTCTACCTTCTGACCCCTGTCCCTGTCAGGAGCCAGACGGCCTGGTGTGTCTGCTGCGGAAGCCGTGCAGCAGGCCCAAGAACATGCAGCCCAAGGTGGGTCCGTTTGAGGACCTGAAGGAGAAGCTCATCAGGGAGTACGTCAAGCAGACCTGGAACCTGCAGGTCAGTTCACCACCCTCACAACATGTACCCTTCTTTAGACTGTGTCCTGTGGTCAGTTCACCACCCTCACAACATGTACCCTTCTTTAGACTGTGTCCTGTGGCCAGTGGTCAGTTCACTACCCTCACAACATTTTCCCTTCTTTAGACCACCGTTTCCCAAACAGTGGGTCGGCTTCGCGCTGCGTTGTGCGCTTGTAGATCTGGTGGGGTGTGGCCTGCCTGAAGAGGTTGAGAACCACTGATATAAAACAATAATCTTGTAGCTACTTTGGCTATTTCTCTGGTTTTATCTAGTTGTATCTACTGTATATCTGTATCTCTGGTTATCTGTGTGTGCCATGTTCAGTGTGTTTCAAATTAAGATAAATATAGATGGTGTTGCACCGGATTTGGTGGTGATCACGGTGGTAGTCACGTAGTCGTCAAGTAGGGCATTAATTTACAGGGAAAACCCCCCCACAAAAAGTTAAAAAATACGGCTTCTTTCTGCCCAACATGAACGATATGACTGTGTTGTGCGTACAGGGGCCGGCGTTGGAGCAGGCCATCATCAGCCAGAAGCCTCAACTGGAGAAGCTGATTGCCACCACTGCCCACGAAAAGATGCCCTGGTTCCACAGCGCCATCTCACGCACGGACGCAGAACCGCGCCTACAAAATGGCTCCCGCAATAACGGAAAATTCCTGTAAGAATTTCTCAGATAAATTATCCATTCCCTCGTTTCTTTTTCAGGAAGATGTTATTTATTTCGAGAACAAATGTGGTGCTTGAATTGATTGTGTGATTGTTGCGGTTATAATGCCGATAGGAATCTAAAGAGATAGTTTTTTGCTTATTTATTTTTTTATGATGATTTTTCATCGCGCTACGAGCTTGTAGATCTGCTATTCTTGAAAAATCATGAAAATGTGGCGCAAATCTTTGAATATATAATCTTTCACAGCGAATATTCCCTGGAACAACATATTTTCAGAGGCCATGGGGTTCGGTGGCCAAATCCATATACGTTTGGGGTAGGGGTCCTTGAACCTTGACATGAAATACTTTGAGAACCACTGACATAGAAACATAGCGTTTTTCAGACATTTTGTAGAATCTGGTCTAAGGTCTTCATGGGTTAAATCCCATCTGCAACTTCCAACCTGTAGAATAGTGACACGCCCACTATGGTTCCCAGTTCAGGGCAAGAAAAAATAATTACAATCTTTTGTTCCAGTTCCAAATCAACTTTTAGGGTTCTGAACCAATTCATGGAAACAATCTGAACTGGTTTCAAAAGAACGGAACCGGTTCAACCTAGGTGGAAAAGGGCCAGAGTAATAAATATATAAATTCGATACACAGTACACACATAATAGCCAGCCTCATGATAATAGTTTTGCTACAGTATTCATGGTGGCTCAGTTCATAATGAGTTGAAGGCAGGGATGCACCAAATGGGAAATTATTGGCCGAAACTGAATACCGAATATAGGAAACAGTTGGCCGGAAAACGAATGCCGAATAGCCGAATATGATTAATATGTTATATATCATTTTTCCTGCTGTTATGGCCGTACCTTTGTTGTAGAGCTACATGATAATGGCATGATCATTGACAATTTGGCCGATGTTTAGTTAGTTTCTCATTACATTTGATGCACCCCCAAAATCATGTGGGGATCTTCCCGGGGGTCTAGAGCCACAGGTTGAGAACCACTACCTAGTGGACAGTCTAGGACAGTGACCCAAAAAAACTTTTCTACAAAGCATAAAATTAGGCTTTAACCACTTGAACCCTATAGCATCCCTTTTCTCAACGCGTTGTGAGCTGGTAGATTATCTGTGTTTGGCAGTGTGTCCCTTGGGAATAGTAGAGTTCCACTAAAGTATGGCCTGTTGGGTTTGAGTTTGTAAGTTTAGAGCTGTACTTTCACTGATGACGATACATTTAAATATGTCGTTTTAAACCAGAGGTTTCTGGTTTGTCCCTCTGATGGCAGACCCAGTGTCCACCCACCCTCTAAAGCAAGGGTCTTCAACGATTGCAAGCTGAGGACCCCTTAGCAGAGAGATGAAGCAGAGACCCCCACTACATCATATTTGTATATAATTATGTTGCAGATTAAATATTTTCATAGATTTCATAGATAGCTTCACAGACTTGTTTGACAGCACTATCATTGTGTAGTGTTGTGTTGCATAAATGTTAATGTGTCAGTTAAGTGACAGTCCACTTAGGTGACCTTCACACCAGAAAGCTTTACTGCGACTAAAACTAATCCTGCTGCACATTGTCACTGTCATTGTCACAGTGCGCTTCGTTTGGCAGGTGTGAAGCATCATTCGAATCCTAATGCGCATCAAAGAACCGCATTCTACTCCGACCAAAAACGGGGTTTCGCTTCGCTTCCAATCGCACTTGATTACGATTCGGTGCAGGTGGGAATGCAATCCGCAGCAAATAAAGGAAATGAAGCAAACAATGTGCCGTGTAAGGAGCTAAACACAGTTGGAGACGTAGAAGGGATATTCATTTTCAGCAGTACAAAGATGTCCCATTAGGTTACCATGTGACGTGGTCAAATAAGGAGGCCGAAGCCCTCATCGAAATATGAGGACGAGCACATTAATCTATTGCTTAAGGAAACACATAAAAAACACTGCAGTGTACAGAATATTCTGTCTGTCTGTCGTGCGTAAACATGGAGGGCTGCCTGTCACTGTGAGTGGGGATCCGAGTGGAGACTTTCTTCATCATTCGTCTCCGCTGTGCCTCGTTCATGTGCCCAAAAGAACAGTGGCTGGCACACACACACAGACACACACACACACCCACCCTCACACCACACACACCACACACACACACCCTCACACCACACACACCACACACACACACACACCACACAGACAGTCCAGTCCCCGACGACACAAAAGTCAAAAGTCCTAACTATTACTTGAAGTATATTTTTAACACCATAGCTTTCACTGTGTATTTTATGAATTGAACACATTGATAAAATTCCCTGCTTCGTTTCCTTGCTGCGCTTGATACAGCCAGTGGGAAGGAAAACCGCAGCAAATTAAATATGCAAGAATCGCAACTTCTCCGCCCATTCGCATCGAGTCTACCGAAGTATTAGATGAGAATGTGTCTTTTTCCTTCTACGCCAAACGTCTTTGCTGGAAATAGGCGATCTACACACTCACAACACCAAGTAGTGCAAGGCATTGTGAGCCTGTAGATCTGCTATAGGGTTCAACTGGTTAATGTAAAAATATATTTCACACAAAGATTGGCCGGCCCCCCTGTAGTAACTCTTCCCCCTGTTGTATTAAATTTGAATATAAAAATATATATTTCAGACTTGACTTGGATTGAAAGCGTGGTACAGTTTGAATGTTGCCACGGCCCTCCCTCACTTAGCCCCATTTAAACTGTGTGTGTGTGTGTGTGTGTGTGTGTGTGTGTGTGTGTGTGTGTGTGTGTGTGTGTGTGTGTGTGTGTGTGTGTGTGAGAGAGAGAGAGAGGGGCAGAGAGACATACAGTACAGAAGCACTGTGGTTTCCGCTGTGACAGGTTGCAAATAACTTCCTGTATAGTGACCAAATACATGCTAATGAGCTAACTGTAACTTTCTGTCATGAAAGCATGTTTGAAAACAAGCCCAAAAGACAAAAGAAGCAACTATAATAGGCCACATGAGTACTTTAAACCTATATACTATATACTCTATGATCGGCTATTTTCACAAAATCTTGAAATAAAATATGGAATATTTGGAAGATTTTTTGAAACACAAATCTGGTACGGGGCTCCCTGGCACAAAACATTTCCAGATGGGGGTTAGAGGGTCCTCCTTGGCACGAAAAGAGTTTGGTGACTGTAGCCGTCATCCACACCACAGTGATTATTAATTCACTTATTTCTTCATTCAGGTGATTGCTTATCGGGGATAACGGCTAAACACTATTTGGCTGGCAGGCTGCTAAATAGTGTCAGTAAAGTGAGTTTATGGCACTGAATGTGAGACTTCCTCATAGGTAGAGATAATCTATATACATTGCATTATATTTTCACTGACAATATTAGAGACCAGAATGGAGCTGCCCTGAAAAACAGGATTTGTTTGCTGCTAAAAACCTCTTCATGTCAAGGAGTATTTTGTTGCCGACCCCCATCTCAAAATATTTTGTTCCAGAGGGACCCCCCCCCCAGAAGCAAATAATTGGGTGAAAATGTTTGCTATAAAAATCAAGATTTCAAGATTTTCCAAACATATGTAGCACAGTGGCTCAGCCTCAATCGTTTTTTCGGTCACTTCAATTCTGAAAAATTTAAACGGTTCAATTTGACCATAGTACCGGTGTATCGATACTCTACCTCTCCCGTTGGTTGAGACATACAGTACACCAGCGCCGATACACGCACACACGACACAAGACACCGGTACACAGCGCAGTCCCTCCCCTCCTGACTCACACTCCAATGATGCTGGTGTTTTTTCTCCTATTCTCCGCTCCGCTGCGTTCTTTAAGGTCACTCGTATTTCTATTCATGTAAGATAAAGTCTCATCAAGATGGCATGTGCGGAACCTTCGCAGCCTGTTCTGATAGATAACAAAAAAGCAGAAGTGCTGTTTGGAAATTGCTGCGTTCTGTGAATTTGTTATTTCACTTCGAAACCAAGGTGATGGGGTTGACTATGGTTAGAAAGACATGAAATACTGTTGTGCTTCACAACTTTACTTTCATGTGTACTTTGGTTTATAATCCGTACTATGTATTATTGTTACTATGAAAATGTATTACGATTTGTGCGATTTACACATTATTATATCCGGCAACAAACACTGAAAGGCCATGTAAGAGTCTCTACAGCTCTTTTTAAAGTAACACTTCTCCCCTTTTGCAACCAGATCTTATTTTAATGATGTTTGGGAGACAAGAAACACGTTCCTGGGGTTTATATGTGGGTAATATGGGTTTTTAGATATTTGAGTATGTGTCCATGATGTCATGGACACTGGGCTCACTTACTACATGTTGTCTCAGTAAGACATCCCCCGCCCTATCCACATGGAGTGTACCAAAGTATTATGGGAATTGTGTGTGTGTGTGTGTGTGTGTGTGTGCGTGTGTGCGTGCGTGTAGAATCCGGCCCAGGGATGAGAAGGGTTCGTACGCTCTTTGTCTGCTTCACGAGGAAGCGGTCAGACACTATCGCATCGACAGAGACCGAAAAGACAAGCTGTCCATTCCTGACGGGAAGAAGTTTGACACCTTGTGGCAGGTCAGTAGATTACACCTTACTGTATTGTATATACTATATAGTATACCTATATGAGCCCAGTTTCTAAATGGATTGATTCGTTTGACTTTTCAGGCTTTCACAACTCACCAGTGTTATGACATTATGTTCGACATAGTTTTAGTTTTTGAATAAAACTCTTGCTGCCAGCCAGTGACGTAAACTCTGTGGGGGCCGGGGGGGCCGGGGCCAACTCTGTGGGGGCCGGGGGGCTCCCATGAAGAATTTGTAACTCCTCTTTTGCCCTCACTGTCTGGGGGGCGGGGGGTGGTGGGGGGTGGTCGTTGCCTGTCCTGAGTGTGCTCTTTTACGTTCGTACAGTTCAGGCTTTGTTTTAACCTGCCAGGTAAAATATGCATACAGTACTGTACCCTGCTCACTTGTTCACAATGAAACCACCACCAGCCAAGATGAGGTTCATTCAGAGGACAGCTCTACAGTGACAATTATAAGAACTCTACATCTCTGCTGCCAGCTAGAGAGCCAGTGAAAATAGGCTATTTTCGATTAAAGCGTTTTTGAAGTGGTCAAACTAGCACATGTCGTATCCTCCAGAAACCCCTGAGTGATCACTGACATTCATAAATGCAAATGTTATAGGTTTAAAAACTCAGTCTGCGATTTCTTCAACTGGTCTGCTGTATGGATACTAAAACATAATTTACATATTGTGACAATTGTTTATGAAACACAGCACTAGTGTGTAGGGCTCCTTTCACAGTCGTGAGATTTTATTTTTGCTTTAATCCCTGCTGTCTGTCTGTCTGTCTGTCTGTCTGTCTGTCTGTCTGTCTGTCTGTCTGTCTGTCTGTCTGTCTGTCTGTCTGTCTGTCTGTCTGTCTGTCTGTGTGTGTGTGTGTCTCTCTCTCTCTCTCTCTCTCTCTCTCAGTTGGTAGAACACTACTCCTACAAACCAGACGGTCTCCTCTGTGCACTGACAGAGCCATGTGCACGACCTGAGCGATGTAAGACACACACACACACACACACACACATACCTGTACACACACACGCGCGCGCACACACACACACACACACACGCACACGCACACACACTTTATATCTTGAAACATGAGATCTTACACTTGCTGAGAATAGCCGATCAACAACGCGTCGCAGTGCGAGTTGATGCAGTACATTTATTTGAAAACATTAGTTACTAGTTACTTTTTAGATTTGGATTATTGTTACAAAATATACATTAACCCTATATACATTCCGGTGACACATAGATCGGCTGTTTTCAGCATGCAACCAAGTGGAAAATCAGGCATTGTGACGCCATCAAGGTAACCTGACGCTGCCAGATCCAAAAAGCTTGCTACACAAATTTGTTTCACAGCTTATTTGGATCTGGGATCTCGGGAGCCAATTCGATGACGGGGCTGTTCCTTTTTTTCAAGATACTTGGTAGATGATTGGATGGGACCGTCTGTCTATCACCGTGTGGGCGTGCAAACACAACCAATCATATTGACGTGTCTGTATAGCTTCACATCCGGTTTCGCACACATCCCGCCCTTAGCTCACGCTGATTGGTTCGGTACGAAGCAGATATTGGACTCAGCTCAACTCCGTCAGAGATCCCAGATGAGTGTTGTGTTGGGGAATATGTTTCCCCAATACCGCCCTCATCTGGCAGCGTCAGGTTACCATCAAGGCGCTGTCAAAATAAAAAAATTATCCACAAAATAAACTGTAGATTTATATTTACTTTACTTATGACTAAAACTAGAGTAACAGTAAAACATTTCAGATGACTAAAATATGAGTAAAACTAAATTAAAATGTATTAAAAAAAACTATGCCTGGCGTCTAATTCATAAATGTCATGGAATAGATCATCATTGTGTTGTCTATTAATGACTAAATGTATTTTTTTCATTTTTATAAATGTATTGCTGGGATTCCAGGCGACCACCCTGTAAGTATCATTCATACAATTACACATAACATGTTACAATAACTATACTTGACTCATGAGTCATGACGGATTATGACATTTGTCCAACACATGAATCCAAATGAATAATTCATATTAATGTGTTCAATAACATAATATCCTGGTGCTTCTCTGCAGGGAGGACCCTTCGCAGATCTCTTCGAAAGATTCATGCCCTCTTCCTTAGCTGCTCGAATGAAGGTACTGTAACTGATTCTCATTGATTGATTGATTGATTACTAGTTGCGATGTAGTGTCTTTCACCATAGAATACTGAATGAATGAACTCAATCTTTGAGGGTAACCACATATTTTGGCAGAAGTCGTGTTAAGAGATTATATTACTTATAATTATAGTTATAGATTAGATTTTCAGACATTTTCTTGACGCGTGAAGGTGTTCTGTGTCGTTTTGTTTCCCGTCTAATATTGTGACACAGAACTGGAAACCCTCACACAAAACCACGGAGAGCGTCAACCCGTATGCTATCAGGGTGGCCACTAGAGGTACACGCACACACGCACGCACACACAGTGGCACACACACACAGTGTCACACACTGGAATTTTGTGCAACACCATTTTTCATTGCAATTGTGGTCCAATGAATGGATTTTAAGGGGACATTTTTATTATAT
Source organism: Protomyctophum bolini (assembly GCF_963924005.1). Taxonomy (NCBI): domain Eukaryota; kingdom Metazoa; phylum Chordata; class Actinopteri; order Myctophiformes; family Myctophidae; genus Protomyctophum; species Protomyctophum bolini. Next base: position 21,990,562 of record NC_137883.1, on the reverse strand, counting down.
TTTTTGGCGAAGAGATTTTCTGACCCAAAAGAGAAATTAGACTTTTGCCCGAGTCCCAAGCTAGTGAAAATTGCAGATCTACAAGCTCACAACGCCGTCGCTTTGCACTGCTTGTAGATCTGCTGTTTTCACTATTTGTTTAAATAGATCTTTTTCATTTTATTTATGAAACACATTCACTTGCCATTGACGGAATATTCATTCATCATTGCTGGCGTTGTAATGGCTGATTTTACACTGGAAATAGCTGATCTACAAGCTCACAATGACCTTGTAGGTCTGCTGTTTTCAAATACATAACATTTGAGTGTGTGCATGTGTGTGTGTGTGTATTGAAAAGCAGAAGCCATGCCCATGGACACGGAGGTGTACGAGAGCCCCTACGCCGACCCTGACGAACTGAGGAGTGGCAAGGTGGAACGCCACCAGATCATCCTCGAAGATAGAGAGCTGGGCTCCGGGAACTTTGGCACCGTGATACGGGGCGTCTATAAGATGAGGAAGTATGTTCAGAAAATGAAAAATATAAAAATTTCAGGAAATGAAGAAAACCGTATATTTGGAAAACAAAGCAATACTGTGTCATCAACGTTGGTGTTGTGAGTGTGACTTCATATATTGTTAATTACTTGCATGAGAGTTGTGAGGTTGTTGAGGTTTTGTCCGAAGAACTTTTTACTACTTTTCTTTGGTGCAATATTGTTTAACCAACACACAGACGTAAAGGGTGTTCAATAGCACTGATTTATGCAAAAAAAAAACTAAAAAATGGAGTTGGGTGCTCTCTTCCCGACAGCAAAGCTATGCAAATTACATGTCATGATTATTGTTGCAGAAGTAATTGCGATTAACGGTTATTATCGCGATAATCAAAATATGCTTAACCCATTTCGACCACAAAATGATCTGTGTTTGGCCATCGACCCCATCTGAAAATATGTTGTTCCAGGGACCCCCCAGAAGCAAAGATTTGAGTTAAAAACGTTCGCTCTGAAAAGAATATATATTAAAAGTTTTGAGGCACATTTTCACAATTTAAAAACAATTAGCAGATCTATAAGCTCGTAGCGCGGTACGCTTAAAACACCAAAAGGGGTTCCCATCCTGAATGGATTAACACTCAAAATGCCACTGTTGTTTAACCACTTGAACCCCCATTTCCATCCCTGTTCTGAGAGGAATTTGCACCAAAAATTGCAGACGCTTTCTTTTATCACGATAAACGATAACGATTATGGTTCCATTCCTAGTTTCAACACTCCTGACACTGCTGCTTGAAAACAGATACCTCACGACAACCTTTAGCCGATCTACAAGCTCACAACGCGTCGCACTGCAACGACTCGCACTGCGACGCGTTGTTGATCGGCTTTTTTCAGCAAGTGTAAAATCAGCCATTATGACGGCATGAAGGCCCACCAAAAATACATTTTAGTCGACTAAATCAACTAGATTTATTCAGCTAAAATCGTATGATATTTTGTCGACTAAAACGAGACTAACACTAAAACATTCCAGGTGACTAAAATGTTATAAAAGCTAAATGAAAACTATAGAGACGAAATGACAAAAACTAAAAAACAAAATGCTGCGTGTCAAAATCAACACTGCTCGTCCGTCGTTTTGCAGGACGGAGAAGACGGTGGCGGTGAAGATCCTGAAGAACAACAACGACGACCCGTCGGTGCGCGAGGACATGCTGCGCGAGGCGGACATCATGCAGCAGCTGGACAACCCCTACATCGTCAGGATGATCGGGATCTGCGAGGCCGAGAGCCTCATGCTCATCATGGAGCTGGCGGACCTGGGCCCGCTCAACAAGTTCCTGCAGAAGAACAAGTGAGTGCTGCGTCCGTCCGTCCGTCCGTCCCCCTTACCTCAGTGGTTTCCACACCGAAGTGTCCGAAGTGCGGGTACATGCTTTGCGAAAATGCGATGGTCCGACGTGCGCTACTCCCGTTCTTATGGTTAGGTTAGGGATTGAGGTTTCGGATCAATAGTATGTTGGAACTAAAGCCTGCACCCGTTCCAGGTGGTCCCCAGCTAAATGATGGGAAGTTGGTAACCAAATGGACCCTTATTAGATCTTTAAAGGAGGACTGACACGCCCCTCGGGAGCTAATAACTGCTATCAAACAATGCTATCATGATTCTGACGTCAGAGTGGCGAGGGGCTTTCCCCAAAGACTTCTATGCGGGCTCGCCGGGCTTGGTGGCCGTGGTAGCATAGCAACTTATGCTACTATTTTGGTGTCACATTTAGCTTGAATACTGGGTGAAAGTCTCATGCGAAAAATTATTTTTTCGCAACATTGTTCAGGTGAACTGTGTGTTTATGCTTGTTCATTGTAATAATCAATATCGCTATGATTATTTTATTTATCGCCGCGTCGCTCCGCATGACAACATACAGTCTAGCCCGTCTCAGATGCAGGCTGCACACACACGGACGGACGGACGGACGTATAGTCTCTGGTCAGGTCCCCGCATTGAACTGGGCATGTGTGTACGCACACACACACACACACACACAAGACACAACTTTTAGCCGTGGCTATAGTGCATGACAGCGGGGAAGAGAGCTAAAGATTCCGTGCCATTGCATGTGTGTGTGTGTGTGTGTGTGTGTGTGTGTGTGTGTGTACACACATGCCCAGTCCCCCGTAGAAGCTCATGATCTCGTCCGCAAGACTATGCCTCGGCATAGCGATATTTATTATTACAATGAATACAAACATAAACACACTATAGTTCACTTGAACAATGTTGTGGTAACTAACTACGGTATTACAGAGTGAGAGCGAGGGTGTACATGTCAGCCTGCGGCTGAGAGGGGAAAAGAACAGTAGTCGCGCTGCGGGGCTGCTCTCACAGCGGCCAGACAACAGCAGACCGTCCGTAGTCGCGACTGTCGCGCTGCGGGGCTGAGAGGTCTCAGAGCGGGCAGACAGGGGTGTTGGCGACCGGGGGAACATGGGACTTGAGTCCAAAATTTGCGCTTGTGCTGCAGTTCCCCTAAAAAAACCCACGCCAACCTCAATTGCATTCAAACTAAGCATTTCTGGCGAAAAAATATTTTTTTTCAATTACATTTATAGCCAATATGACGCTAAATGTACCGTCAAAAACGCTAGCCTGACCTATAGCCACTTGTTGCTAGCGCCGTAGCCCCGTTTCAAACTGTTTCAAACTGTTTTCAGTCAGACCACGTGATGTGCTGTACCACCCATATTAATTTCGGGGCGTGTCAGCGGACCTTTAACTCTTGAGAGCGTAAAATGAAACCAAATGGACCCATGGGTCCATTTGAGTAAAATTGGGTCCAATTTTTTTCAACAACTTAATACTTCCGAAGGATAATATGAGCATCAAAGCAATATTTGAAATACAATTAATTAGCACATGCATTCCATATATTCCATAGGGCTGGACCACAGATGGACTTCAACTTGTGACGGGAGTTGTTCCTTTTGAGTGAAAAATTACCTATTTCTAAAATAAATAAAATATTTAAGGTGTTTTTTATTTTTTAGAATTTAATTATAGAGGGCACTTGACTTATAATGTATCAAGGCATATTTGTCTTATTAGCCAGGGGTCCTTTTAAGAGATTTGTGGGAGTGAGTCTGTTCTGCCTGCTCGTTGACCACTTCATTGCGGATCCCTAACAATGGCCATCATTGTTCTGTACAGGCATCTAACAGTGAAGAACATCACAGAGCTGATGCACCAGGTGTCCATGGGCATGAAGTACCTGGAGGAACACCATTTTGTGCACAGGGATCTGGCGGCCAGGAATGTCCTGCTGGTGACTCAGCACTACGCCAAGATCAGTGACTTTGGTCTGTCCAAGTCTCTGAAGGAGGAGCAGGACTTCTACAAGCCGGTATACAACCTGTGTTGCCATGTCTGCTTATCAACTTTGACTGACACCCGCGATTCAGTCAAATGTCCCTCGCCGCCGGCCGTAGAAAAGGTTTCGTTTATTTTAAAAACGCTGAAATTCAGTTCAAATTGACCGGAAGTAAAGAGCCATTGCTGATGTCCAGATTGGTACTTTCTCTTTCATCATAAACGCTAATAACCGAGTGACCACAGATTTTTTTATCGATCTCCTAACATCAACGTTTTGTTCAATTACCTCAATATGAGCCTCAATTCCAAGAAAAACGCAGCTAACGTTCGCCGCCATTATAGGAGTCTATGTAGTGGCCATCTTGGTGAGGTCCAAAACACAGAGCCGAGGGCTGCCTAGCGATTTGGAACGCTACTATACGTTACATATAAAATAGGCTATTATGGATTAATACTGTAATAACCTAATACCTCGTCCAAAGTCGTTTTAGGCGATCTGTGCTTTAAGCGACTTTTCCTGTAATTTTGCTTTATTTGGGCTTGTTTGGTTCTCAAACATTTTCATGTCTGCGGACTCCCATCTAAAGGTATTTCGGGACCCCTGTACCAGATTTGTGCTCTTAAAAGGTTTCAAAACATCAAGATTTATTTTGGAAATGGCTGATCTACAAGCTCACAAAGCGTCAATCTGCTATTTCCGAAATATCCAACGCTCATGCGGCTTAATAGCGTGTTGGTGCGTGTTTTTGTAGGCTTTTAGTTGCTGACTCCCAGATTTGTGTGCCCTCGTCCGTTCTAGGCGACCCATGGGAAATGGCCCATTAAATGGTACGCTCCAGAGTGTATGAACTACCTGAAGTTCTCCACCAAGAGTGATGTCTGGAGCTTTGGGGTGCTGATGTGGGAGGCCTACTCTTATGGACAGAAACCATACAAGGTAGGAGGCCTACTCTTATGGACAGAAACCATACAAGTGTAGAATTATTGTAAATTAAACTCTCAGTCCTCAGTAAACTTACCTTTGGCTCTGTACTTGGTCTGTTCTTTTTCCCTCTACACCAAACCTTTTTGCCGAAGATAGCAGATCAACAAGCTCAATGTTCCCCACAGAATAGAGATGCTAGGTTGCTAAGTGGTTAAGTGAAGTGAAGTGAGGAGCTCATCATACATCATCATACTCATTCTGGCCAATCACAATTTGAGTCCTCACTTTTCCGTCTTCGCTTTTATCTTCAATGTTTGTGTTTACACAAACCCAGAAAGCTGGGCATAGGAGGGGCTAGCGCGACTTAAAAAAAAGCAGCACCACCCCCCCCTCCCTCCCTCCCTTCCCCCCTCCCCCTCCCTCTCCCCCCCCCCCCCCCCCTCCCTCTCCCCCCCCCCCCCCCCCCCCTCCCTCTCTCCCCTGTAGTAACCCTGAGGACCAACTAGGGGTCCCAGATCCCGCCTTTTCTGGGTGTTGACATCAGTGACGACCTCATCACTGTATGTCCATTGTCCACAGGGCAAGAAGGGGACAGAAGTGATGGAGATGATCGAACAAGGCTGCCGGCTGGACCCCCCATCCAACTGTCCAAAGGAGATATACGAACTCATGAAGAACTGCTGGACGTACAGGTGAGTGACGCTTTCAAACTGGCATTCGCCAGTAATGCATCGCTTACAGAAATTACATCATGTGGCAGCCAAGTCTATGGAATTTTAATGTTTGTTTAGAGCACTTTTAACAAAAAAACGCTTGCCAGCCAAGTCCATGGACTTTATTGTATAACGACGTGAGACATCATATGTTTTTTGCCTTTATTGAAAGGGTACAGTAATTAGACAGGAGAGGGGGAGAGAGATGGGGAGTGACACGCGGCAAAGGCCGTCGGGCTCGGGAGTCGAACCCGCGGCACGCCATCCGGCTGGCTTGGCAGCCTAGGTGCCCAGACGGTTGAGCTAACTGTCCGGGCCAGTATTTTCGCCTTTTAATGACATGGCCAAAATAGGGACGCCTGGCTGATCACAGCATTCACGCTATAACAAACAGGCACTAATTGTAGACATGTTGTCCCTTCCAGCTCAGAAGAGAGGCCTTCCTTTGCTGTCGTGGAGCCCAGGCTACGGGAGTATTATTACGACACGTACAATTAATTCCCGTTCATACTTTGTCGCGCTGCCTGTCATACGACAATGCATAACTTAGGCTTTAATTAGTTAATTAGCCTCTTCGTCTTCCTTCCAACATTCAAGACTATTACAACTATGCAAAGATTAGAGAGACGGACCGTTCACGATGCTTAGTACTGGAATGTAAACATGCATGAAAAGGTGCTGTAAGTGGTGTTTTGGGGTTAAGTAAGTGTTAAATGTCTCTATATTGTGATAGTAACCCTACCTTTAAAATTGAAGCAATCTCTTCGGATTGGGTGAACATGGCAACCCACCTAAAAAAAAAAAGTATTAAAGACCTGGAGAGACGGAGAGACTCTTGTTACTGAACAAACACTCTATAACAATGATTACTATCACAATAGAGAGCTTTATCTTTTAAACCAAAGACATTGAGTTTTAACCCTAAAATCACTTACACCATCTTTTATTGTTGAATAATGGAAATGTAATGATTTTTTGAATGCAACCTTCTATTCATTACAGCCGCACTATGTAACCTTTTAAAATTAATAATATGTAATTTTGTCCAATCTGTATGTTTATACAATATACCTTATGCAATCTGTACGGTAGAGTATGTTAATACAATATAACTTATATAATTGCGGTGGTTGTGTTTCGTCTCCCTGTCCTTCTATTTGAGACATTTAGATTGTGTCAAAGGTAGGCATGTAACGATTCACTCAACTCACGATACGATTCGTATCACGATATGAGGTTCACGATACGATTTTTCACGTTATTAAAAAAAGTATATATTTTAAAGAAACATTACCGTTTCTTTTATTTTATATAATTTCCCCCCTGAGATTTTTTATTTAACTACATTGCAAAAGAAGTAGCATTAGTTTTGACAGTGCAGAAACATAATTGCCTTCCTTGATGAGCATCAACGACCAAAAGAATATGACTCGCATGTCACATCACACAAGCCCCCCCTAAAAAAGGAAAATTGAAAATCGATTTTTTTTATTTCAATGAATCGATTCGAATCGATTCATATCGTCGGGATTAATATCAATATATATCGATATATGATATATCGTTACATGCCTAGTCAAAGGTCATGTCTCACCTAGACACAGGATCTGACAAAAGAAAATCCAAACCGGGTTCAAATCCGGGGTGGAAGAAGAAAGTTAGTTAATGCAGTTTTAAGTCTGACCACGGACCAGTAGTATCTCATGTTTTAGTCTTTTTTATGTTGGTTTCTTACTTGTATTTAATGTATTTTTGATTCACTGTAAGTAAGAGGAAATATTATATAAATGTGGCTTGTAAGATACATTCTGCATGAGGTATGATTTCATTGGTTATCAATCTATATTATGGATTTGTATTGATACAAACAAACACCTGATTTACACGTGGCATTTTTGATACACAGACATGCTTATTATGCAATTTTCTAATGCGTAAATAATCCCAGTAAATTCTTCACGATGCATCTTAATACTAATGGTTAAATGTATGATCTGGGCACTTTTTAAACTTTCTTTTAGTTATATTAGATTTATTTTCCCTTTTTTATTATTATAAAAAAAATTGAGCTAGTAATTTTGCTATATTTAGCACGGGACATTAACATACCGCAGAGTATGTGTGTGTGTGTGTGTGTGTAGCATTTATGCTAATTCATGTTTGTGTTCACAAATCCACACTTTTTTTTCTTACATTTGTCTACGGGTGTCCACATGAGAAAAGAATAACCCAGCGATATATGGTGACAATTCAGGTATTTATTTTATTCAGGGGTGGCAGTGGCTCAGGGGTGGAGTGGCCGGTAGAACAGTGACATTCTAAATCTTAGACGGCTTGTGCTTATAACCACGCCCCGCTTCTGTGGTCAACGTGGAAGTGCATCTCGCCTACAACAACTGCAGACTGTTTTTTGGTCGAATAGTTTTTGACCACGAGGGGGTCTCAAGGGAACTTGAGTTGCGAAGTTCGATGGCGCCGACTCAGCACCATTGGAGTTGCGACCCAATGGGGACAGAATAGTAAATCATGTTCTGGCGTGAGCGTTTGCCCCAACTGCCACTCAAAGTGGCTACTGGCCTACTTGCATGTTCTCCCCGTGTCCCTTAGGGTAGGTACCTTCACAAAAAACGTGCAGTAAACCTGGTCTCTTAAACTGGTTGGAATAACGTGTTCCTTCCACATACGTCCAATCGGGGACACTCCCCCGTCAGGTGAAAAGAAGTGGCGCCAGGTTAGGGGAGGGAGTGTAGAGCCCAGGATTACATTAATTGACAAAAACAAATGGGTTACAAAATCGTGGGCAAAAATTATAAACCAAAAAAGTGGCTACTGGCCAATCGCAGTGCATCCTTGCACAAGTACACTGACCAATCACAAGCCGTGTAGGGTTTTGAATGACACGGTAGAGCAGCCGGATGGGAACTGTGAAGTTCCCAGTTCGTCCCCAGAGTGTCCTTGAGCAAGACACTGAATCCCTAATTGCTCTCGATGTGCAGGTTGGTACCTTGCATGGTTTCCTCCACCATCGGTGTATGAATGTGTGTAAATGGATGATTGTAATGCACAATCTATGTAAAGCGCTTTTGATGAAAGCACTATATAAATGCACCATTTACCATTTATTCAGAAACTGGCATCCATTGCATCACCTTTTTATACAGACAGAGTTTTATACATTAATTAATACATGACGTGTGAAGAATTATTATGACAGCAGACCATTATGCAAGAGTAGCAATTTCAACATATTTGGACTGTTGATGCATAGCATGACTTATAAATAAAGCATGTCTGCAAAGTATAATTCTCTGTGTCTAATTTATAAAATAATTACACACTTACGTACTTGTTGGTGAACAGGAATTTAATCCCTATAAAACATTGTTGACTGTCGTCCTCCAGGGGACTGTACTTGGACCCCTCCTTTGTCCCAGTACAACAAATCTCTTCCCCGAAATTAGCCGATGTACAGGGGTGCATACTTAGTTTAGACTAGTCATTGGTTAGACATTGGTTAAGGTTACTTTAGGTGTGCTGCCCCGTGGTATGTTAGGTTACCGTTTGAGATAGGTTGTAGTTGTAAGACTAATGACTGGTCTAACCAATGACTAGTCTAAACCAAAAACTGTCTAAACTAAGTACTGCACCCGATGTACAAGCTTGACCTCGACTATGACATGCCCCTAACACACAGTCTAAAGGTTTTCGAAGTTCTGGTATTGAATGAATCCCTCGCTAAAATGAAACCTACAATTTATGAGTTTTGTTTTCCTCTTTTTTTATTGTCTTCACAGGCACAATTTCACACTTTTTTAAAAATGTTTACCCCCCCCCCCCCGACCCCGAAATAATGCTGCCATTGACTCGCGAGTCGTGACCCCAACCCAACCCTAATTTTATGCACATAAACCGTGCACGTTTGGTGCGCATTTAGTCTAGTTGTAACAATTATGGTTAAAATGTTTGTTTTTTTTGTATTTCACTCATTCTGTTGAATTTTATTCAAGTGTGCAACCCCCCCCAACACACACACACGTACACACACACACCAGGAAATCTAACCCTGCTTCTAAGTGAAACGTTTGAGCACGTTTTCCAGCACCACAGTGTAATTAAGTGTATGGACTACGGTGGCAAAAACGTGCCGGGTTTGCTAAAGGTTTCATTTACTAAACTGTCAAGATACAGTATGGCTGTTTGAAGCCATGCACAGTCAGAGGTAAGTTAATTGTCTGGAGCCTTCACTGTGGCGTCTGGGTTGCAGAGTAGACTGTTTAAAGCCAGAGGGTCAAGCGTGCAATTATCCTCCTCACCGTGTTTTTGCAAACTGCTAATTGGTGCTATATTTCAACATGTCAGAAGGTTAAGCCATCTTATTTGTCCATTAGAAATAAATACCTGGGGCGGACGCACAGCACTATCGGTATTGTCAATATTAGGTCTGCAGTTATCGATTATTTTATTAGCAATTATTCTATGGATGACTTTTTTTGATTACCCAATTAAACTTGAAGTGTGCTTTTTTATTTGTTATACGTATCAATGAATCAACATAAAAAAATATAGATTTTGTATAATGCATTAAATTGATTCGCCTGATTAACCACATGAAGATAGATACTTTATTGTCATCAGGATACACACACGTTTCATATGACATGAAAAAACTAAATAAAAAAAAAAACTTAAAAAATATATAAAAATCGACGCCTCTAGACCTGAAATCACGCTGGCTCTGGACACTCCTGTGAAATAACTTGTCATCCCCGTGAATTACATTTACTACAGCAACTTACATTTATGTAAAATCTTTCCGCCTGAGATACAGTATGTCACGAGGAAAACTTGAGAGATAGAGTTTCCATATAGAGAGTATTTTGTACTTGGCGCATTCTGGGGGGAAACGTTCACGATCCACAAGCTCACAATGCGTCACAGCGTGATTCGCTGTGAGCTTGTAGATCTATTATTTTTGGTGAAGATATTTGGGGCTATGTCTTGCACCACCCCTTACCCCCTTACGGTATATCCCTACACTTTTAAAATGGTTCAAAAAGCCGATCTACAGACCGACTCGCAATGTCTCGATGTAGATCACCTAGTTGGACATTTGGAAATGTTTTTCAAAATAGTAAAAAATGGCAAATGATTTTCGGGATAAGGTGTAAGGCAAGATAGGGCCCTTAGTGTACTGTAGGCTGAAGAAGATACACCAAATAGGCCTACAGTGCAACTCAGGTTTCCCAAAGTTCAGAGAGTCTAAGTGGTTAAAGTGAAGTGATAATGATGAATTGAATTCCAAATATTATCAAAGACTTAGGTCACCGGACCACACTTTGAGAACCAATTAGCTACAGAGGGTTTGCAAAATGAAAAGGATTAGACCTTAGCCTAGACAAACCCCACTCAGGACAGCAGTGAGTTAATTCAACGTCATTTGGATGAATACCAATGAAGTCGCTTTTACCAACTCGCACCGGATGTACTGCCGGCTGAACTGCTCAGCCTGGTATTCCTAAAGTAACCTAAGTAAATTATGTTTAAACGGTTAAACTATTAACTATTAAAAACTATGCCTAACCCTAAACTTATTTCTAACCTTATTCTCAGTAAAACAAAATAAAGAATACAAGAACCGCCACACCAATGCGTTCGGCGTGAGGCTGGATGGAACACTTTTAAGAATGGCCGTCACTGCATGTCATGAGCACCGACTTTTGCAGTCAATTGCTGTTCACCTTTTAACTGTATAATTCAACAGAATCAAAACAGCTGGACAAGCCTATATAGTTTACATTTATTTCAAAGGGTTAATGCATGGCTACATTTGCTGAATAGCTGAATTACATAATCACATGTGGGCTCTAAACCGCACAGCCCAGCAGCTCTATTGGATTTGTATTGTATTGTGCATAATAAGTGCAGCTGTTCCGCTTATGGGTAAATAAATACAAGGGCCAAATATAGTGCCATTAGAAAGCTTTCCCATATGGCGCTATGAATTAATGCACGCCATGCGGTAGGATGAGGCTACAGTAGTATACAGTACATGTGTATATTGGATATGTAAGGATTATTTTATAATGTTACTTATTGTGATATTTATTGTGTTATTAACTTGAATGTTATTTCTTTTAGCATCTTTGCCTTTTGTAACTGTAAATAATAATTTGTTCTTTATTTGTCTGGTTAAATTAATGTTAAAATTAGAGTGCAGGCCGGATAGTGTCCCTGAGCAAGACACTGAACCCCTAATTGATCCTAATTGATCCTTCGGTGGTGGCTCAAGGGTAGAGTGGCCGGATAGTGTCCAAGTGTCCCTGAGCAAGACACTGAACCCCTTATTGCTAGGTGCAGCTTGGTGCCTTGCATGCATGGTTTCCTCCGTCCTTGGTGTATGAATGGGTGATGTAATGCACAATCTATGTGAAGCGCCTATACTGTATATAAATGCACCATTTACCATTTTAACTATAAAGTTTTCAAATAATTGCAGTAGGCCTAGATTTAAAGTACAATATTGCCTCTAAGATGTAGCCTAATGCAGTAAAAGTATTGGAATTTGGAAATACTCAAGTAAAGAAAGTATACAGTACGTGCCTACTACTGCCTATCTCACAAAAATATGTGGCCCCCCTCCCCGTAGTAGCACTGAGGACCCACTAGGGGTCACGCACCCCTGTTGGCTGAAGAATCATGAATATAGATCAATGCTTGCAGGGTGGTCTTCTCACAGCAGGGGGCGGGGCGAGGAGGACTAGGAGGGGATGGGTGGTGTCACGGTGAGGGAGTGTTGCCAGGTCTGCTTGTTATTAAGCGACTTTGGGCTTGTTTTTCTGTAAAGTCGCTTGTAAATATTGGTCGTTTAATTATTTTTAATCTGGTTTCTAAAGTATATTAGTTGCTTTTTTGGGCATTGCTAATGTTTTTATTATTGTTTGAAGTTGAACCAGTCAGTGTCAAGGACCAATGTCAAGGAACCCTTGAGCATCAAGGACAAGGACCAATGTCCTATATATATATATATATATATAGAGAGAGAGAGAGAGAGAGAGAGAGAGAGAGAGAGAGAGAGAGAGAGAGAGAGAGAGAGAGGGAGAAAGAGAGAGCTTGGATCTATAAGATCAAAATCTATTAGCTAGATAAATACAAATGGCAAACATTTATAGTGGCACTTCTTTGGGCTTGTCTTCATAGACCTGGGTGGCTTAGTTTTTCTCACAAAATCTGGCAACACTGGTCATGGTGAGTGTATAGGAGAGAGAGAGAGAGACAGAGAGAGAGAGAGAGAGAGAGAGGGGTGGGGGCTTATCATCACACTGGTCCTCACCATGCTGAAAGGATGCTGATGTGAGTGTGTGACTGTGACAGACAGTATAACGATTACCGGACCGGAGGGGGGAAAAAAACATCTTTTTCAGAGCCTTTGGAAGCTGGAGCAGGTCTGGAAGCGGGTCTGGAAGCGGGTCTGGAAGCGGGTCTGGTAAGTCAACATATTGGTCTAAACTAAAGATCTTTCTGCTTTCCACTGTCTTTGATTGAGTTACTTTTCTTTTCTTTCTTTTTCTTCTGCACTGTAACTGTATCTGTTATTATTTATTTATTTTATTCTTATACTTCTTTTGTTTTATGCATCCTTTCTTTGCTTGATGTTCTGTGCAAAACATTGAATTGCCTTGTTGCCATTTAGTAATAAGTAATAAGTAATGAACTATGAGTACTTTTTTATATCAGTGGTTTTATGTATTCGGCATTTGAGCCACTGCCACCATTTGATGAGATTTTAGTCTTTCAGATCCAATACTAAAGAATAATTTGATGTCGTTGGATAGTATTTTGTTGACAATTCCATGCTGTATTGACGTGATATAGGAGAGATAACAAGCAAACATTGATCAAAATAACAATTATTTTACATTCTCTAATTGTGTAGATTTCTTGTAAATTAAGTAATGCAGATTATTTTACAATAATTTAACTCTTGGGACTGTAAGATGACACTGTAAAATGTACACTCTCAAAGTGAAAGATCTATACAAATATAGTCAATTTGGTTACCAACTCTCCGTCATTTAGGTCGGGACCACCTGGAACCCCCCCAAGTCGCCTACATTAACTAAAGCACTTGGCAAACAATAGACAATAATGCACAATGTTTTATAGCATCATTCTATGCAACTACTTCCAGAGTAGGCTAATAACACTAACAGAAATAGGATATAGTAGTTGCAAAGTAACCTAAAGCTTTATAGTCAAGTCAATACATCCTAACATTACATCAATACAATACAGTCAATACATAATTTATCTAAGCACACATACATTACAGTGGCCACTCGATCCTGTAGGTTTACACTCTTTATCATTCTTAGGATTAGACCCTTCCTCACCCAGGAAGTGTCATCAGTCATATCAAAGCTTGACTATTCTAACTCTCTCCTTACTAGCCTACCGGCATGCGGGTGCACTTAAGCCTCTCCAATTGATCCAGAATGCCGCAGCACCCTTGGTCTTAAACCAGCCACATGTCTCCCCCCTTTTCCGCTCCATCCAGTACAAAACTCTGATGCTGGCCTTCAAACCATCCAAGATACCAAAGATATCAGATATCAAAGATACCCCCCATATCTTCAAAGTCTGATGGGACTCTACAAAGTACAAACCCTCCTGCACGCTCAGATCAGCCAAAACAGGGAGGCTGGCAGAACCCTCACTAAAAGAGACAACACATCCCAGACTCTTCTCCCTTCTGGCTCCAAAACTATTACATTAACTTCCCATTTCAATTAGAACTTCGCAGACTCACTCCCAATCTTCCGCCGTAGTGTAGAAATTCACTTCTTCAGACTCCATCTTAGCCCGCAGCACTGGCCGTAGCACTTGCACTAGCCTCGACGACCTTACGTCTCTGCATATGTCGACATAGCACTCAGTCTATAGTGTATTCTCATAGTTTCATTGTATATTCTTTTCTTTTTTTTAATAATTTTTATCCCACGATTTTGTAACCCATTTTTCACCCCTGTGTCAATTATCTAATGTGATCCTGGGCTCTACACACCCTCCGCCAACCTAGTCCCCATATATGGGGGACATGGAGAGAGCAACGAACATGAACTCATGCTTCCTTCATGCCTGAGTGTCCAAGTTGCTCCTTTACACCTGACAGGGGGGAGTTTCCCTGGTTGGGCGTAGCGCGTGGAAGGAACACGTTATTCCAACCAGTTCCCTCCATCAGGAGCCCCGGCTGGCCAGGGAGAGGCAGTTTAGAGACCAGGATTACTGCATGTTTTTTGTGAGGGTACCTACCCTATAGGGGACACGGGGAGAACATGAAAACTTAGTACAGGAACATTAGCTGAAATTTTGAAAAAGAGCAGACTCAAGTACCGAGCCAGAGGTCACGTTTGTTCAAGTATTGAGGGTTTAATTGGGTTAGATGTCTGAAAACACACATTTAACATGCATTTAGCAGTGTATATATATAGTGTTTGGTCCCCTGCTGTGTCTTTCTGGCCCGAGGGAGCAGGCAGCTGGCCAGATGTAATGCACAGTGACAGCAGTGACTGAATAGGTCACCATGGTGGAGAGACATGTAGGAAGAGTGGTTTGTGCACTGTAAAAACCCTCAGTAACCATTCAGAGACATGTAGGAAGAGTGGTTTGTGCACTGTAAAAACCCTCAGTAACCATTCAGAGACATGTAGGAAGAGTGGTTTGTGCACTGTAAAAACCCTCAGTAACCATTCAGAGACATGTAGGAAGAGTGGTTTGTGCACTGTAAAAACCCTCAGTAACCATTCAGAGACATGTAGGAAGAGTGGTTTGTGCACTGTAAAAACCCTCAGTAACCATTCAGAGACATGTAGGAAGAGTGGTTTGTGCACTGTAAAAACCCTCAGTAACCATTCAGACCGGGAAGGTCTAATAATGGTCGTGGTTCCAAAATAGACCAATGGGAAAAGGGAATATCCGCACTCTCAGAGAGTGAGATAGTGCGGATATTCCAATTTTCCATTGATCTTCAAGAATCTGCACCCATCAGCTATACAGAGACTATCAACTTGACTCCCTGAGTAGAGCGCGCCTTCACCTACTGTATAGCGGTTTTGTTGTCCAAAATAGACCATTAATTTTCCCATAGAGGTTTCTGATTCATTTCCTTTAAAAAATCTCAATTAATTTAAGCCTAGAATCAAACCATCCACAGGATTCTGGTGAAACGTGATTCTGTGATTATCTTTTCTTTGAAAACCCGGCTTCAGGTTCTAAATGAGTGTGGTACAAATGAGACCAATGTGGTTTACATAACATTAGTACACACTGCCGCTCTTGAGTTGCGGAACCATAAAGGTCAATGTTTGGTTCTGAACTTTTACAATCGCATCATGTCGTTACTCGTTTGGCAGAGTTGGAAATGCGGGTTAAATTAATACGGAGGACTTTTACTGTGTGTGCACGCACGCGCGCGCGTGTGTGTGTGTGTGTCCACGTGCACGTGCGTATGTCAGAGGGAAGAAAGTAATCAAGGTCAATTTGCTTCTGAACTACAATCAGATCATGTATACATCATTTAGCAGAATTGCAAATGGATTGAATTAACCCTTTGTGTGTGTGTGTGTGTGTGTGTGTGTGTGTGTGTGTGTGTGTGTGTGTGTGTGTGTGTGTGTGTGTGTGCGTGTGCGTGTGTGTGGCTGTGCGTGCATGTTTTTGTGGGAGGCATAGATAGAGTGATTAATTTCCAGTCCTGGCCTTTGATTAGCCCCTCAATCACCATCAGCCTTTGAAAGCGCCGTCATTTATTGACCACGGCTACTTTCCCATGCCCCCTCTGTCTCCACTCCCCCTGACTCCCCCCCTCTGTCTCCACTCCCCCTGACTCCCCCCCTCTGTCTCCACTCCCCCTGACTCCCCCCCTCTGTCTCCACTCCCCCTGACTCCCCCCCTCTGTCTCCACTCCCCCTGACTCCCCCCCTCTGTCTCCACTCCCCCTGACTCCCCCCCTCTGTCTCCACTCCCCCTGACTCCCCCCCTCTGTCTCCACTCCCCCTGACTCCCCCCCTCTGTCTCCACTCCCCCTGACTCCCCCCCTGCTTACCGCATACCTTGAGTGAGGAAGGGGCAGTGGCGTAAAGTAACTAAGTACATTTACTTAAGTGCTGTACTACAATTTTGAGGTTTGTACTTTACTTGAGTATTGAGTACTTGTCCAGTACTTGTACTTCCACTCTGCTACATCTCCGAGCCAAAATATTGTACTCCACTACAATAAATATTACATTGTAAAATATGGTACTCCACTACATATACAGTATTTGAAAACTTTAGTTACTTTGCAGATTTTTACTATTATTACAAAACATGCACTAACCATTTCAGCCATTTGAAAATAGCTGATCAACAAGCTCACCATGCATTGCGAGCTTGTAGATCTGCTATTTTCAAAATATTTTTATACATTTGAAAACTTGAAATGAGACACTCTGCATAATGAGTGCTTATACGTTTGGTACTTAAGTGCATTTTGATACCAATACTTTTGTACTTTTACTCGAGTATACATTCTGAATTCCGGACTTTCACTTGTATTTATATTTTGCAGTATTGCTACTTTTACTTAAGTAAAACATTTGAGTACTGTTTCCACCACTGGGAGGGGTCTTGTTATTCATGGTGCTGCTGACCGCTGTATATTAGATGCTGCATCGCCATGAAGGGAGCTATACCTACTCAAACCTTAATTCTTGCTGAATTCAGAGAAAAATTGCCAAGACTCAGTCAGTCTGGCCCTTTAACGACTTAAACGCCTATAGCTGCCGTCCCCCTTTTTTCTTGGCATGTCATATTAATAGGTGTGTCGCATTGCGACTCATTGTGACCTCGTTGAAAATTGGTTTGTGGAAAGGGGAGGGGGGGTGTCAAGGACCCCTAAATTAATGTGCGGTAAATCGTGCCACGGACCCCCATATCTGAAAATGTTTTGTGCCTGGGACCTCCAGAAGAGAAGATTTGTGTTAAAAACAAATCATTATTCAAAATATGTTCGATATTTTTCTAAAATGTAAAAAGAATAGCAGATGTACAAGGTCTGAGAAAGGTCCCTGGAACCACACAGTCACACACACACACACACACACACACACACACACACATACACACACACACACACACACACACACACACACACACACACACACACACACACACACACACACACACACATTTGGCATTCAACCACAAAGTTCAATGAGGCTTTAATTGACCACTTGATTTACTATACTGTAGTTGAATGATCACTTGTATGGATTGTGTATCACTCTTTGTCCTGTTAAATAGAGGCATTGTTGTTGCCTCCTGTCACTGTGACCGCAGAGCAGACGCACTGTGGGGTGTGTGTGTGTGTGTGTGTGTGTGTGTGTGTGTGTGTGTGTGTGTGTGTGTGTGTGTGTGTGTGTGTGTGAGAGAGAGAGAGAGAAAATGGTGATCACTATTTTTATAGTATAATGACATGCCCAGAATTGGGACATATTATTAATAGATTATTTAATAAAATGATTGACGCCCCCTTCATCTAGATCTGAGTGGCTGAACATTGAGCTCCATGGAGCGTTGGAGTTTGGAAGCACTTGTTGGAAATCACTCAACGGTCCTGCGTTCCACCTGTTTTTAAATGTCACATAATGCAGGAGGCAGCAGGACGTTGCATTTTTTTAAACGAGCGTCAAGGATTAGAACGTTGCTTTTTTGCCACTCAGACCGTGTTCCCACATATAACTTCACTCAGGCCGTGTTCCCACATATAACTTCACTCAGGCCGTGTTCCCACATATAACTTCACTCAGGCCGTGTTCCCACATATAACTTCACTCAGGCCGTGTTCCCACATATAACTTCACTCAGACAGTGTTCCCACATATAACTTCACTCAGACCGTGTTCCCACATATAACTTCACTCAGACCGTGTTCCCACATATAACTTCACTCAGACCGTGTTCCCACATATAACTTCACTCAGACCGTGTTCCCACATATAACTTCCGGGTTTCAATGATGTCACACACATGAAGCCTCTATAGGCGACCGACTAAGCTTGCAAGTTGCAACGTGTCACAAAACGTGTCGCAACTCCGGTCAGCCATGCAGGATTTAAAGTGGTTAATGTCGTCTTCTGACAACAACCAGAGATGTCAATGCCCTCCCACCAAAGGATTGAAGACTTAGGATTTTTTTCCCAATATATCTAACCCCGGCTTTAACATAAAAGTGCACCACGCGCGTGCACAGAGTGATCGGACTGGTGATGAAATGAGTGGTGATGGCCTGGCCTGGCCTGTTTAAGCTCCATAAGCTGCTGTCTTTATACTGCTCTGACAACTCTTAACAGAGACAGACAGAATGTACTATACATGTACTGTACATACTGTACAGTACAGTCGGGCCAAGGATCCCTTAGCAGAGAGAGAGATGAAATAGGGACACCCCCCCCCCCCCCCACTATTGTAGTGGGGTATTAAACTCGTGTTGCAAATTAAACCTTTTTCATAGATTCATAGACTTGACAACATTATCATCAGATTTTGTCTCCACCAGGACAAAGGCATGGGGAGAGAGAGTATGTTTTGCACTCCGTCCGTGTGTCCATGTGTCCTTGTGGCCATCCGTCTGTGTACAGCTAATCTCCGGCACCGTTGGTCCAGCCCATGACAAACACTCCCTGGAGGCCGAAAGGACGAAACTCTGCCCCAATTTTTCCACTATAAGGCCTGTTATAGCGCCACTTTTGCCAAACACATTCCTGTACATTACTCGTACACATTTTATCCATACATCACGCAAATCGGTACATACTATCTCTACAGTCACGTTATCCTGGTGGACCCCTCTGCCCAGAGGGGCACTTTTTCTATATATATATATATATATATATATATTATTTCTTTTGTATTAATACAGAAGCCACAAATGTGTGTGTGTCTTTCGCCACTGACCATGTCTGTGTGTTTTCCGTGCTGGGCAGGTTGTGTGTCGTTTTTCCGGGTTGTTGTTGTTTCTCATTTTGTGCATTTTGTACTTGTTAAGCCTGCGGCATTCTAGGTCTGTTCACCAATAGTCTCAAGGAGCTGGAATGCCTTGCTTTGCTTTTACTGTTTGTTTGCAGTGGTTTTTCTCTGTGACAGGTTCACTCTCTCAGCACATTGAAGAGGGGGACGCCGGTTGGGCGGGGTGGGAGGGGGATGGGTGGGGTGGGGTGAGGTGAGTGGGTGCACACCTCAGTGTTTTTATAGACCACTGTTTTCCAAACAGTGGGCTGGGACCCGAGGGGGTCGTGGGTCCATTTTTATGGGTCGTGAGTAAATATCCCCTTATTTCTGTTTTTCTATTCAATTTTTATAACCCCCCCAACACATTTCAATATAATTTCTAATACAGTGTCCATGGTGTCCTTGAGCAAGACAATGAACTCCTATTAAAACTGCCACCGATAAGCAGGTTGGTTGGTGTGTGTGTGTGTGTGTGTGTGTGTGTGTGTGTGTGTGTGTGTGTGTGTGTGTGTGTGTGTGTGTGTGCGCGTGTGCGTGTGTGTGCGTGTGCGTGTGCGTGCGTGCGAGGGAGTAATGCACATTGTAAAGCGCTTTGAAGCAGGGCACTAAGCGCTATAGTAAATGCACCATTTACCATTAATGACATGCCCCCGTCAGGTTGCCAGGTCTGCTCATTAGATGCGACTTTGGGCTTGTTTTTCTGTTAAGTTGCTTAGTTGTAAACCCTGGGTTTGGGCCTTGTTTCCAATATATGGTTTGTAAACTAGTCGGTCCTCAAACATTTCCATGTCAAGGACCCCCCCCCCCCCATAGCTTGTAGATTGGCTATTGTTTTCAAAGACCTGGTTTCTTATTCCTCTCGCAAAACCTGGCAACACTGGCCCCCGTATATGAAAGGGCCATCAGGTATACAGACGGGTGCAAGCGTTCTCATGTACACACGAAGGCTTTTCCAAGTCGCTTTTTGACTGCTCCTTAATTTGACCTCAGCTAAAAGTCAATATTTCTCGACTTTCTGGACAGAAATCCTTTTTTTCCCTCCTCCTGCTCCTCCCCCGAGCTGATACACATACATGCATGCAACGCATGCATCACTGAGTCTCTTCGTACTATAGTGACGGTATAAATCAAAGCCGGGTCCATTTGCGGTGACAAGTCGCCCTTCTTGGAGGTCATGGTGGAGAGCATCATGAAGCATGGCCTCGTGCATGAACACCTCCTGTAGGCTAGTCCTGTAGGCCAGTGGTGGGAAGTAACCAGGGTACATTTACTTAAGTATATACAGGCCTGACCTCAACATTTAAAACATTTCTTCTAAATCCTCCAGTTTTCTGAAATGCGCGCTATGAGCTTGTAGATCTGCTATTTTTCAATAGCTAAATTATAACATAATGTTTAAAACACCAAAAGGGGTTCCTGCCCAAAATGGGTTAACCAATATAGAGTCCGATTCTAAAAACATGTCTTCTAAATGTCAACAGTTTTCTGAAAAATGTCAGTGGTGCTCAACCCTTTTCACGTCAAGGATCTCCAGAACTATATGTATTTGGCTGCGGACCCCCATCTGAAAATACCTTGTTCCAGGGCCCACCCCCAGAAGCAACGATTTGAGTTCAAAACGTTTTAATTTATTAATATATATTCAAGATTTGCGCCACATTTTCACAATAAAAAAAAAAAAAGCAGATCTACAAGCTCGTAGTGCGGCACTCTTTAAAAGAACTAAAGGCCCTGTGCGGCGTGGACAGGGGAGCTCTGATCCTCAGAGTGGCGGCCGGCGGTGGGGTCGTTGGGGGGGCCCTGGCTGTGACCCCCGGAGCCCCCCACCGTTGAATGGTTTTCCCAAGGGATAAGCCTAGATGTATCAAATGGCGATCGGTGGCCATATACAATTAATATACCGGCGTATACATACATCTACAAGTATATTAATGCACGTCCACCAACCGTTCATTGATTAATGCACCGTTAAGCGTTAAGCCCACACCTTGTGTGCAAATGTCTGATGTACATTATTATTAGCCTGGCCCTGCAGCCCCCGTATCGCTACTGTAGCCTCACATCCAGCTGGTCTGCACATGCTTTAGCCCCCGTATCGCTAGTCTCACATCCAGGGGTCTGGACATGCTTTAGCAGAGAAGCAGGGTGTTCTCTGTTGGAAATCTAACCGGCCCAGTTGCTATATGGATAATCCAGTACGAACCAATCGCCAAAAGAGTCCCACTGTGGCCACGGCAAACGAGTGAAGACCAAATTCAGGCGTGTCAGGCTAGCCGATTATGTGGTAAAAAAAAAATCACACCTGTGTGAGGGGCGCTCTTATCATCAGCCAATCACTTTTGGTGTCCTCACTTTTCTGTCCTCACTTTTTATCCTCTGTGCTCAGCCAATCAAATCATCGCTATGGTGTTCACACAAACACAAAACATTTTCAGATCGGGGTCTGCAGCCAAATGCATATCAATCTGGGGGTCCTTGACTTGAAAAGGTTTGAGAACCACCGCTGTACATGAAGTCCCAGATCCACACCATAGCTACTATAGATGGATGACGTGTCACTTGTATACACAGTAGGTGATCCGCTATAAAAAAAACTAACTTTATCGCAATTTGTTGAAATGTAATGGATCAGAAAGTGGTCCATTTTACCCATGAAACGCTGTGGGGGCAGAAACCATCTATCTTTTTTTAATCGAATCAGTGCTATTAAAGCCCTGTTCAGTCATCTTCAGCTTGACCTTCTGCAGGATGTCAAATAATATGGAGGGCCGAAAGGTGACTTCATGTGTACTAAAGGTCTACTCTAGTCTACAGTACAGTACTTATACTGTATACAGTACTGTAAGTGTGGCCGTCATCTTAAATCCAATGAACACTCATCCTCTTTGTTCTTTGTTCTCCTGTCTCCACTGCTGATGTTATTGCTATTGTCATGTTGACATGGCCCTGCAAGCACGCTGACACTGATTTGATAAGTAATGGCAGCGTGTGTGTGTGTGTGTGTGTGTGTGTGTGTGTGTGTGTGTGTGTGTGTGTGTGTGCGTGTGCGTGTCACACGTGTGTTGTGACACTGGCTAAGTGTGTCTGTCATTCTACAGCATTCCCTTAATTCACATTGAGTGTCAGTCGATCACGCACGAGCGTACACACACACACACACACACACACATCAGTTTAACCGTGACATTTAAATTGCAGTCATCATGGACACATGTTTTTCAAGGAGGATGAACACACCATACAAGCACTAGTGGCGTGCACACCACCACCACCACCACCACCATATAATGTCCCTGTCTGTCTAGCTCTTTAGAGGTACAGAAAAGGTCAATATATACCAGTCCAATTTCATCCAATCAGGAGAGAGAACATGCAGGGTATGGAAGTGATGATGACTCAGCATGGAACACTGTCAAAATTTAACAACTGATATGGCAACATACGTTTTTCAGAAAACTGTTCTGTTTTAGAAGACGTAGAATCGACCTGATGTCTTAATGTGTGAGGCATATAGGCTAATGTATGTATGAAGGCAGCACAACTTAGAAAACTATCTTATTTGTTATCTGATACCAAACTTGACAAACACAGTACAGCAGTGTCCACCGTCTGATATGAAAATAAAAAGGGACACGTTTACAGTAGGTCTTCAGAAAACCCAGTGACTGCTGGTCAGTGAAGCAACAATAAAGGCTGACCAGAATGATAAAGGAGATTGTGTTAGCTTACCGTCAAACCTGAAAGGAAAAGGGAAGAAAGGGTGGCCTCCATGTGAAACGGAGGATAATGTGGTGAGATTATAACCAGGATTAAATCAATAGAATGAAGGGGTTCATGGAGACTGTTGCCAGGTCTGCTTATATTATTGTAAGCGGCGTTGGGCCAGTTTTTGCTGTAAAGTCACTTGTAAATATTGGTTGCGGGTTGCATTTTTGTAACATCCAACACAAACTTGAGAGGCAGGCAGCCAGGGTTTCAATTTGTTATAATAGTTGTGTGTTATATACTGTATAAACACTATCATTGTATCGAATATCAAATAATGCAAACATACTGTAAACTCACATTTACAAGTCTCTCTGTCTTTCAGAGGTGTAAGTGATGGACTGCTGGTCACAATACAGCTTTATTTTCTTTGCAATTATAATACTAAAACACATTATTGTCAATGGTAACAAGTGCACACAGTGTCTGTGTCATTTGATAATACAAAAGAAATCTCTCACATACACAGAAATGTAGCCTACTTTACAGGTTGACTATAATCATTCTGGCTGCTAGACTAGGTGTAACAAAACAAACTGAAAACTATATTCTCAATTCTCAATAGTCAATAATACAAGGATCTTCAACAGGCGGTCCGAGACCCCTAGGGGGTCCTCCTTACTACAGGGGTGCCCCAAATCGTTGTGTTTTACATGCGGTTTCAACTTGTTTAAAGGGAGTGACGTCAGCATGACGCGTGAGAATGGTAGTGCTGGAGGTACAAAACAGCGTTTTGAGGACACAGGTTATTGATAGGTGAAACTATTAGAGTGGTTGCAATGATGGAAACAGGGTCCCAAGACAGTCGGAACTTCATGGACAGTAGGACAGAATGTCTAGAGAGACAGCTGCAATGTGTCAAGGACGACCCCGACGACCTATTCCTCTTCCCCAAGCCACTGTCCAAGCAGAGAAGCAAAGAGCTCCTTTGGGCCAACTATGGACTGAAAGCCAAAAAGACCCGTCCCAAATCCACCGGCCGCCCGATACTATACGAGAATGGCATGCCGGTCAACAAGGCGAAGCGCACACAGAAACTGCAGAGAGAACAAGAGGCCGAGTTCTGGGCCTCGGCGGTCGCCCAGGAAGAAGCCTGGCTGGTAGAAAAGGACAATTTGATTAGAGAGATCCAGATGAACGCGAAGAGGCTGGACGCCATGCAGCAGAGGGTCAAGTTTCTGGAGGACGAGCTGAGAACAAAGGCGGCCAAGGTGAGGAAAGGCATGGCTAACATCGACGACAGGTCCAACAAACTCCTTTACATGCACGTGACGGCCGCCATGAATGAACTGAAGAGCAAACAGGTGCAGTGGGGGAAGGAGAAGCAGGCGCTGGAGGACCTCTTTAAGAGGGAGACAAAGGCGATGGAGGTCAGCTTCGACAGGGAGAGGAGGGACGTACTCCTCGAGAAAGACGCCTTGTTCCGAGAAAAGCTAACCGTCAGCAAGAAGCTCCGCTTCGCGGAGCAGACCGTCGCAGATATGGAGCAGCACCTGGAAATGGCGGACCACGAGATACAGGATAAGAAGGAAATCCTCCTCCGGAACCTAAAGGACTTCGAGAAGAAGTTCACCCAGATACCGATCGACCTCAGTGAAATGTCCAAGAGTCAGCTGGTGGACAAACAGGACGATGTTCTGCTGCAGCTTCTCATAGCAAAGCTCACCGTGCACCACATTGCGGCTGGAAGCGAAGAATCTTGATATGGCAAGGCTCCTTTGTTGAGGGGCGATATGGCAAGGCTCCTTTGTTGAGGGGCGATATGGCAAGGCTCCTTTGTTGAGGGGCGATAAGGCAAGGCTCCTTTGTTGAGGGGCGATATGGCAAGGCTCCTTTGTTGAGGGGCGATAAGGCAAGGCTCCTTTGTTGAGGGGCGATAAGGCAATGCTCCTTTGTTGAGGGGCGATAAGGCAAGGCTCCTTTGTTGAGGGGCGATAAGGCAAGGCTCCTTTGTTGAGGGGCGATATGGCAAGGCTCCTTTGTTGAGGGGCGATAAGGCAAGGCTCCTTTGTTGAGGGGCGATAAGGCAAGGCTCCTTTGTTGAGGGGCGATAAGGCAAGGCTCCTTTGTTGAGGGGCGATATGGCAAGGCTCCTTTGTTGAGGGGCGATAAGGCAAGGCTCCTTTGTTGAGGGGCGATAAGGCAAGGCTCCTTTGTTGAGGGGCGATAAGGCAAGGCTCCTTTGTTGAGGGGCGATATGGCAAGGCTCCTTTGTTGAGGGGCGATATGGCAAGGCTCCTTTGTTGAGGGGCGATAAGGCAAGGCTCCTTTGTTGAGGGGCGATAAGGCAAGGCTCCTTTGTTGAGGGGCGATAAGGCAAGGCTCCTTTGTTGAGGGGCGATAAGGCAAGGCTCCTTTGTTGTTGAGGGGCGATAAGGCAAGGCTCCTTTGTTGAGGGGCGATAAGGCAAGGCTCCTTTGTTGAGGGGCGCTGTGGCAGCCAAGTTTGTCTTATTCATGCCCCCGTGATGCCATGTGTCAGCCAAGTCATTTTAATGTTTGTGTTATTCATTCACCCCCTCTCCCCCCGTTTTAAGCATGCTCCCTGATGTCATGTGGCAGCCACAGTTGGCGCCCCTCACTTAACAGTTCACACAAGTGTGATTTTTAGTTTCAAATTTGTGACATCTTTTGTTTCAGTATATGCGAGACATGATGAGTGCACCCGCCATCTGATGTTCACATACTGTATACAGACTCCCACAGCCAGAAATGTTAATAAACAGCTTAAAATTTGCTGTTAAAAATCAGTCTTCAATCAATTTCAGGTCGATATAGCCTTCCAAGAGTATACAATGCATGAGAACCTCCATCTAAACGTATTTATAAGCCGATTATGTCGCTGTGGCACGCTAATTGAGATCTTTTAGTAGCCTAATTAAAGCCGTGCTTGCTTGATAGATCATACACACCAAGTGCACCAAGTCTATAAGACGAATAATCGGAGGGGTGCCCTCATATAGTTTATATAATCTACAATCTAGAGACCAGACAACCCCGTCCCCAACTATATTAATTTCAATGGAAGTTGCTCAGTGGCGCCACTGTTGCTATGGTTCGCTTGAACACAGTCTCAACTTTGAGCGCTGGTTTTCTTTGCATTCACATCAAAGTCCTCTCTCTGGGGTTGTGGGTGTGTGTTGTGTGTTTAGAGCACTGTCACAATTGTTACATAATGGCCTAATCGCAATTGTTTCATATTATATAGTTTTTTGCATAATCGTAACATAATTATTTCCGTGTTGAACTTTTTTCATATATATTTTCAAACATCTTTTGTATTGTAACATTTGTAGAGCGGCTATTTCCACTGTTAATGTTTTTTGTAGAGTATAAAGTTATTTGTTGTATCTACCCTGTGCAACTTTAGTTTACAACGCCTAAAAGCCAAACGGAAATGTCATTTCTATTCATAATGTTCCAGAATGTAAACACATTAAATCGTAAAGCGCAAGTAGGCCTATTTGAACAATTATGGATTGGGGGGGGGTCGAGGGGTTATAAAGTACTGTATTCAGGCTCCTAAATATCGTCAATGTCGGGTAGAAACCTTCTTATTATTATCTAAATATAAAAACATAGTGATCGGATGTTTTCACTGCTTTGTGTGGCACTGGCGTATGATGAAGTAGGCCATTCATTTTACTAAATAAACTGTTATCCTCATATGGCAAATTATGTTATAATTCTACATCAAGAAATGTAAGAGCCCACTCTCGTTATCGTAAAGTTGCTGTAAGTGATTGGTTATAGGTATAAAAGTTTGGTTAATACAAAACGCTTTTGTTAACGCATAAGTTATTCAGTATAGGCTATTATTCTAGTAATCATTGCTATAAAGTGTTGTCTCGTGTCAGTCAGTCGTCAGGTGGTTATATACGGTAGTTTTGATCGGATGAAGAGTCTTGGCTCGAAACGTCGTCAATAAAATATCTTTTCCTATATACACAAACTGTTGTGGTTGCTCTAGCTAGCATAGATACAGCTGCCCTATAATGCATATGAAACTGGGGGTCCCTGGAAGTCAAAAGAGGCAGACATGGGATTGGAATAGCTGATCTACAAACTCAGATTAGCTATTTTCACAGTTTATCTGTGGAACCGAATCAAACTAAATGTAGCCTAAATGCTGTTTCAGACAGGGAGCAAGCTTTTGGCCTGAGAGGTTTGGCGGGAACCTGGCCTTGCTGTTGGCCATGCTGAGCTGTGTGCATGATGTGTTTTAGGAGGTGGAAGGATGTATACTGTATATGTATGTCTGGGCCCCCAAATAATTGTCGAGTCTCTCTCCTTGCGCTGTGTGTGTGTGTGTGTGTGTGTGTGTGTGTGTATGACAGCGGTTTTCAACAAGTGGTCCGGGGGTTCCAGGTGTCCCCAGCTAAATGATGGAGAGTTGGTAACCAAATGGACCCTTAATAGACCTTTAACTCTTGAGAGTGTAACATTTTACACTCTCAAGAGTTACATTATTGTTAAACATCTGCATTACATAAATTAATTTACAAGAAGTCTAGAGACTGTAGAAGAATTGATATTTTGATCAACGTTTGCCTGTTATCTCTCCTAATGGTAACACCATCAACACAGCATGGACTTGTGGACCAAATCTTATCCAACCGACGACAGCAACATATTCATATACTGTGTTTCAGGAAGGTGGAAGGATGTACACGTCTGGTGGTCCCCCCTGTGCGGCTGTGGGGGAGGAGCTCACCGATGAGGAGAAGGAGGTCATCAACGCGGTCATCGCGCGCGCCGCCATGATGGAGGCAGTGGACCAGGAGAGGATCGGGTGAGTGAGTGAGAGACGCACGCGTACAGCGGTGCGGAAAGTATACACACAATCTTTTACTCAATTAAAAGTATCAATACTGCAATGTAGAAATGCTCTGTTACAAGTAAATATATCTGGAATTCCAAATAGGCCTAAGTAAAAGTATAAAAGTATTGATGTCAAAATGTACCAAAACATTTTACTCAGACTAAAACTAAATCCAAATTTGCTGTCCAAATCAACACTATTGTGCAGGCGCCTGGCCTCTCGTCTGGACACCATAAAGAAGACGGCGTGTGGAGATGGACAGTCCCACTGTCTGCTGTGTGGTCAGTCCTTTGGATCGCATGGAGTCCAGACCGTCCTCTGTGCCAAATGCAACAAGGTCAGCATGTACTTTATTGTCTCTGTAGGGGTGGAAACCTCACATGTCCAAAAGCTGTGACTTTTCGGGATTTACATTCAAAAGCGTTAAAGGCAGCAGATCTGTCGCTTCGCGTTATGATCAAGTAGAATAGAGTGTTAATTTACGCGAAAAGAAAAGAAAGTGTACATAACGTGTTAAAGTGACGTTTTTTTGTGGCCACACCCACCATTATGTAATAATTATGTATAGACAAATCCACAGAAGGGTGCTCTGGGCGCAGCCATTAAGAGGTTTACACTTCAGCACTGATGGCACACATGGCCTACAGGGCACCGATGATTCAATGATTTAAAGTCGATACAGTAACTATTTAGCAAAGAAATTAAAGTTTTTTAAGGGAAACTAAGTAAAAAAGTAAACACATGGGCACTGTATTTGAACACATTATGGACAAACCTTGACATGAACACAGAGAATACACACATGTATCAATAGACACAAGTACTTAGTATCGATACAATCGATTATTTGCAATGCAAAACCTTTTGATACTGATTATTTGCATTGCAAAACGATACGATATAATACAATATATGTTCCTATATACATGTTATATCGATATACTGTTATCTCTCCTATGGTACCAACATCAATACAGCATGGACTTGTGGACAAAAAAATCTTATCCCACGACAATGAATAACTTCTTTAGTTTGGGGGTCTGAGAGGATAATGTCATCAAATGGTGGCCCGTGGCTCAAATGGTGAATAAAATAATGCGGACCTTGATCTGGTGTGTGAATGATGCTTGTGTTGCAGCACATGTGCAGTAAATGCGGCGTCCAGAGCAACAGCCACTCCTGTCCTGTGTGGCTGTGTAGGATCTGCAGCGAGCACCAAGAGGTGAGACATGGTGGGAAAAGTACTCAAATATTTTACTTAGGTAAAAGTGTCAATACTGGTATGTAGGTGTACTCTCCGTTACATGTAGAAGTTCAAAATGTGTACAAAATCACTGTTGATTGACAGGTATTTTATTATAATATATATTTTTTGCCATAATCTTTTTAATTACATTTTATATAGTTTTACAGTAGTCATATTGTGGTCATCTGAGATGTTTTAGTCTAGTTTTAGTTGAGTGAATTCCATAAGATTTTAGTCAACTATACCTACGGCTTAGATTTAAAGACGTAAAATGCAAGAAGTCTACAGTAGATAATGGAAAATAATTGTTATTTTGATCAACATTGGCCTGTTATCTCTCCTAATGGTACCAACATCAATATAGCATGGAAATTTGGACAAAATCTTATCCATTGGTTCTGAGAGGCTAAATCCCATCACATGGTGGTCCGTGGCACAAATGCCAACTAAATAATGGTCCTTGATATGAAAGAGGTTGAAAAGCACTGATCTGGTTCATTTAGTCATGAGCTGGTTTCACACTAGTTTCACACTGAGGCCAGCTGGTCTCCCTCTCTGTTGCTGGGGTTTATGACTAAAATAAAAAAGACATCCTAAGAGAATCAATTTAGCTGGAGATCTTGTCTAAGATGTCGTTCTTTTAATCAATAGTTTCCACCCAGGTTTAGCCCCTAAATTTAATTTATATGTCACTACTAGACACACAAATCTGGCTTAATTCTGCTGATCCAGAATGATGCCGAGCAACATGATGTGTTGATTAAATCAAATCAAATCAACTTGATTCGATTTGATGTGATTTGATCTAATTAATTGCTTCCGACCAACATACATAGATAGAAGGTTAAAGTGGAAATGTAGAATAAATAAACTATATGTCATAGACCTATTTGACTATTTCCAAGGTAGTCTCCTACAAATAATATATGTACTGTAACACTGAGAATAGCACATTAAAAAAAAACTATAGTACAGTTTACATCAAATACTATCAAAGTATAATACACATTCCTTAAATTTGTTGTTCTAACAATATTAATACCACATTTAAAAAAAGCGAACAGAATTTACCTCAAATACTATCGAAAAGTGTTGTGTTGTGTTGTACCGTACCGTACCGTACCGTATAGCCTGGCTCCCTGGCCATACCTTGTTTGTTCTGCTGACTTAACGTCACTGGTGTGTACAGATGCTGAAGCGGTCAGGAGCCTGGTTCTTTAAGGGACAGAAGCAACAGGTGCTGCCTCCCCTCCTTCCGCTGTCCAGACCCAGACAGACTGACCCCACCCCACCCGACCCCACTGTCACCCAGGGATCACAGGACACGGGTATGCACGCACGCATGCGCGCACACACACACACACACACACACACACACACACACACACACACACACACACACACACACACACACACACACACACACACACGTCATGTGAGTCTCTTATCTTGCATATTGGGCTCCACAGATGCCAGTATACAACAACAACAACAGCAACGGTCCTGTGAATCTCAAGTGAACTCGGCAGTGGCCTACAATGACAGCATGGCCAGTCCACCGATGGTCCCAGATATGAAGGCCACATCGTCCAAAGTGACCACACAGGATGCCAAGGCCAACGCCACGGCTTGCACGGGTCCTCTAAAGAGTACGTTCCCTTGCACTGTTGATTTTGTTGACTTAAACTTACTCTAACTGACGACAAGCTAGTATAGGCTAAAACTAAGACTAAATATAGTGGCAATTTCATCAACAAATAAAAACAAAAAACTAGAAACCTGCTGACACTTTTTGGTGTTGGCGGGTCAAATTAGGGTTAGGGTTAACGTTTCATATTCCAATATAGCACGTTTTCAATAACACACACGTTGACGGTCCTGTGGCCTCAATACCACTAGGTTTACCTCTGTTAATAAAACAATGTCAATGATTTATTTTCAGGCGTTGACACATTATTTCATCAGGTCACCAATTTCACAGTAAGCCCAACATACACAAAGGAGGTGAGGATATACAGTAGTTTATATATAAAATAATTGTGCCGTGTTGACTTATGTGTGTTTACTGTTAACCCCACAGCTGCTGCTCCTCCAGGCGAACAGGGCAGATACCCACATAAAGAAGAGACAGCGCCTCCTACAGTCGGGGAAGAAAAAAGACAAGCAGTGCTCGGCCCTGTTTCCACTCCAGTAGTACATCCAGTACACTCCAGCATACCTGCTCCAAGCTTAGAGCCCCGTGTCCATCCCCCTCCCTCCAACCCCACACCACCACCTAGTACAGCGGAGGAGGACGACACCAACTATGACTCAGATGATTCCAGTAAGATTCATTTTACTCTCATTTTATACAAATTTTACTCCATGGGGGTTCTGTTCTCAACCTTTTAGGGCCACGACAGACCCATAGTCGGTGTCGAAGTGTCCTCGAGCAAGACACTGAACCCATTATGCTTATGCTCCCGATGTGCAGGTCAGTGCCTTGCATGTTTTCCTCCGTCATCGGTTTATGAACATGTGTGTGAATGGGTGAATCCATCCATCCATCTTCAACCGCTTATCCGTATTCGGGTCGCGAGGGCAACAGCTCCACCAGAGAGCTCCAGACTTTCCTCAGGCAACATTAGTCCTCGAGACATTAGTAACTTCCTGAGGCGTTCCAAGGCCAATGAGTCGATGTGATCCTCCATCTGCGCCTTGGTCTGCCCCGGGGTCTCCTCCCTGTGGGACGCTCGAGAGGCATCCTAACCAGATGCCCGAACCACCTAAGCTGGCTCCTTTCCAGGCGTAAAAGCAGTGACTACTCCTTTGAGCGTGACTGAACTTCTCACCCTATCTCTAAGGGACATGCCAGCTACCCCACTTGAATCTCTGTAAAGCGCACTATATAAATGCAGCATTTACCATTTACTTATGGGGGGGATGGGCAGCCATCTGTAAGTGCTCTTTTAGAGTGGTTTTGAAGGAGGGTTTAAGGATTCACATTGTTTTATGACTGTTGGTAGGGTGTTCCACATTTTGTGTAGTATTGCAGTAGAACGAATGTAATCCCTTGTTTGAGACAAATCTGGGTTGAAAGTGATTTATGGAGCTCCCTTTGGTGTTATGCCTTTGACACAGATGGTTTCATGGTTTTAACCTGATGTCCATGCGGTTCGGGCAGCTCATTGTAGGCGAAAAGGGTCAAGACAAAATGTCAACGATGGTCGCACATTTTGAAAATAGATCTACAAGTTCACAACGCGTTGCATCGTGGCACGTTGTTAAGCTTGTTGATCTGCTATTTCTTTGCTAGGGCTTTCATTCAATTCATAGCATCTGTGGTTATTGAACTATACCCTGTTTTTTACCATAATGCTCTTCGGCTCCATTGATTTGGTTATTCTTCAGTTGTGTGTATGTTATTGATTTGCGTCAAAATACACACATTATTTTGCCTGCGCTCAGAGCTGCACTAGGTAATTTCCCACTGGACTTGTGAACATATCAGTCAAAGGTTTACAATTCCACGTGGACACCTGATTTCCCAACAAGGTTCCAACGAAATTATATAATGTGTACACGATTCATGTCGATAATATACCTCTTGTTGCTCATTTGTCTTTGTGCTTTTCGTTCATTTCCAGCCAGTCTGGGCTCTCTGGAGTTCAGTTTGCTTTACGAGCAAGAGAACAACGCCCTGCACTGCTGTATTATCAAAGCCAAGGTAAACACACACACACACACACACACACACACACACACACACGCACACATGCACACGCACACGCACACGCACTATAGCATTACCTGTCCCAAGGGTCACTGACCATGGTGCTGAAGGGGCCTCAGCTGCAGAGGTTCTCCATCATTGTGTCCTTTGTTTCAGAGCCTGAAGTCAATGGACTCCAATGGACTGGCCGATCCTTATGTGAAGTTACACCTCTTACCTGGAGCCAGTAAGGTATTGTTACATACTTCCATTACATCCACCCCCCCCCCCCCCTTTTTCTCACCAATTTAGTCACACATGTTGTGCTGTCACTGCTGTTGTACCTACCAGTGAGGAACCCCCACCGGGAGGACTTTGTCCCACTCCTCCCAACCAACACACCCTGCTGACAGGCTCACGGCCCCAGCCCCTAGGATAACATGCAGTGAACATTAAACTCTGAGGTCCGTAACATGGGCCCCCAGCCCCTAGGATAACATGCAGTGAACATTAAACTCTGAGGTCCATAACATGGGCCCCCAGCCCCTAGGATAACATGCAGTGAACATTAAACTCTGAGGTCCGTAACATGGGCCCCCAGCCCCTAGGATAACATGCAGTGAACATTAAACTCTGAGGTCCGTAACATGGGCCCCCAGCCCCTAGGATAACATGCAGTGAACATTAAACTCTGAGGTCCATAACATGGGCCCCCAGCCCCTAGGATAACATGCAGTGAACATTAAACTCTGAGGTCCGTAACATGGGCCCCCAGCCCCTAGGATAACATGCAGTGAACATTAAACTCTGAGGTCTGTAACATGGGCCCCCAGCCCCTAGGATAACATGCAGTGAACATTAAACTCTGAGGTCCGTAACATGGGCCCCCAGCCCCTAGGATAACATGCAGTGAACATTAAACTCTGAGGTCCATAACATGGGCCCCCAGCCCCTAGGATAACATGCAGTGAACATTAAACTCTGAGGTCCGTAACATGGGCCCCCAGCCCCTAGGATAACATGCAGTGAACATTAAACTCTGAGAGCCACTGATCTAAACAGTGGGTGCACCATGGAGTACCCCTCTGGAAAGATCCTCACGTATGCGGGCGACGCGGTGACATTGTCTGGTGTCCTCGGCGAGGCCAATGTGTCACCGTCCTGACAGCGGGTAGAGCAGCTGGCGTTCCAACAACCTGAGGGGCCTGACGGGCTGCAGAGGTGGCCCTGACCTCCGTGACCTAGTATATCAACAGCGCCACAATCACACGTTTTCAGGAAGACAATTCACGCTGCCAGGAAATATTATACCCCTGACCTCGGGTCGGGGGAGAGGAATGCCTCATTCATAGAGGTCAATGCTTTAATTGACCTTGTTCCCGAATGAGAATTGTGTTGCTTTTATTGGTAGGCTATGCGACATGTCATGCATGTACTATGATGGCACAAACACCGATTCGAATGAAATATATTTCCGGGTGATTTGAAAAGACAAGGACCCCCACAAGAGAAGTTTTTACGGCTCTAGCAGTGATTCTCAACCATTTTAATTTCAAAGACCCCCAGTTTGACAAGCATTAGGCTACAGACCCCCATTTAATGTAATTTCTATCTCTGGGACCGCAATTTATACTGTATAATCAATGTTAATGTAACTGAGAGTGTGCAAATGGAACGAAATGGACCCTAAAGGATGCATTTGGTTCCATTTGTACACTCTCTGAGTTACAGACCCATAAGTGTACATTTGGTTCCTAACTTTCTATCCTTTAGCTGGGGACCCCTTGGAACTCCCTCAAGGACCCCCAGGGGTCCCCGGACACCACTTTGAGGAGCACTGATCTAGACGGGCTATATTCCGGGATGCCTTAACGACGAGGTATATATAAATCAGGCTCAGCCAGTGGACTGAGAGAGACCATACTTTAATGTGATTAGAGGTGCTCTCCAAGCAACGCTTCCTAGCGTTAAATCAAACCCAGAGTGATTTGTGTACCGCGCTCATCTTTATTGATTCACCTCACAACATCTCACATCTCGTTAGAGGCATGCAGTGATGCGGGGCGACCCAACAGCTGGCCGGGGTGGCCCGCACCACTTTCTCTATTTCCTCTGTGTGTGTGTGTGTGTCTCTCTCTCTCTCTCTCTCTCTCTCTCTCTATGTCTCTCTCTCTCTCGACTGTATCCATCTCCAATAAAGGCTCAGGAATCTTTTTTACTGGTAATGAAATGTTATTGATTTTGTTCTTTGCCTTTCTGTCACTAAAACAGGGGTCTTCAACAGGGGGCCCGGGGGTCCTCTTAATACAACAGTAATAATACTAAGAGGGCTACAGGGGGTCCGCCAAATCTTTGTGTGATGGGGAACACTATAGCAAGGGTACAATCTGCTACAATCAAGTTGACTAAATATTGAGGGGTTTAAAATAGAACATATTCATAATAGAATGATTGTGCTGTCAAACAAGTCTATGAGCTCTATGAAAACGTTTAATCAACACAATGCTATACATTATGTAGTGGGGTCTCTGCTTCATCTCTCTCTCAGCTAAGGCTATACGTCCTTGGCCTGAAAGAATGTTGAAGACTCCTGCACAGAAAACATTCTGATATCATGTCTGACTAGTCAGATCAATGTAATAATATGAGAAAGTATCTTTCTAATTTGCCTCACTTACTGTACTGTTCTGTGTATCTTTTTTTCTTTTCTTTCCTCAGGCTAACAAGCTCCGTACCAAGACTATGAAGACCACCCTGAACCCGGTGTGGAATGAAACTCTGATCTACTACGGCATCACTGATGATGAAATGACACGCAAAAGTCTGCGGTATAAGAACGACGTTTTTTAGAGAACCTCTATAATAATAATAATAATAATAATACATACATGCATACATTTTATATAGCTTTTCAAGGTACTCAAAGTCGATTTACAGAACAAATTACTAAGCTCTTTCTCTCCGTAGGCTCTCGGTGAGTGATGAAGACAAGTTTGGTCATAATGAGTTCATCGGAGAGACACGCGTGGCCCTGAAGAAACTCACGTTCAACCAGAAGAAACACTTCAGCGTGTGTTTGGAGAGAGTGATCCCGGTGAGCCTCAACTAATACCTGCTACGAGTGGTGTAAAGCAAGGCTGCTTTGACAATGGCGAGGGCCAAAGGGCGAGGTCGCTTTGCACCCTCAGGGCGTCTTACTGGTACTAGTATTTCTACATTGCGATATTGATACTTTTACTTCAGTTATGTGAGTACTTTTTCCAGCACTGTCTGCTATACTCTAATGTAGGCGAGTTAGTTGGGTTACTACTGCATGGGATTTTTTTCCAACAAATTAAATGGACAGACGTGTAAAGCACCCATGGTACAGTAAGACATTAAAGACAAATATGTCTGTACAGATGTCAGAACATTATTGTGATGTCAGAACAGGCCAGCTCCATATATGGATAATTGGAGATCTATAGGTCCGGATCCTGGGCAGAGGCTTTTGTGCTGGTTCTGGACAACCGGCTATCCGACGGAATCAACACCAGGTACTGCACTCCCTGCAGTGGTGTGGAACGTGTGTGTCAAATGGGGGGGGGGGGGGGGGGGGGGGGGGGGGGCGAGCGGCTTTCGAGTTACGTGGATTACAGATGCACGTACGTACATACACACGTACAGAGATTGGTCTTAAAGGTGCAAGGCTCAAAGGTGCAATTACAGGGCATCCCGCCGTCTCTATGAAGGAAAAGCCACACAAGAAATGTCCTTTTCACCTCCTTTCTATGGCCTGATCTTTCAGGCCAGTTTTGAAACCATCTTTTAAATTGTGATTTTTTTCTCCTCTCTCTCTTGAAGGTAAAGAAGGCGACGGTGGGAGGTGCAGCCCGGGGAATGGCGCTGTACGAGGATGATGTAAGACCATAATCTGACCTCTTACACAGTGGTGTAAAGCAACTAAGTATATTTACTCAAGTACTGTACTTAATTAAGTAAAGATCTGAACTTTTACTTCTACAGCACTATACATCTCAGAGGCAAATATTGTACTTTTACTCCACTACTAACTACACTTCCAAATATTGCTACAAAGTGCTTAGTATAGATAATCTTTGACATATAGATATATATTATCCTCCATTAGTCACATGGTAATCCTACAGTACTAGTGATGCATGTCACTACATCACTGTTCATGTAAATCTGCTCTCCACATGTCCCAGTGCTCTCTGTGTGAGTGTGTGCGTGCGTGCGTGCGTGTGTGTGGGAGGGAAGAAAGTGATCAAAGGTCAATTTGCTTCTGAACTACAATCAGATCATGAGTGTCCATCATTTAGCAGAATTGCAAATGGATTGAATTAGCACTGGGGATCTTGACTGTGTGTGTGTGTGTGTGTGTGTGTGTGTGTGTGTGTGTGTGTGCGTGTGTGTGTGTGGCGCGTGCGTGCGTAGCTGAATGACGGTTGTGACACGGAGGATAGGGGGCGTGTCCTGGTGTCTCTGACCTATAGCAGTCAGCAGGGCAGGCTGCTGGTGGGCGTGGTCCGCTGTGCACACCTGGCCGCCATGGACTCTAATGGCTACTCTGACCCCTTCGTCAAAGTGTACGTATCTATGCTTCATTTAACGCCCATTGATACTGGAGACCAAATTCTACAAATGTGTTCTAAATCATAACAGTTTTCTGAAAATAAAAAAACTATTTCTGTATTGTATCAGTGGTTCTCAAACTATTTCATATCAAGGACCCCAAAAAAAATATGTAATTGACCACTCAGATTGACCCCCATCTGAAAATATGTTGTTCCAGGGACCCCCCCAGAAGCAATGCTATGAGTTCAAAAATAAAATTGTGTTAAAGAATATATTAAAAGATTTGCTCATAATTCTTTCTGTGAGCTCGTATATCTGCTATCCCTATCTGAACCACTGTTCTAAATCCTAAGAGTTTTCTGAAAAACCTATATTGTTCTATATCAACTCTCATTAATTCGCAATATCTTCCACAGCTTAATATGTACGGTATTAGTAGATACACACGGCAAAACTGTGGGTCTCTTATCTGAGATAACAATGGACCCCTTTGTTAGATTAATATCCTGGATCTGTTGGTTTACCTCCTGTGTGCTGTATAGATGTCTGAAGCCAGATATGGGGAAGAAAGCCAAGAATAAGACGCAGACAAAGAAGAAGACTCTCAACCCAGAATACAACGAGGTCAGTCCTTCACAAAGCATTTTAAAGGGGTATTTTTATAACATTTTTATGAAAACGTGATCGTTAAATATTCATTCAATAATTTTCAGTCAGGAACAAATATTTTTTTATTTTTAGGAATCTTCTTTTCCCCCTTACAACGCCTTGAGGCAGCCAACACATTACAAATGCTGCAAACTGCAGGAGTGCTGCCACAGCCATATAGGCATTGCTCAGGGAAATAAGGAACCTTATGCAACAGAGCTGTTGTGATGTGTGGAGTGGCTGAATGTTGTCTACTCTACTGCACCTTGAATCCTAGATCAATTTGGGCCCGTATAGGCTACACATACTGTATGTTGTGTTAAAATATATAGTAATATTATATACATATAATAATTTCGTCCCCACTCCTTTGATGTATTCTTTCGTCAATGTACATTTTGCACAAATTTTGTAAAATTTGTCCTTTGCTTTACCCCATCCTAACTAGGAGTGGTGTTGCGTTGCGTAACTTACGTTGCCATGTTGCGTTGTTGAAGCTCACACAGCAACACACCTTTCGATTTTTGTTTCAGGAGTTTGGCTATGAAATAAAACATCCTGACCTAGCCAAGAAAACCCTGGACATATCAGTGTGGGACTACGACATGGGCAAATCTAACGATTTTATTGGTGAGTCTGTCCATCCGTCCGTCCGTCCGTCCATCCAGTCAATCACTCCACAAAAGCCTTAAAAATGTGTTGAAGGAGAATGTTATTATCGAATAACGAGTGGTGCAGGTGAAACATGACATAACATCCAGAGCGCACCGCAGCTCAGAGCATGCGCTCCGGGTCATTTGCTTGTATGTGTTTGGCTTCTTCTTTTTACAGAAGCCCATTTGGGACAAAACACTGTGCAGCCTATTTGGTCATGAAAGACAGATGTGTCGGAAAAGAAAAGAAAAACTTTTCGAACGACCAAAATACGCGATTTATCATATGACGTGACCCCTGCAGCACACAAGATCGGAGCTGCGATGCATTCTGGATGGAGTTACTGTATGTAATTTTTCACCTGTACAACTCGTTATTGGATATAATTACATTATCAGATTAAGGTAAGAAAATGGTTAATCTGAAGTTGTTATTAAAATATTAAAATGATGCTATTTAAATAGCATGTTATTGCGACAGAAGGTCACATTTACTATGAAATCCTGCGTCTCGTGTCCGTCAAACCACCATATATGGTTGGCAATCCATCGTGCCTTGTGACATCACGTGACATCTTAACGCCTCCATATATGGTCACAAGGTTCATTTCACACCTCATGACATCCGGCCTCGTGACACGTCATGCCACCATATATGGCCATCTCCATATATGAAGTTCATGACACTGATCTCATCTAACCCTGGATAACCATACATGGAGAAGACTGGATCATCATCCTGATCTGCATATATGGAGCCGGCCAGAAACTCCATATATGGCCAGTACATAATTCATTCCAGCCGTCTGCCGTCACCCAGGCGGATGTGTGCACGCGCCCTCGCCCTCAGGATGTCTTACTGGACAGCAATGTGCCCTTTTGAAATTTAGTTTGTTGTACATTTGTTTTGTAGGCCTACAGTGTACAGTATGTGGCCCATGGTGACATCGACCAATTCTGGATTAAAAGATGCTAATATATTATTTATGCCCCTAACACTATTAAGGCAGCCAGCGGTTCCACGCGCCGCACAAGGTGGCCATTTTTCAACTTGAGCCGCTGCCCCTCAAAATGTCTGTGCACACCACTGGGAGTGTCTGCAAAATTGCATATTATTTGTGCTTGCTGATCAATAGTGTTCCTGTGCCCACACAGGAGGATGCCAGCTGGGCATCCAGGCTAAGGGGGAATGCTTGAAGCACTGGTACGACTGCCTCAAGAACAAAGACAAGAAGATTGAGCGCTGGCACGTCCTACAGAACGACAACCCTGTTCAGTTTGATGACTGAGTCCTTTCCCCCTCGGTTTGTTTCATCCCCCCCCTCTCACTCCACCTCTCGCATAGATAGAACTGTCACCAATCATTTTACAAGACCATTCATTAATCAACACACTCCCAAAACGGCCTATAGTGACTTCTTGGGACAAATGTGACCGAGAGTCTGGCGACATCACGGTCACTTCTGCACTTCAGGAATGCGGAAGTGTCGCCAGGTTGATGGCTCCACAAAAATACAAAAGAGGAATGACGGCGGCGCGCTGCCTGAATCAGACTTGAGCTTCGAGAGGCACTGTGCCGAATGTTGCAATTGTACACTTCAGATGATGCAGCACCGATCAAATTGTAACTCACTCCCCCTAGTCAACATGTGACCCCACGGGGTCACGTTTTCCGGAGTGAGAATGCGTTGAATTGTGGGTTTGTCATGCATACACTTTGCTTGCACCACTGAAGCATAATCAATTTCAACAAATTTCACTTTATCGTGTTATCGTGCATTTTATAGTGCATGGAATGCTTTCAAAATATACTCTGGACAATTATGGATGTCAAGATATTAAAATGATAGGTAACAGTTTCTGTGCAGCCAATGTCATATTGTATTATAAACATAATTGTGATGCATTGTGCATATAATTATTATAAGCACTCATAGATGTAGACAATACGTATTGTGTTATTATTCTTAAAACATGAGTAATTATTAGCCCCATATGGAACCTCTCCCTCCGCTCTACTGTAGCTCCGAGATGAGGTCCCACCGTCTTAGCCTATCGGCAGTGTTTCAGAACCGGCGCATATTTGACACTTGGATGCAATGATGGCTTACACTGAAAACCGCTGCTGAATGCAGCACAAAGACTTAACGTGGATTCGAAAAATAATGTCTTGCAGGCAATATATTGTATTATGTGCACCATTGCATGTGCAGTACTGTATGTGTTTAATAAAGAAATACACCATAATGAAGGCTCCGCTGTGCTGTGCTGTGCTGTACTATACAATCAATGGCAAATGCCTGCACCCTCACTGACTTATGTCAGCTGTAAGTGCTTGAGGGTGAGAGGCTGCAAGGCATAGATATTTAAAAAATAGATGCCTCATTGGCCGCTGCAGTTCGTTGGAGC
Source organism: Protomyctophum bolini (assembly GCF_963924005.1). Lineage (NCBI taxonomy): Eukaryota > Metazoa > Chordata > Actinopteri > Myctophiformes > Myctophidae > Protomyctophum > Protomyctophum bolini. Next base: position 21,949,215 of record NC_137883.1, on the reverse strand, counting down.
GATGTGTGTTGAAGGAGGGGCGGAATAATTTACACTGGGAGAGGAAGTACGCCGGAAGTGTGGAAGGCACGTTACGTCACGCTGCCACTCAAGTGATTACTGGCCAATCACAGCGCATATTTTCCGGGACTTCCGGAACATGCGCTCTGGGAACGTTTTGCCCTCCCTTGAGCACATACACTCCAGAACCGGAAAGGGCGTCTACGTTTATGTCTATGCTGCAAGCCAGGGCTCCAAATTGTAGTAGTGAAAGGAATGGGACAGCACTTTGAGGATGAGTCTGCCATTCATGACACTTTGCATCACTCTCAAAACTCTTGTTGCGTATATCTGCGTGTACCCTTACCGATTTCAAATGGGACAGCCCTCAAGCCCTCGCAGACTTCACATGAACACACACCTAAAGTCAGTGACAGACAGTAGGCTACTCCCAGACAGTAGACAGTTGCCCCCGCTGCAAGTTGAAGCTATGCGCAAGTTTCATTTCCATCCACCAGCTGTTTAAAAACCCCTGAAGAGACGCGCCTGTACTATAAGCTGCATCTTGCATCATCGTGACGCTACTGTATGCGAGTACTGTAAGGGGGCGGGTTGGATTTGGGCCAATGTTGTGAGAACTTACAAGTGTTGCCAGATTTTGCCAGAGAAATAAGTAACAGGTCTATAGGCTACTGTATATGAGCACTTTATAAATCTATATATACGTCGGGAATGTGAAAATAGCCGATCTACAAGCTTGTAGATTATTATTATATATTTTAACAAAAATATATATTTTTTAATATTTTGAAAACATTTTATCTGTTACGGGGGTCCCTGGCAGGAAATATTTTCTGTTGGTGGTCCTTCACATGAAAATGTTTGAGAACCACTGGTTTAAACAAGACTAGGAAACAAAAAAAAAGCAAACCGCAACTACCAATATAGAAGCAACTTGACAAACAAGCCAAAAGTCACTTATCGGTATTTACTTACTTCAATACTCAATTCCTTCCTGGCAACATTAACTGTGACATGGCAGGAAACTTTGTTTGGATCAGGTGAGGTCTGGAACAATCAGCACAGACAGACACGCAGCTGGCGTTTTGGGGAACTTTGACCCTTCTTGATAAAACATGCTCTCTTCCTCTGCCCAGTGGGTGAAGGTTCATGGACCCAGTTAGCCCTAAAACAACTCAGACCTTAATTCTTTAAACACAGGGTCAAGTTGAATCACGTCATGGTTAAAAGTCTCTTCCAGTGTTCCGGCCCGGGACATGAATGAAAAGAAACCATTGTGGCTGCTGTGTCCGTAAGACTATGTAACCCCAAACCCCAAAGGTACGTAAAAGGGGAAATTACCAGTGATGGAACAAGTCGCCTACTCACATGTATAGGATACTCACTGTATACTCAAGTAAAAGTCTGGTATTCAAAATGTACTTGAGTAAAAGTAGGCCTACTAAAGTCTTTGCATCAAACTTATAAAGAATGCTAAAACAAATGGCCATTTCAAATACGTTTTCAAAAATGTTTTGAAAATAGCTAGCAGCTATATACAGTATGTGTATATATATATATATATATATATATATATAGTAATACTGCAATATTTAGACTCTGATATGTAGTGGAGTAGAAGTACTCCACTACTCTTTTAAAGTATTTGAAAATTTTAATCTGCATACCGGTATACTGAAAAGTTCAATGTTAATCTTACAGTCTACGTTTGTAATGTGACCGAACCAGCTTGAGGATATTGTAAAAAAAAGTTAAGATAGGCCTGATAATAGAATGGTGTTGTAGTTCAGGCTCATGTATTCAATATCAATATAACCTATACTGATGAGATAGACCTACTTATCTCTCTCTGTGAACATCTATAAATCCATATCACTTACCATTCGCATTGCCCTTCACACACAAACACACACACACACACACACACACACACACACGGTTCACTCCCACACACTGTGTGACACACATGCAGCAATTGCAGTGCACGCAGATGCACACGTGCAATGTTCTAATCCAGGCCACAACCTGGATTAGAGCATTGCCCGTGTGAAATGATATTCGAACCGCCCTCCCGCTCATAAAACACAGTGTGTGTGTGTGTGTGTGTGTGTGTGTGTGTGTGTGTGTGTGTGTGTGTGTGTGTGTGTGTGTGTGTGTGTGTGTGTGTGTGTGTGTGTGTGTGTGTGTGTGTGTGTGTGTGTGTGTGTGGGTGGGGTGGGGTGGGGTGGGGTGGGGGGGGGGACTGGATGGAGCTGTGGACGCAGGCCGTAGATTGAAGTCCTTAATAAGTTTGCAGGCTCTAGTAGCCTATTCAGTGTGTGACAATGGCCTGCACTCAGCAGCAGCTGGGCATCCCATAGCGTCTCTATATCAGGGGGGCAGTCCGGGGCAGTCAGACAGATATTTCGTGAAGCCACTATGGAAATCGGGACTTCCTGAAAGTTCATATAATGGCCTGTTGTGGCGCTGTCATTGGGCCCAAAAAACCCCATATCTCCATAGAGGGCCCAACTTCACCTAGACTGTATTACCTTAATAAACATGGTCATGAATACTTTCTGCTTCCAGTCACTAGTTTAAAGTCTCATTTCTCATGTCATAATATTATTTTTGGAAAATTATGGTCCCATTTATTTAAAAATTGACCATAAAGTCGTGTATGTTCTGAGGGGCGTGGCTACCGTTACAGTCTATGATCGGGAGCCACCCCCCGTTCGAGTCAAAATAAAAACCAACGAAGAAGAAGGGGGGGAAGTCCCGCCTCGTTGTCTGGACCAGCCAATGGCCAGCTGGGCCCAAACGGATCTAGAAAGATGGCGATTTACAATTCAAGGACTGACAGGCTAACCTGACGCTGCCAGATCCAAAAAGCTTGCTACACAAATTTGTTTCACAGCTTATTTGGATCTGGGATCGCGGAAGCAAATTCGATGACGGGGCTGTTCCTTTTTTTCAAGATACATGGTAGATGATTGGATGGGAGCGTCTGTCTATCACCGTGTGGGCGTGCAAACACAACCAATCATATCGACGTGTCTATATACCGTCACATCCGCATCCCGCCTTTAGCTCACGCTGATTGGTTCGGTACGAAGCAGATCTGACTCAGGGCTCAACTCCGTCAGAGATCCCAGATGAGTGTTGTGTTAGGGAATATGTTTCCGCAATACCGCCCTCATCTGGCAGCGTCAGGTTACTGACAGGCTTCATCTTACGTCCATATCAGACCCGGGGAATGCTTTGTCCATATTCTTTTACAGTCTATGGTGTATATGCATGGGAAAATCATCTCTATGGGAACGATTAATGGGCTTTCCATTTGTGATATTTATTAATTACATTTTTACTGTGGAAGGGTTATCATATAATTTACTTATATTGATTGATATTGATCATATAAACAATTTAATATGGGTATGGTTTTGCCCGCTCAATTAATAATTAATGTTCTAATTTTGGAGGTCTGGCTCATGGGCTAAAAGCTGGTTCTGAACTGAACCGGTTCCCAACCGGTGGAAAATGGGCCTGGGTGTGATTTTCTATTAGAGAGAGAGAGAGAGAGAGAGAGAGAGAGAGAGAGCGAGAGAGAGAGAAAGGGGGCCCGGGAAGGCCAGTCAGAGAGACAGAAGGACTCGCAGTTCTCTGGTGTTTTGGGTTACATGATACAACAAGTCAGATTTTACCACGTGTTCCTGAGCTGTGGCCGCTATCAGGTGTTGACAACTTGACATCACTTATAGTACCGCGGGAAACTCCCCCTGCTCGGTATAAAGGCAACCAATAGGGACCGTCCGTTACATTCATTCAGAGGGAAGAAGAGAGGGAGAGACAGTTTGCATTCATAGGCTGGCTGTGTTGTCAGACACCCACATCAGACAGCAGCATTATGCACCACACATCTCTTCTCCTGTTCATTTTGCTGTCACATCATCATCTGACACGGACCACCGCGGAGGAGCAGGAGGCCCACTGCGGGTGGACCAAAGTCATGGCGAACCAGGAGGAGACGCACTATAGTTTCCTCCGGAAATCCTCTCCATCCCCGTCCTCCTCCTCCTCTCCATCCGTGCGCCTGTACCACTCCGTGTGGTCCACGGAGGAGCGCGCTCCGCTCGGCTGCGCGTGGAGCGACGACGCGGCAGTGATAGAACACTACTTGACACTGTGTGTGGAGGAGCGCAGTAGCTCGGAGTTCACCCAACAACATCATCACGATGAACCCTTTGATCTCAGCCTGCTGTTTGATCATGATGGGATGATGTGCGTCGACTCGATGTCTCCAAGTAAAGCCGGGCGAGAGGAGGAGGAGGGGAGGCCGGTGGGACAGAGGCTGGCGCGGAGCGTCGCTGAAATGAATGACCACCACCAGGGTCACCTCATCACGGGGGGTCATCGGCGGGTGAAACGTGGCTTCATTGTCCCTGGAACTCTCTGGTGCGGCTCTGGGAATAAAGCGCCTTCATATGCAGACCTGGGTAAGTTAAGTAAAACAAGGTGTTTCCCCGTGTGTGTGTGTGTGTGTGTGTGTGTGTGTGTGTGTGGTGGGAGGGGGGGGGGGGGGGGCGCTGGAACGTTACACAGCAAAAAGCAGAGCAGAGTGTTGAAGCTGCAATGTTTCAGTTCAACCACTAGGTGTCCCGCTTGACACCAGGACCAGGGTCTCTAAAGCATGCATATACTTACCCCTAAAATGTATTTGGCCCCGCGGACCCTCATCTGAAAGGAGTTTGTAGGGAACCCCCAGAAGCGACGATTTATATAAATATATTGTTATGAGATGTTCTTCTAGACTTATAGCATGTTATGTAGACAGCACTAGAATTGCATTGTATATAGTCATAGCACGCCATAGTACATATGTATAGCATAGTAGTATATATGTAAAGTTTATACGTATAAATTTCATTATATAGATATTCCACTGTTACTTTCTTAGCTTACGCATGTTTCATGATGAATGTTTATGTGATGTATTCCCATGCTTTTGTTCTTGCTTAATGTAAGTCGCTCTGGATTAAGAGCGTCTGCTAAATGCCTAAATTGTAAATTGTAAATTGTTCTTTATCAATAAAAAAATAGCAGATGTATTACAAGCTCATCAGCGTGTCACTTTATGCCACAGCTGCAAACTTGTAGAATAGTTGAATAGTCAAGTCAACTATAGTTGAATAGTCACCATATAAAGTGGTTGTGATTACTACTTTTGCCAGTGACCCCCTGGAATCCCCCCATGGGACCCTTCGCTGCCCCAGGACCCCACTTTGAGTACCAATGAAGTCTAATTGTGTTTAGATTACAGTGGCTGTAATATATAATGTTCACTTTGAGAACCACTGGTTTAAATAATTATGTAAACATGGGGAGACCATGCTCTACCATACAGATGGGTTAAAATAACTTTTTTTTTAATTAAGTCTAATTTCTGCTTTGATTAAACTCTAATGGTCCATTTACAGCTGCACTCAGAGTTAGAATTGAATAAGTTAAAGGTAGGGTATAAGGATATTCCTTTGTTGAAAATGTATTTTTATTCTGATACTCATTGCTAATTGAGTGTTTGTCCGGTCTTCTTGCAGGTGTCTTCTCAGGGACGGACAGCTGCTGCCGGGAACATGACCAGTGTAAGGACACCATCCTGTCCTTCCAGTCCAGTTATGGTGTCTTCAACAGCAACATCTTCACCATGTCTCACTGTGGCTGTGACAAAAAGTAAGAGGACGCACAATGTCTGTGCATGTCAAGGGACCCCCTGAAGAGGAGATTTTATGTAAAAGGAAAAAAAAGAAAAAAAAAGTCAATTAGCAGTGACCCGCTGTGAGCTTGTGGATGTGCTATTTAGTCAACATGACGTAACATTGTCCATTCATTGTCAATGGGAATTTTATGTTTGTGTAGGAGTCGACAAAGTTTGTCCACATTTGTATGTACGCCAAAAGCTGTACATAAAAAAGATGGCTCTTTGAGTTAAAAAAAAAGGTGTATATAGTCCGTTTAGGCCGGGGAACAGGTGCTGTAGACATGTGCTGGTGATATACAGTATATCCATATTTTAGTGTTCCACAGGCAGTCGGCTGGGTCAGTGTGACTTGTTCCGAATAATCTTACTACAGTGTATATCTGAAGGTTCTTTTGCAGCAAGAGAGACAGTGTATTCAGACAGAGACAAAATAGCTAGATTGTAATATCTTCAGGGTCTAAACTGGTAGTGAGTCTAAATCGGTATTTCATGTCCCTGAAGTTACAATGTGATAACTTATTAAAGACAATACCAGGAAAATATCATTAAACATAAACAACTCTTAAAAGGTCCCCAGACCCCACTATGAGAACCAATGCTAGTCTAAACACCACGTAGCACCAATCAATATTGAGTCTTAGTTGTTGGACAATATTTCCTGACGGATTTCTTTATTCTTTTTTTGTAGATTCCGCAGCTGTCTAGCGGCGGCAAACGACAGCATATCAAATGTAGTGGGATATACGTTCTTTAACGTGCTGAAGTTGAACTGCTTTGAGTTCTCCCACCGACTCCAGTGCACACTAAGGAACTGGTTTGGAAGGTGAGTGAACAACACTGTTGTTTTGTGCGATATTGGCTTAAAAATCTGGCATTCTGGAAGATGGAATCCCTGCAATAGCCAGGGGGAGAGCGTTTATACAGTATTATTGCATTATTGTATAACTGTACCCCTGTACATTTTGTATACTGTAAAATAGTCAATCAATCAATCAAGCTATTAATACCATACAGATTGGTTAAAATAACATTGAAGTCCTTTAAAGGGCGGCTGTGGCTGTGTGAATGTGGGCACTTGGAAAAGCGCTATAAAATGCAATTCATTATTAAAGTAAGTTAATGATTGCCTCTTTAACAGATATTCAATTTGGAATTATATAACACAGACAATACCTAAGATGGACCATTATACCGGATAATAAACATTTACTGTAAACCTCCATGCACTCCACAGGTGTAAGGAGAACAAAATGGCACCGTATGCTGTGGTTCACCAAGCCACCCAGTACGGAGGCCACGAGAGCAGCAGCAACAACACCGCTCACTTCAACATCTCCACCGTCATCAGTGCTACCTTCTCAACTCAAGGCCAGGTCACTACAGGAGGCCAGGAGGAGAACAGTAGCACATCACAGTCAGGGTCGGTGTCCCTCTCTGCGAGGACAGCGTCCAGCAGCACCTCCGGTGTCCCAGGAGTCTCTCTGACCACTGGTACAGGGTCGGTGTCCCTCTCTGGGAGGACTGCGTCCAGCAGCACCTCCGGTGTCCCAGGAGTCTCTCTGACCACTGGTACAGGGTCGGTGTCCCTCTCTGGGAGGACTGCGTCCAGCAGCACCTCCGGTGTCCCAGGAGTCTCTCTGACCACTGGTACAGGGTCGGTGTCCCTCTCTGGGAGGACTGCGTCCAGCAGCACCTCCGGTGTCCCAGGAGTCTCTCTGACCACTGGTACAGGGTCGGTGTCCCTCTCTGGGAGGACAGCGTCCAGCAGCACCTCCGGTGTCCCAGGAGTCTCTCTGACCACTGGTACAGCGTCGGTGTCCCTCTCTGGGAGGACGGCGTCCAGCAGCACCTCCGGTGTCCCAGGAGTCTCTCTGACCACTGGTACAGGGTCGGTGTCCCTCTCTGGGAGGACAGCGTCCAGCAGCACCTCCGGTGTCCCAGGAGTCTCTCTGACCACTGGTACAGGGTCGGTGTCCCTCTCTGGGAGGACAGCGTCCAGCAGCACCTCCGGTGTCCCAGGAGTCTCTCTGACCAATGGTACAGGGTCGGTGTCCCTCTCTGGGAGGACAGCGTCCAGCAGCACCTCCGGTGTCCCAGGAGTCTCTCTGACCACTGGTACCGCCCGCTCCACACCCATGTCTATGCCTGTGAGAACGAGCACAGGTCTGGATAACGTGTCTACCGGAGGCCCTCGCATCGTCACGCCTAGTCCTCCTCACACCGTCAGACTGAGAGTGTCAAATGGACTGACTCGGCCTCAGCCTCAGCAAGACACATCAGCCAATACAGGTAGGCTGTGCAACGTAACGTAGGACATACAGTAGACGAACACACCGCCAGACGGACAGCGCAAAACATACTCTCTCCACATCTCCTACCTGTAATACAGACACTTCTCTGGACTCTCCATTAATAACCACAACAACATCTGGTGTATTAGCTGTCAAATAGGTAAAAATGTCTGGGTTATCACAGATCTCTCTCTCTCTCTCTCAGATGAAGAAGAGACCAGATGTTTATATTGATCTGATACTGATAATATTATTGTCTGTAATCTCTACATATAGGCAAGCCACTGTCATGTGTGGTCTTTACGGACCTAGATGGATGTAAGTTCAAGATCTTTCCACAACAGAGGAAGTATGGCCTCGACAACCGGGAATCAAGGACCCTCTACCACTGCAACTGCACCACAAGGTAAATCTAATGTTTGGCGTCATAGACATACTGTAAAGCCAGATTTACACTTACACATGCATATGATTAGTTGGAAAATGATCAAGTAAAATTTTTTTGGAGGCAGTCACTGTAATTATAGGATTGCTCTGACGTTAATATGCATTTTCACAATTTCACACCACTGTGTGACTGACCTTACAGTAAAGGGCTTATCATGCTATTTGCAATGCATGCACGCACGCACGCACACACACACACGTGCAGTGCTACCAGTAAACTCTGTCTGCACATATAGATTTGTGTACATAGTAAGATCAGCAGACTATGGTGTGATGTTTCTTGACAAAAACTAGTCCAAATATCGTCCGTGCGTGTGTGTGTGTGTGTGTGTCATTCTATTACCCTCTATAACACTTTGTTGGGTGGAACCTTCATATCCAAAACCTTCATATCCATAACATGGCTCGGTGAAACCAAGGAGCCAATAGTAGGTGCGCCGGCCCATCTCACAGAGGTCCGGTCCATTGAACAGGGGATAGATGGATGCTCTCATTGGGCCGATGCTGACAATGAACTGCTCCTCCCGACCTACTTACTTACGTCTTTGATGTTTATCTGTCCTGCCAGATTGTTCCAGAGTTTGGCTCAGCAGGAGGAAACCACTATGATTCAGGCTCTGCTGCTGGATTATGTGTCTGATTCCTGCTTCTTCACACAGGAGGCCTGCAGTCAGGGGAAAACGTCAGTATAGCATGCACGCAGCCAGCCAGCCACGCACGCATGCACGCACGCACGCACGTGCACGCATGCACGCACGTGCACGCATGCACGCACACATGCACACACACTTACCAATGGTTTTAGTAATGCAATGCAATTACACATCACAGCCTGCGTAGAATAGATATTATATGATGAGACATGTGCTATGATTGCAAACGAAGTGATTGCGAACCAAGTGAGCACTAACTATAGAAGCTGGCCAAAACTGTCTGTCTGTGTGTCTGTGTGGGGGTCCACAGATGATTAGCTTAATGTGCAACAGTAAACAAGCCAGCATCCAGTATAAGTGTAATGGTATCTGCACATTTGTAAAGTGACAATTTAAGTACTTTTAAGACATTTTAATACCTCTAAAATAAAATAAAATAAAATAATAATAATAATATTATTATTACGTCAAAAGTAACTATATAAACAAAATGACAAACATTGGTAATATGTTCAAATTACCTACCGGTATTACCTAAGAAAGTACACCTAAGAACTATTGTAAAAGTTAATCTTTATCATTGGAACAGAGTCAAACTAAATGTAATACCTCAGCTCCTACAATTCAAGTCCTCGCGTGGCCAGACTCTAATCTGCCGGTGCAAAGAAATTAATAATTAATAAAAAAAAATCCAGAAGACCAATCAGGACCCAGTATTGAAATATGGGCGGGTTATATAGAATAGATATAGTCTGGCCAGTGGCCACGCAAGGCAATGTCAGGGTATCCCGTTCAAATATATGATTATTTTGCGGTGTCGCGGCCTGACATGTTTGGGAACCTTTGGGCTAACCCATAATTCCAAATAATAACAAATAATGTATTTGCTCTCAACAGTTGCTCAGCAGCTGTGGTCAAACAGGCAGCTCTGCTTCCTCAGCTGAAGAAGCCCAGCGGCATCATGGAAGCAGGGCGCCCTCTGGAGGCCATCCGGCTGAAGGTCAGGAAGCAGCCCAACTCCAGGAGAGCCAAACGGAAGGACGGAAGGCCTGTCAGGCTGCAGAAGCTCTGCGTGAGGATGAGCAACAACAACAACAGAACCAAACAGCCAAGCAAGAACACCAAGGTCCACAGCACTGAGGAGGACAGATGATGAGGACATAATAAGGTCATGTTCACTTTCTTTCACTGGGATTTGAACAGTGGTGCGAGAAGTACTCAGATTAGTTCTAAAGTAGCACTATGTAGCCTTTCTGTTACCATTAAGATAATAGAATGCTTGCTATAGCTCAGGGAATACATTTAATCTTGTCAGAATCTCTGAGTGAGACATGACCTTTGACACGATCAAATTGTCTCAATAGAAGACCAGGCGACAAAATACAACTCCCCCAATTGTAAGTTATATTAACATACCGTACTCTACCATACAGATTTATTAACATACTATACCATACAGATTGTATAAATTATATTATATTTACATACTCTACCATACAGATTGTATAAGTTATTATATTTACATACTCTACCATACCGATTGGACAAAATTACATTTTATGCATTAAAAAGGTTATATAGTGCTGCTTTTATCATCTCAGTCTGGAAAGTAACTTGTAACTATATTACTAAAGCTGTCAAATATTTTCTGTAGAGTAAAAAGTACAATATTTGCCTCTGTGATGTAATATATATATATTTTTGGAAATACTTAAAATAAAGTAAATGCACCCCAAATTTGCACTTACAGTACTTGGGCTAAATGTACTTACTTTGGTATACGTTTCTACCACTGCGATTTTAACAAAAATAACTTGTAAAATAGTTGTATAGTGATGAGTTGATATGAATTGTTTCTGTTTGTAATTTGATTGGACTGACCAAGAGAAGATGGTGTAGGCCCAATCTATAAACTTGAACACAGTATATCCTACAGGGGTCATCCCTATGTTCCCCACTCCTCTTATTGCCCCCCAAAAGAGGTTCTATGTTCCACACTCAAAAAAGGTTCTATGTTCCCTGCTCAACCAAAAAGAGGTTCTATGTTCCACACTCAAAAAAGGTTCTATGTTCCCTGCTCCACCAAAAAGAGGTTCTATGTTCCCCACTCAAAAAAGGTTCTATGTTCCCTGCTCCACCAAAAAGAGGTTCTATGTTCCCCACTCAAAAAAGGTTCTATGTTCCCTGCTCAACCAAAAAGAGGTTCTATGTTCCCCACTCAAAAAAGGTTCTATGTTCCCTGCTCAACCAAAAAGAGGTTCTATGTTCCCCACTCAAAAAAGGTTCTGTGTTCCTCATTATGGCTCTGCACTCAATTCATTCAATTATATTGGGGAACATAGGTGTATGCTCCCTATCCTACATGGTGTTTTGTACTGTATGTGTTTTTTATATTTTTATTTTTTATATCAAAACAAGTTCACATTAAACAAAATAAATATGTAAATGTACATGACAAGATTGGAGATAAAATATGACAGCAATTCAAATGACAAGAGGCCAGTAGATGACCAAATAAATTGTCGTAATTTTTGTTTAATTGTTGTAGGATTTCTCACTGTTTATTTTATACAAGAAGTTTCTGATATTTTATTTAAAGGTTTGGTCAAAAATAAACACTGTGGTGGTCATTTCATGTGTGGACTCCATTCACTGAAAAAGAGCTCAACTCAATATATTCCACTGAACACATACATTTTAGCCTATACAATTCCTACTATTTTAATTAAACAGGGGTCCCCCAGGGGGTCCTCAGAGTTACAACAGGGTGTCTGCCAGATCTGTGTGTGATTTTCTTTATATTAACCACTTGAACCCTAGCATTATTAGAAAATAGCAGATTTACAAGCAGTCTCGTGCTGCATGCAAGCCTATTTTCGGCAAACTATACTCAAGTGCTGAGGGTTTAAATGGTTAAATGTCTGAAAATAGCCTACACATGAATCATGAATCTGCAACACAATTTCATACAATATGTTTGGGGTCTGTCGTCTGTGCTTCATCTCTCTCCTGAAGACCAAGACCAACTTAAGTGGCTAAATGTCTGAAAATGCACATTGGCATGACTCCAACATATTAATAGAACATATATTGTGGAACCCTGAATGAAATCTATTTGTAGCCTATTTGTAGGCTACAAATATGCCCTGTGGCCGCCTGTGGCTGGGGTCCCTGCATCTTAAAGGCCCCTGTAATAATTATAGTATTCCACTACAGCATGGTGTAAACAGTGAATTGCCTTTGCACAGTGGTGAAAAAGGTACTGACATTTTTTACTTTTAAAAGTATATCATTGACATCAATACCACAAGTAAAAGTCTGGAATTAAAATGGACTTAAAATACCAAAAGTATATAGAAAGTACTCTTTATTGTACTTAAGTAGGCCTATACAAATAATACTTGAGTAGATGTACTTAGTTACTTTACAACACTGCCTTTGCAATGAATAGCCTCTGTGTGGCTTTAGGCTATCAGGTAACTGCTCTCAACTCCGGTGTGATGTCACAGACAGCTAACTAGCCTAATCATATGTGTCACAGACAGTAAATTGAAGCCCCATGCAATGCATATAGCAGACTAGACCTAAAGATGAACGAAGGCTTCTTCACCCATATGGATTAATCTGAGTTTCCAGAAGTTTTATGCGTTAGGTTGCAACTTGCTCGCTGCGTCCATCATGTGTATGGCTGAGTCCACACTCCACACCACCGAGGTCCCCGCCTCTTAAAAAGCAGCCAACAATCCGCTAGGAAAAAGAAGAGAGAGAAAAAAACGGATGTGAGTCTTGTGAGAAGTGAGAACGCAGTCTCTAAAAGAAGAAAACACTGGCAGTCAGTGGCCGTTTGGGCTGTCGCTTAACATGTCCTTTAAGAACATTTTAAATGTATATATCGGCGACACCAAACTATTTGTGCGCTTGATGGATCGTGTGCGCGTACGGGGCTATAATTAGGTCCACTAGCGACGCAACGGTCCTGGTCTGTGTGGTGTGGCATTGTTGTGGATAATACTGAGAAGAAGTGGAGAAAGTTTTTCTTTCCCTAGACTCCTTTGCCTGGCTCAGGGCAGGCATGCTGTTGGAATTGCTTCGTAGATGAAAAGTTTGGAGTTCTATACTATCGCTTGGAAATTGGAATACAAACATTATAGGAGAGGATGGAGAAACAGAAAGCGAGGAAAGAAAAGGTAAGGCTTGCCTTGAACGGAAGCGGTGTGTGAGTTTAAATATTTAATGCAGTGTTATCTAAATCTAAAGTAGACTAAATGCACTTATAGAGCTTACAGTGCGCTTTGGGGAGCGAGGCCGAAAACAGCCGATCTCCAAGCTCACGACGCGCCGGTGCGAGCTTGGAGATCGGCTATTTTCGGCTGTCAAGTACTCTGAACTCTACTGTTACTAACTTACTGTATGTAGGCCTAGACTAGTTCGTAATTTCTGCTATGAATACTGCAAAAAAACAACAGTTAGCCTATAGCTGTTAATTATCTTAGATGTCATGTTACACCCTTTTAGAGCCAAACTTTAAGCAATTGCAAATCGTCCTAGCTATTACCAATTTGTTTATGGAGGCATTGTTTTGTGTATGCCTTTGAAGAGCCGCTGCATCTGGTTATAACATTAGCCAAACTGACAGCCACAAAGTGGAACTGGTGCTGCTGGTCTATATTGTGACTGTGTAGGCTAGCAGCATCGGGGTCTCTAACAGGGGGTCCGGGACCCTTGTAGTTGAACTACAAGGGTGCCAGGGGGTCCGGCACCCTTGCATTGATGATGACCCCCTGGGTCAAGCCTTGGCTTGGCACTTGTAGTGATGACACCCTGAGGGGGTCTTTGTGGGGATATTGTTTTACTTTAAATACTTGAACCATAGGCTATAGCAACCTTTTTCTGAGGATTGATTGATTGATTATTTTATTAGACAATGACAATGCAAAACAGTAGGCCTAGGTACAGTCAAAGCACATTGATCCAAAAGGATAGCACCGGAATGTTTCCATTCGGGTCCTATGCATTCAGGAGAACTTTAAAGCCAACAATAGCAGATCTACAAGCTCACAATGCCTCTGGCTGCAAGGCGTTGTGAGCTTGTAGTTTGGCTATTTTTAGTTTGAGGGAGGGAAAAGTAGGCTACTACAGAGTGAAAGGTCAAGTTCACTAGGGTTTGAGTGGTTAAATGTCTGAAAATACACATGAATCCAACATGATTGTGCTGTCAAAAAGTCTATAAATTATGATATCCTTAAAAAGGTTTAATCTGCAACACAATTTTATACAATATGAATGGGGGTCCCTGCTTCATCTCTCTCTCAGCTACGGAGTCCTTGGCCCCAGATGACAGTGAAGTGTCAATTTAAGGACTTTTAAGACCTTTATAATACCTAACAAAGAAAAGAAGAAAAAGAAAAAAAACTGGTCAAACATTGGCCAAATTGTCCACTGTCCAACTGTCCACTCATGGTCCAAATATAAAAGGTTTCAGGCGTCTGCAGTGTTCTGTCAGTGGAGAGGTCTAAACGTCATTTCATTCCTCTCGGAATGTAGCCTATACCCCCTTCTGACTGGGACACAGGGGCCGGACTGAGGGGGGGGTGTGTGTGTGTGTGTGTGTGTGTCTGTCTGCGCACTATGCAGTAACGCTCTCAGCTGTCTGTGCGTGTGTGTGTGCTAGTACATGTGTGAAAGTGTTTAGCTTTGTAGATACAGAATGAAGGGCAGACATTACTATTATATCAATATCAATTATATCATTCTTATAATACAATGCGTCTCACTTGCTTTCCAAGTGTGTTTAATTAAGAGTTGAACTAGTGATGCACCTCAGTCTCAAAATAATAATGATTATTTTCACCGATATTGATAATGTGACCACCAATGGCTTTGTACTCGCAGAGCAGACTGACTGTCTCTGTCTCTTTAATAGTGTCTGCTGTTAGTGGGGATGGGGGGGATTACCATCTACTTTCAAATCTGCATTGCAAAAGAAATTTAAAGATATTTCTGTATCGGAATCGGTATCGGCCTGTATGACCCTGCAAATAATCGGAGATCGGATATTGGCCATAATTTCAATATCATACATCCCTATACACTCACTGTTACTCTCTCAAAGCTACTGGCTCATGCATTTTCAGGTTTTAGCAAAGGAACTATAGTCCTGTGTGTGTGTGTGTGTGTGTGTGTGTGTGTGTG
The DNA here is from genome assembly GCF_963924005.1 of Protomyctophum bolini. Taxonomy (NCBI): domain Eukaryota; kingdom Metazoa; phylum Chordata; class Actinopteri; order Myctophiformes; family Myctophidae; genus Protomyctophum; species Protomyctophum bolini. The sequence goes on along the minus strand of NC_137883.1, from coordinate 21,933,895 downwards.
TGTGTGTGTGTGTGTGTGTGTGTGTGTGTGTGTGGCTGTGCACACGGGTGTGCATGCATGTTTGTGTGAGAGAGGAGAGAGAGAGTGAGAGAGAGATAATGAAGGCCTTGGTGTAGGCTCTGGTGAAAAGGACAAATTTGGATCAGGGAGGGAAGCGCCTTTTTCTAAACTTAAGGCAAGAGAGGGCTGACCTCAAAGTCCAAGTGAATGTAGCAAAAATGAGACGAGATGAACACAAATGTATGTTTTATATCACTATATTCTTTATCTGTCTCTCTTTCTGATCTGCTTACTTTGAAGGCAGGGTGCAAACAACTGACTTGAGTTTTGCAAACTTAACCAGTGATGGAACTTAGGAAGTACTCACATTGTTTTTACTTAAGTTAAAGTATCAATACCACAATGAATAAATACTCTGTTACAAGTAAAAGTTTGGTATTCAAGATTTACTTGAATAAACATATAAAAGTATTGCCATCAAAAATGTACTTAAAGTTCTAAAAGTGAAATGTCCCATTTCACAAGTTTTCAAAATGAACAAAATATAATAATAATAAAATAATTCTGCAGTAACTATAGAAACAATAGTTTCAAATAATAATGATAGTGGATATAATTAAAAGTATTGAAAATTGGAAAAAGTTAAAAGTAAAAATGCCTAAAAATACATACTTGAGTGCATTACTTGTGTACATATTAAGCTACTTATTTACTTTACGAACTGAACGTGACCATATGAACCCTAGTGTCCCTGCGGGAGGTGAACAGTACTGCAAAACAATTGCAGATTTTGCAGATCTACGTACGAGTTCCTAAATCGTCAGTTATTTGGTCTTGAAGGAATAAAAGAGGGGTCTTATTATAGACCCCTGGGGTACTCAGTGCGGTCAACTAAAAGGGTTTAAGACAGTGGTTGTACAAAACCTGCCATGCAAATGATGTTGGAGGCAGCAGGGTTGGCATTCCATGGGCCTTGGACTGCACTGTCCAAGGCTGGAAGAAGAGAGGAAGTCTTTCTGTTCCACAAAGCGCTATAGCAGTGGTTTTCAACATTTTTTATTTTGAGGCCCATTATTTGTTCGGCAGTTGAGCCATGCACGGACCACCATGAGATCTAGCCTCGCAGACCCAAAATGTAGGAATATTTTGTTATCGTTGGATAAGATTTTGCCCACAATTCCTACTATGCTGTATTGATGACGTGGTACCATAGGAGAGATAACTATTATCTAATACTACTATAATTATGTGTAGACATCTTGTAAATTAAGAAATGCAGATTTGTAACAATAATTTAACTCTTGAGAGCATAAAATGACACTCACTCTCACACTCTCAAGAGTTAAAGGGGAAATCTGCTTACCAATTTTCCATCATTTAGCTGGGGACCACCTGGAACTCCCCCAGGACCACTGAACAGTCTTACAGCCATAATCATTTAGACATTTGTGTGTGTGTGTGGGTGTTACACTTTTCCGCTCACAACTTTTGTCAGTGTCTGTCCTCCAAACTGCGTAAGCACTGTCCTTTTTATACCAGTGACCCCAACGTTACAAATTTGCAAAATGAATAAGCATACCGGCATTTTTCATTTCAAAGTTGCTTTACCTTGAATAAACCCTCTACTCTAGCATCAAATGCTACTTCACCTACCCTTAGGCATTTATACACATTTGTCGTTACTGCATACAGTACACGCCTGAAGGGTGCTTTTTTCTAGTCTAATAAATACCCCACCTCTTCTCTTTGTTCTCCAGTGTTATGTTTGACAGCAAATTCTGATTTAGTCTTAGTCTTTTGAATAACACACCATTTACCCGTAGTTTTAGTCCCATTAAGTCATCTGAAATGGTTTAGTCTTTGTCTAGTCAACTAAATTAACACTGCTCTACTCCTCTCTCTCTGATTGTCTTCAGTTCTCTCTGTTTGGTGCTCGCTCCACCAGCAGCAGGACCACAAACCATCCCTCTTCCTCCTCCTCCTGCTCCTCCTCAGCGTTATCCGCCGCGGCCGTCGTCCAGTCAGTGAAGAAGACAGACCTGCAGCACCCCGGCGGCTCCGGCCCGGGCCATGGCTCCGGCCCGGTACTCCATGGCTCCGGCCCGGTACTCCATGGCTCCGGCCCGGGCCTCAGAAAGGCAGAGTTCCTGGAGTGCGTGCGGCGAAGCAACCAGGCGTGCCAGCAGGGCGAGTACGCCCTGGCCGTGCGCCTCTACAGCGAGGCGCTGAGCGCCGACCCCCAGAACTGCATCCTGTACAGCAACCGCTCCGCGGCCCACCTCCGGCTGGGACAGTACGGCACGGCCCTGGACGACGCCCTCAAAGCACGGCTCTTCAACCCCAAATGGCCCAAGGTACGTGAGTGACCACCAGGCACTGCTCACACACCATTTTGGAAAGAACTTGGGGCCCATTCCCTACTTCCTTCACAGGTGTTACCGATGACACTAAATTAATGAAGGCTCGATCTGTTCCATTCTGGTCAAACAGTTAGGGTGCTGCTATTGTGCATGGTAGCTCACTGGAAACACTCTGCTACACCATTGGGTCTCAATGTGTCCTTGAGTGGGTTCCAAATGGCTGCGTACGGTTCTGTAACTCTGTGAGTGTACCCGACCCGTACCCTCCATTTGGTTCCAGTTGTAAACTCTCCGAGTTATGGGGGTCCTTGAAATTAAAAAGTTTGAAAACCTAATTAGTCTGTAGCACCCATGTGAAGGAAATAGGGTAGCAGCTCAGAAGTAGGAAGAGTTATTCTGTGTGCATACAGTATAGAGCCCATTGGCTTGATGTGAGGTTTCTTCAAATTAAAGAGTAAAGCTGATGATGTAAGCAAGTGGTTCTCAATCTACCAAATTGACACTTATTAGCCCTCGGACCCCCATTAGAAAAGATTTTGTTTCCTAGGTTTTGTTTTTAATATTTGCTATTTCAAAAGATTCCCCCGTCCCCTTCCCCACAAAAGAAGAAAAGAATCTAAGACATTCCATAAATTAGCGTGGGGGGGAGCTTTGAAGAAGTAATGAAAAAGCCGATCTACAAGCTCACAACATGGCACAAAGCAACGTGTTCTGCTATTTTTGGGTGAAAAGGTTTGAGAACCACTGGTATCTAGACAGTCTGGACGTGTAGGGCTGGACCAGTGCGCTCCACTTCCTCTCTCTGTGCAACAGAATGGACGGATGTGTGTGTGTGTGTGTGTGTGTGTGTGTGTGTGTGTGTGTGTGTGTGTGTGTGTGCACGCGTGTGTCACTTTGTTTTTCAAAACCTGACCTTGGAGTGCATTTTGCCGGTAAACACAATAACTGCAGTAACATTCCTGTGTGTGTGTATACTGCACATGCTTGTATGTGTGCCAACCAAGGGAGTTTGCCTGTGTGTGTGTGTGAATTTGTTTGTGTGCGGGAATGCTTGTGCGTGCATGTGATTGACAGGTCTGGCAGTGTCACAGTAGTGAGGGTCAAAGGCGGGGTCAAGACTAATGAACCACCAATCAGAATAGAGTTCTCATACTTACTTCTGCATGAGCTCTTCCTTTCACCTCTCTCTCTCTCTCTCTCTCCCTCTCTCTCTCTCTCTCTCTCTTAGTCTGCGTTCCACCGTTCAACCCACTGCTGTTCTGCCAGCCTTTCTGTTGGCACAACAGGCTCGCATGCACGCATGCACGCACACGCACACACACACACACACACACACACACACACACACACGTGAATGTGTTTGTGTGCTTGTGTGAGAAGAAGTAAGAAGTAAACGACATCTGATGTCAGCAGCCGAATGAGCACAAAAGTTTTTTGTTTGTTTTGTTGTGTCTGAAAAATATATGCACAAGTGAAAGCGTTTCATCTGTGTTTATTTCTTCCCCACATACGCTTGTCGTGTGAACGCTTTTACCATTTGCAAGGTTACTGCTGGCTAGTTTTAAAGACTGTGGACTACACCAAGTGTTCCCAAACTTTTCAGGCTGTGAGTCTGTGACCCCCCAAAATAATCCTATTTGGACTGAGGACCCCCCACTTTGACAAGCACTTGGAATTGTAGGAGTTGAGGCATTACATTTAGTAGTTGAATCTGGCAACTCAACCATTCGGCAACAGAAAAATCACACCTGTGTGAAGTGAGTGGTGCAACTGTACATTTATTGTTATCGTTACTGTACTGTACTGTGCTCTGTACTGTATTATAGTGTACTGTGCTCTGTACTGTGCAATAACAGTAAGGATTAGGGACAGGGTTAGTAATGTGGCGACTGGCGAGTCAAGCTATACAGTAGGCCTACGTGTCGGCGTAATAATTAATGTCGGATTAATGCCGCGGACCCCTTCTTATTAGTGTTTTATTTTATTTAGTATTAATATACCTTCAATTGTGACTTTAGAAATGTGCAAATGCCCTGTCCTACTGATTCTGTCTGTTGGTTTGTCTACTGTTGAGTGAGAAAGCAATGTTGCACATCAAGCTAATCATCTGGAGGACCACCCAAAACATTTCCCCCAGGTTGAGAACCACTGGACTAGTGGCTAGTGAGTGACTAGAACCACTGGACTAGTGGCTAGTGAGTGACTAGTACTGTAGTTACAGTGACATCATCACTCTTTACTAGGGGAAGGGAATTTAAATCACATGAGTGTGTCGGAGGTGCAAACAAAGGTGCCAAGGTGGGCATGGGATTTGGCTCCTTTTTGATTGAATACTTGGCTTGTTAACAGTACAATGCAGTCAAAGTTTATGCCCCAGGTGGCTTGTTTCCATTGTGGTTCATTGTACTCAATTCATCACATACATATATATAATATATTACATACCAGTAAGACGCCCTGAGGGCGAGAAGCGACCTCACAAGGTTGCGCTGAAACAACAGAGCTTCTTAATACGGCACAGTTGAGAAGCAGGAGATAAACTATTAATCTGGTGTCAGTGAGGTCAGATGTAGATTTGCTGGCCGGCTCCATATATGCAGATGTAGGTGATGATCCAGTATTCTCCATGTCGTGTTCTTTATATATGGAGACTGCCATATATGGACCGTGGATCACGAGGCGTGATGGATTGACAGCCATATGGAGGCGGCCATATATGGAGTGTGTCACAAGGCGTGATGTCACGAGGTGTGATGGATTGACAATGAAAAAGGAACGGATGTCCGTACACTGAATTGTAGCTCCCAGGAAAATTCTTTATTGGTAGGCTACAATAAAGAATTTTCCTGGGAGCTACAATTCAATAAAGAATTTTCCAATAAAGAATTTTCCTGGGAGCTACAATTCAGTGTGCGGACATCCCTTCCTTTTTCATTGTACGTATTTTTTTACCAGCACCTGTAGATTTCTGGAGATGTGCGTGCTTCCTGTCGTATCCTATCTGTGATGCATTGACAGCCATATGGAGGCGGCCATATATGGAGTGTGTCACGAGGCGTGATGTCACGAGGCGTGATGTCACAAGGCTTGATGTTCTGACAACCATATATGGAGGCGTGACCGACCGACTGGTTTTGCAGGTTTTCATAGTAATCTATTGTATACCATTCTATACATATTGATACACCGAATACAAGGAGTATTTTGTCAGATTAAAGAGGTTACTTTGAACGTTTTTATTAATTAGTTTGAATTTCATAAACATTATTTTAGGTGTTTTTTTATTTATTGAATTGCATTTATTTATCAATTTATTAGTCAGTAATGTAAACAGCACATGCAGGTACAGTCAGACATTAAGGTAAAAAGGATAACACAAAAATGTCCTTGTTTCCATTGTGGCCCTATGTATTCCATTCATCAACATGCTGCAGTACGAGGGCTTATGACCCCCATGGGCAAGGCATTCTTTTCCTTCTCCTCTTGCTGAATTCGTTTTTGAACCCTTGACCTAGAAACAGTCTGTGTGTGTGTTGCTCATGATGCTCAGTGGACTGTGATCCTAAATTGTGTTAAATTGTGCTAAATCCAAAGCCTTGGTTGTGTCATGGGGAACCATACGGGGGTCAAGAGGGTAATCCAGGACTTATTGCAGACCATGTGAGGAAAGGATTTGTAAACCACCATCACCCTCCTGGCAGCCCCCGCCCCTGGCAAAAATGTGCACAAAACTATATTGTTGCTATTGGGCACAACCGCACAAGCCTCTTATCTCCATATTTCAACTTTTTGTGTTTTAATGTTTCTCGTACATTAATGCTCTACTAGTCTACTTGATCATACTGCAGCGTCACACAAAAACATGTCGCTTCGCAAAACATTTCAAGCTTGTAGATCTGCTACTGCAGGGGGCCGTGATGTAGCCTCGCGTTGCCAGCCTTCATCTGTTTTTGCAATGCATATTGCCCCAGGCAGATTAAGTCTGGCCCGTCTCAAAATGTATGTGGGAGGACTTTGTTGGCCGAAATTGCTACGACCAACCAGCTAAGGCCCAGTATACAAATATGGGGCGAGACATTGCGGAAAGAAATCGAATGCTGAGAGGGAAGAGACTAATATCCATGCAGTAGTATCGCTACGCGAGGCTAGCAGTGATGACCCTCTGCACTAAATGAAATAAATGGTAATCCTACATTAATATCAGTGGTTCTCAAACTTCAAGTCAAGGACCCCCAAATTGATATGTATTCGGCTGCGGACCTCCCTTTTGAAAATAGTTTATTAAGCAAACATTTCTAACACAAATCTTCTAGAAATGTTTTCAAAAATAGTGTGGATACATAACACAGCAGATACTCAACATGCACGACCACTAGAGGGCAGCATCGACTTGTTACAGTCAGTGATCTCTGAATTACAAAAAAACAATGTTAGTTACAGTATTTCAGAGCAGTGATGAAATAAGGTTTTGAGATCCATAACTTCCATGTTCTGTCCGGGACATGAACAGTGGTTCTGATGGTTTTGATGTAGTTTATTCTTCTTTCGAATACAATTCCCTTTAGTTTTAATTCATATTTTCGTCATCTGAAATGATTTACTTGGTTTTAGTTGACTAAATATCATAAGATTTTAGTCGGCAAAAATGTGTGAACATCGTAATCACTGATTTATACATAATAGCTTATACGAAAATAGCTGATCTATAAGCTCACAACGTTTATTCAATTAAAGACATTTAAACTTTAAAGACATACAATAATATACAATACTATACCAAGACATCAACACTAATAACAAGAAAGCATATTTACTGTACAGTAACAGTCGGGTCGTGGGTCATCATTGTGGTGTTGAGCTTAGACGTAATCGGACCAGTTACCATTTGCAGACAGGTGCTCTTAAGGAGTTGTTCTCAAAGTGGGGTCTGGGGACCCCCAGGGGTCCTTGAGGGAGTTCCAAGGGGTCCCCAGCTAAATGATAGATAGTATAGGAACCAAATGGACCCGTATGGGTCTGTAACTCTGACGGTGTACAAATTGAACCAAATGGACCCGTTAGCATTGATTTGACTATTTCTACAATAATAATATATTGGAAAACGTCACACGTTTTGATGTGTGTTTATAGGCCAGGGCATTCCCCATTCTGGTGGCATAGCAGTGGAACAAATCTGACCCCATGCTGGTGCCGAATCTGGGTTGAGCGAGATCCAGTGGAGCTCCTTTTGGTTGTGCCTACAGTACAGTATGTGTGTCTTTTACGCTATGGAAATAGTCTGATAGTACATGGGTATCCCTGTTTAATAGTCTGATAGGGTATCCCTGTTCTGAAATAGTCTGATAGTACATGGGTATCCCTGTTTAATAGTCTGATAGTACATGGGTATCCCTGTTCTGAAATAGTCTGATAGTACATGGGTATCCCTGTTTAATAGTCTGATAGTACATGGGTATCCCTGTTCTGAAATAGTCTGATAGTACATGGGTATCCCTGTTCTGAAATAGTCTGATAGTACATGGGTATCCCTGTTCTGAAATAGTCTGATAGTACATGGGTATCCCTGTTCCTTGGAGTATTTTGCAGACCTGCAGGCCCATTGCAAGTTGCTTTACTCTGTCCTCTACCCTGCAGCCATCCCACACTAGCATAATGAGCTGGGGTTAGATTAGGTGAAGTAAGTGTGTGTGTGTGTGTGTGTGTGTGTGTGTGTGTGTGTGTGTGTGTGTGTGTGTGTGTGTGTGTGTGTGTGTGTGTGTGTGTGTGTGTGTGTGTGTGTGTGTGTGTGTGTGTGTGTGTGTGTGTGTGTGTGTGTGTGTGTGTGTGTGTGTGTGTGTGTGTGTGTGTGTGTGTGTGAAATACTAGATATACTGTACAAGTGAATGAATTGCTGCTATTTGTGCAAAGGTTTTATACCAAGTGAATGCAAATCATGAGAGAGAGAGAGAGAGAGAGAGAGAGAGAGAGAGAGTCGCTCGGCTCGCTGTCATATCAAGTGCCAAGCCGCAAGCAGGGAGGGTATTGTCCCTAGCGCTGTTCAGACACTCAGAGCAACAACAGACTGTAGTGTATTAGGTAGGTTAGAAGCATGTTAGAATGGGACACCGCGTGTCTTCAGGACTTTAGTGCCGCTCTGACTATACCCTAGCAGACAGACAGGCTGCCTGTCTGTCTCTCTAGCTCAACCCTCCGTTTATGATACCCGAATGCTGCGGGACACTTCTGGTTCTGGGTCACAAATATGATGAAATGGCAGCCACGGAAGAAGGTAATTAAAGCTTTTCAGTCGTGGAAAAAAGTAGGCTACTCACATTTTTTACTTAAGTCAAAGTATCAATACTGTCTGCAATATAGTCTGTTAAGTATAGCCCAAACATTTACTTGAGTAAAATCTGTCTACTAAAAGTATTGGCATTTTAGTATAAAAATCTTGATGCGAGGGATTGTGAGCTTGCTGAAATGTATAGGCTAGGGTTGAAGTGGTTAATGAGTCAATGTCATGTTTTGTAAGTAACTGTAGCCTAACCAAAGCTGTCAAATAATTGTAGTGGAGTAAAAGTACAATATTTGCATCTGAGATGTAGTAGATACAAGTAGGCTACTGACAATTGGAAATACTCTAGTAAAGTAGAAATGTTTTACTTATTGTACAGTAAATGTTACTTTCCACCACTACAGTACACTGTTATTATGCGCTCCTTATTAGCAGCATTCAGAACAGACATAAGCACTAAGAAAAAGCTAATCCGTTTTAGCAACATTACTAGAGGGAGGGGACCATAGAGACCCCTGGGGGACCCGTATCATCTACGTTAGGCTGGCATGGCCATGACTAATATCACTGTGCAGATATTAGTCTGGAACTCAGTTGTGGAAGATTTATTTCCAAGGGGCGGTTACAAACGGATTCCAACATCACAGCAAAAAAAGTCTCAAACTCAACTCTCTCCTTCTCTCTTTCTCTCTCTCCCTCTCTTCTCTCTGTGTGTGTGTGTGTGTGTGTGTGTGTGTGTGTGTGTGTGTGTGTGTGTGTGTGTGTGTGTGTGTGTGTGTGTGTGTGTGTGTGTGTGTGTGTGTGTGTGTGTGTGTGTGTGTGTGTGTGTGTGTGTGTGTGTGTGTGTGTGTGTGTGTGTGTGTGTGTGTGTGTGTGTGTGTGTGTGTGTGTGTGTGTGTGTGTGTGTGTGTGTGCCTAGCCGCCTACGGTATTTATTTGGTCAAAAGCTATTGTGATATTTGCTTCTGTCCACATCGCCCAGCAGCCCGACTCAGTTGTGTACTGTATGCGTGTCTAACTGTGTTCAAAGCGTGTTTGTTTCTCATTTGTAGTGCTGTGCTGTGTGGGAAAATAATGCTGGCTCGACACCACAGTGCTGCTTAGTCCTTATGAAAGCCTGTTTGAATCACGATGGCCTTCAATGGAAAGCAAAGTTAATTCATTCTTATGTTGTGAGTATACGGTATATAATCTGTTCTCTAGAGAGGCCTGGTTGGTGTAACCCTAATAACCCTGATAATTGACCCTAATAACCAGGAGCGTTTTACAATGAGACACTTGTTTGGTAAATCGGCCTTCCTCTTGACTACTGACTGGCCTTCTGGGTAGATTAGGAATGTTCTCACTGGCTTTTCTTTAAAATATTATGTAAACTAACAGCTACAGCAGTGGTCCTTAAAGTCGGGTCCTTGCCTGGTGCGGGGGGCGGGGGTCCTGCCAATATTAGTTAATACTATCATAATTACTATAATTTTAACCACTCTATCCTTAGACTGTTCAAAGCAGCAATGGCAGATGTACAAGTCACTTTGTGACACGCTGTGAGCATGTACATCTGCTATTTTTGGAACATTTTGAATAAGTTATAATAAATGTGGGGCTCCTTGACATGAGAAAGTTTGACAGTACTTGACAGGGATTTGAGAAGAAACGACAAAAACAAAGACATACTGTGTTAAACTCTCATAGACTCTACTATACTGTTATATTAACCCTGGGTATTGTGAGAATACAGCAGAGCTCTTGGTTGCCAGGTGACACCTGCCCTCTCCTCCCCATTGTCTGCTCAACATACTGTATCTCTATCAAATTACTTTGTGCTCCCTGTATACTCACTCCCCACGCCATGTTTTGTGTGTGGATTCCCAATATTAGAGCAGTATACGTTCTCTATGCGGCAGTGTTAAGTAGAGGTGGATAGAGACAGCTGGTGTACCTAGACCCATATCGCATTGCTATCTCCAGCCTCAGGGCAGCCTCCACTGCTCTGCCCTGTTGCCTGGACCAGGGGCGGAAGAGCAGTCCTTTGGATTTTGTATAGACTTTATTGACTCTCTACGGCGTGTCATTTGACAATTTGGACAATTTGGTATTAAAAAGGTCTTAAAGGTCCTTAAATTGTCACTTTAGAATGTGCAATGTGCAAATACCGTATATACACTCACTCATATACTCTGTTGTACTATGTTTTGTGTGCTTATTGTTGAGTTGCACATTAAGATAATCATCTGGGGACCCTCAAAAAAAAATTGCGTGCGGTTTTACTTAACCACATGAACCGTAAGCCCTAATTCTGGGCATGTCATCATCTGCCAAAAATAAGTGAACATATGCAGACAATAGCAGATACTGTATACCAGGGACCGGAAACCTTTTGGACATGAAGTGCCATGTTTAACATTTCTTTGCCACATCAACACTAACTCCCAGTCCCCAGTCAGAGTTAGGAGTTTGAATGAATATACAATTATGTGCTTGGGACTTCATTTAACTGACTAACAAACGTTTAAAAGAAAACCTCTGTCTCTCACACTTGCGTGCCACAATGTTGTCACCCGTGCCTAAGGTTGCCTACCCCTGCTGTATACAATCTTTGTGTTTGTTTTAGGCTTTTCTGCCTTAATTGATAGTAAAGTAGTAGTAAAGTGAAGATAGACAGGAAAGAGGGAGAGAGAGAAGGGGAGAGACATGCAGCGAAGGTCGTCATGAACGGGACGCGAACATGCTGTCAAGCCAAAGCCTACATGTATGTGGCGTGCGTCTGGACCACTTGGCCAGCGGGCGCCCCACTGTATACAATCTTGTAGATAAGTTATTGCGTGGTGGAGAGGGAAAAACGGGCAACCAAGTATATCCCTGCGGGGAAACCTGGTCGACAAAGCATATCGTCGCATATGTGTGGGTCTTTACGAATATTGAACCATTAATACACATTAAAAAGAGCTTCTGGGGGCCCGAGCTGACCAGGTGGTCCACGTCCAGGCGCATGCCACATGTAGGCTTTGGCCTGACGGAGCGTTGCATGTTCGAGTCCCGTTCATGACGACCTTTGCTGTATGTCTCTCCCCTACTCTCTCACCCTCTTTCCTGTCCATCTTCACTTGATACTAGCAATAAAGGCAAAAAAGAAAGAAAAATAAATCCCTAAACTTCTTTGCCTTTTTCTTCTTTCTTTTTTTACTATTTTGAAAAACATTTTTGAATAGTTAAAATAGCCAATCTACAAGCTCACAATGTGTCGATGTAGATTGGCTAGTTGAACTATTCAAAAATGTTTTTCAAAATAGTTAAAAAGGCAAAGAATTTTAGGGATAAGAGGTTTAGCATGGACGAAAATAGATTTATTTTCCCCATTTCCTGATAGTTGGTTTCTGTCATAGTGCCTACGACTTTAAGTGGTTAAGACCTATTAGGCAGCTTTAATTACCATTACCATTGGTAATTACCATTACCAAGTGGCACCATTTGTGCCACTTTATATTAATTAACAGTGTAATCTGTCTGTACCAACACATTCAGACTGAAAGTAACAAAGGCTGTATTAGTCAGATGTGACCCGTACGTGTCTCCATTCTTCATAATGAAACTGTCTAGAGACAACAGAACAGCCTGTCTGCTTAGAACCCAGGAGATGGCCTGTAACCTAATTGTAGATCTCTTTGTCTTCATTTGTTGCCTTTCATGTCATATTATGGCAGAAGAGAAGGGTGGATGAAAACAGACGCTTATGAAGGGGGGAGGAGGATTTATTTTAGACCCATGAAAAATACTAATCAAGAAAGCAGGGGACTGGTGTGTATTCAATGACCAGCAGGACCCGCTGCAGTGACTTGAACCGATGGATAGATAAATAGTAGATATCCCTTTATTATCCCACCCGGAGGAGGCACTGCAGTTAAGGTTACAGAGCTACAGGTAAAGTGTAAGAAAAGTACCGTTAAGTACAGCAATACAAGGCAAAAAGAAAAAACTGAAAAGTCTATCATACACGATGAGGAAGGCCTGAGGAAGTAGCTTATGCTACTTTGGCATGCATGCCGGCTATTATTTTCTTATTGTGAGTCTTCATGAGCCTTAACCGGCAAACTGCATTTACTGTATAAAGTGTGTTTTTTGTTTGTCCAGGCGTACTTCCGCCAGGGTGTTGCCCTGCAGTACCTGGGCCGTCATGCTGACTCCCTGGCAGCCTTCGCCTCCGGCCTGGCCCAGGACCCCAAGAGTCTCCAGCTGCTGGTGGGCATGGTGGAGGCAGCCATGAAATCACCCCTTAGAGGTACAGAGGCTTCCCTTTCCCTTTCCACCCATTAATAAGACCTGGAATGCATCTAGCTCAAATTGACAATTTAGGCATTTGAGCTCGTCATGTTCTGAGTCATGATATGAGCTTGATATCTGCTGTTTTTTTTAAATGTGTGCAAACCTTCGAATGTGTATAAAGACATTTCTAAAGCAAACACTTTTAACTCAAGCTTTGCTTCTGGGGGTCCCTGGAACAAAATATTTTGAGATGGGGTCCATGACCAAATCCATATAATTTTGGGGATCCTTGAAATGAAAAATGGGTCGTGTGTGTGTGTGTGTGTGTGTGTGTGTGTGTGTGTGTGTGTGTGTGTGTGCGTGTGCGCGTGCTTTCGTCCGCACGTGCGCACTTCCACAGACACACTAGAGCCCACACACAAGCAGCTACAGAAGATGAAACTGGACAAGAGCCCGTTCGTGGTGGTCTCTGTGATTGGCCAGGAGCTGCTGACCCACGGGTTCCACGGGGCGTCCGCAGTGGTGCTGGAGGCGGGGCTAAGGATTGGCACGTGCTCGCTGAAGCTGCGCGGATCCGTCTTCTCCGCATTAAGCTCCGCCTACTGGTCACTGGGCGACGCGGAGAAGAGCACGGCCTACATGCAACAAGACCTGGAGGTCACCAAGACTCTCGGTGTGTATGGGAAGGACACATAGCATTTATATGGACAGTAATACTTAAGTCATATATTACCAGTAGTTCTCAAACCTTTTCTTAAAAAGAAAATGCAGCTATGGCCACCCTAACCATATATTTATTAGAAGTCATAAAAGAAAAACATGTGACATGTCAAGATTATACAACGTCAAGATTATAAACACAACAACGCCGTAAGACGTATTTCCATTGTGGTCCTTGCATCTCCTGATTGAATGTGTTTCCATGCAGGTGACCAGTTGGGTGAATGCCGTGCTCATGGGAACCTCGGCTCAGCCTTCTTCTCCAAGGGGAACTATAGAGAAGCTCTGACCAATCACAGACACCAGCTGATGCTCGCCATGAAGCTGAAGGACAGAGAGGTGTGTGTGTGTGTGTGTGTGTGTGTGTGTGTGTGTGTGTGTGTGTGTGGGTGTGTGTGTGTGCGGCCTTAGGAATATGGAGGCCCGTTTCAAGACTCATATACCTATAACATAATTATTTTGTTGATACAGCCATATTGATACAAATAGTTTGACTGTTCAGTATCACACGCAGCCATTACTCTCGACAATTAGCAACAACAACACCTCACCTCATCCTGTCGTCCCTTCACATTAAACTGGTTAAACATAGCTACGGCCTCCTACTGTATGTGTGCGTGCGTGCGTGCGTGCGTGCGTGCGTGCGTGCGTGCGTGCGTGCGTGTGTGTGTGTGTGTGTGTGCTCGCGCGCATGCATGATGTGTGTGCGTGCGTGAGCATGCGTGTGTGTGGATGTGTACTTATATTTGTAAGGGCCAAATCTAATAATATTGTTTGTGTGTGTGTGTGTGTGTGTGTGTGTGTGTGTGTGTGTGTGTGTGTGTGTGTGTGTGCAGGCTGCCTCCAGTGCTCTCAGTAGCCTGGGCCATGTGTACACGTCTATAGGGGACTACCCCAACGCCCTGGCCAGCCATAAGCAGTGTGTCCTGCTGGCACGGCAGACACAGTGCCGGCTCTCGGAGGCGCGCCAGCTGGGCAACATGGGGGCCGTGTACACGGCACTGGCAGACCTCAACAACGCGGTGCAATGCCACGAGCAACATCTGGACATAGCCAAGGTACAGTAATTACAGTTGGAATAAGAATGGGATTAGTGATAATACACATTATAGATGGAGTGTCGTGATTTTTTCCCCACCCTAAATAAAATCGGGTATTATTATTATACAAGAACTGAACTGAACTGAAGTCGCACTACAGCTGATGTTCTATGATAAAGGGGGAGGGGTTAGGGGATGGGATGATATTGTGATGTCACTGCTTTCTTTTCTGCTGTATTACAGTTTTTCTACAATCTCTTGCATTTTATGAAACTCTGAACTCTTTCCCCCAAAACTCTTAAGTGCAAAATCTGAAACAGTGCCACAAGTGCATCAAAGGATAGCCTACTAAGTCATTCAAAACATGTTTATGTATCACTTTCATCTTTTTTGATTGACACCTGTTTCTTGCTTCTTCTTTATGTAGAAACAGTGCCCCGGAAGCCTATAGCTTCTCATTGCTGTCGGGATCTTATCTCCATATTTGTACTTTTTGGGCCCTGTATGAATGAATGAACCATTGTAAAGCGCTTTGAGCACTTGGAAAAGCGCTATAAAAATGCAATTCATTATTATTATTATTACTTGATCATACCACCACGTCACACAAAAGCCTCAAATGTAGCTTATCCACTTTGGATGCTTTTGAATTTTCATTTGAATCCTGAAAACAAAGTAACAGTTTTGGACCTATATGTTCCAGCCAACAGAGACGACATGTTTGTGAGAACAATTGTGTTCACAATTTGCGCCTGTGGGTTGGAAATAACAGTACACCGTTCTCTTTTACTCTTCGACTGTGTGAAGGGAAGTTACTTACTCCAGTAACCCGTCATGCTGGCCTAACCTTTTGTACAAACACAATGCTCATTGTACACAGTATTCTGCATGCAATGATTTACCTAATGAACAACTCTGTCAATGCGAATGGGAAATGTACATGAAATCTATCTGTTTTCGACTGGGAATGAGATGAATGAGAATTGCATCTACACATTATGACAACAGCCTTTTGTGTTTTGCAACGAAATGAGAAATTAAATAGTGCATTTGCTATTGGCTAATCGCCTTAACCCATTTAGACCTGGTGCAACCTATTGATATTAACCCATTCAGTACGGGAACCCCTTTTGGTGTTTTAAGCATTCCGTTATACTTTAGCTGTTGAAAAATAGCAGATCTACAAGCTTATAGCTCTGCAATTTTTGAAAAATCGTAAAAATGTGGTGGATATCTTTTAATATATTATTTCAGAGTGAACGATTTTAACTCAAATCTTTGCTTCTGGGGCCGTCCCTGGAACAACATATTTTGAGTTTGGGGTCTGCGTCCAAATACAGATAATTCTGGGGGTCCTTGACATGAAATAGTTTGAGAACCACTGACACATAGGGTTTTTCAGAAAACTGTTGCCCTCAGGTCTAAATGGGTTTTAACATGTTTCGCTGCTGCTGTGACAGAATCTGCAGAACCGCTGCGAGGAGGCGCGAGCATACAGCAACCTGGGCAGCGCCTACCACTCTCAGCGGGACTTTGACAAGGCCATCTCCTACCACACACGGGTGCTAGGGCTGGCACAGGAGCTGGGAGACCGGGCCATCGAGATGAGGGCTTACGCTGGGCTGGGCCATGCTGCCCGCTGCATGCAGGTTGGTACAGTCACATTCCATTCCAGCGATGTTACTCCGTCAGTGTTCCTGTTTTTATTTGACTGGAATGATGGCTATAGCTAAGTCTGAACGACACACATTTCCTGTGTGTGTGTGTGTGTGTGTGTGTGTGTGTGTGTGTGTGTGTGTGTGTGTGTGTGTGTGTGTGTGTGTGTGTGTGTGATCTAAAATAACAAGATGGTTTAGTCTAATATTATAGGATTCATACAAATAAAATCTTCCCAGACAGTGTTTTGGTGAAAAGCTGCTAATGACTAAAGAACAGAACATTTTGTTTTTCTGGTGAAAGTAGAGACTCTTCTTTCTTTTGGGATGTTGGTCTTTACATCATCATAGAACAAAATATTCTGTGTCTTGAAAGATTAGTAAAAAAAAAAGTTTGTGCAGACTGTTCTAGAGAAACGCACTGGCAGTTATTGAGCTTTAAATAGCGGCGCGCATAGGACGCAAAATTGACGACACCGCAGGATGTTGTCAGAAAAGGGGAATAATGGTCAATAATATCTGCCTCTTGATGACGATCACATGAAATAACAGTGGTGACCTTGTGTGAATGCGTTGCCTCCTGTAAGGACTCGGAGACAGTAAATAACAGTGGTGACCTTGTGTGAATGCGTTTCCTCCTGTAAGGACTTGGAGAGGGCAGGCCAGTACCACCACCACCAGCTGGACATCTCTCAGGAGCTGCAGGACAGAGCAGCGCAGGGACGCGCCTCATCTAACCTGGGTAGGTATAGGCTCCTGCCTCCTTTATTTGGGTACGTACAATATACGCTCCTGTCTGTTGTGTGTGTGTGAGGAGGGCTCCTCCCTCCCTCTTGTTCCTACCAACTAGCCGATTGATTGATTGATAGATAGATTGATTGAATACTTTGCAGCTGGACTGCCTCCCTCTGGTTAAATGCCTGCTAGTAAATGGGATGCTGGGGTTCATGTCATCATCCCGTCTAATCCGCTGCTCCTCACTGGACACAGGAGCTCCTGCTGTCCTATATATCACATGACTGCTGCAGTGCCTCGTCGTCCAATCAACACTCATGTTTTATTAACGTGGTTTTGGTTTTCTGCAGCCGCAGTGACACGCGAGAGCCTGTTAACCTGATCCTTATGCTGAGTGGACAACCCATCACGGTCTTGTGTGTGTGTGTCTGTGTGTGTGTGTGTGTGTGTGTGTGTGTGTGTGTGTCTGTATAGTGTATTATTATTTCTCATTTCAATTCTCATTGAGGCTATACCTAGGTAATCCATCATCTGGTATTTTTCTTTTCTGAATAAATGACACAATCACTCTGCTTGATTTGACTTGGGAAAAAAGGGGGGGGGGGGAATCACACCCGTGTGAAGTGAGGGGCGCTCTTATCATCATACATCAACTAATTCTGGCCAATCACAATTTGCGTCCTCACTTTTCCGTCTTCACCTTTCTGCCCTCACTTTTATCTTCAGTATGTAATGCTCAGCCAATCAAATCATTGGTATGCGGTGATCAGCCAATCAAAAGCCAATGTTTGTGTTTACATGAACGAACCCGGAAAGCTGGGCATAGGAGGGGCTAGCGCCTCTCAAAAATTTGAATTAAAAGAAAAGTGAGGGGCGATCTTCGTAGATCATCATATATCATCTCATTCCGGCCAATCAGAATTTGCGTCCTCACCTTCGTCTTCAATGTTTGTGTCACGCAATGTTTGTGTTTACACGAACACTCAAAATTGGCTTTTCATTGTCAATGGGATTTAATGTTTGTGTAGGACAAAGTTTGTGTTTGCACATATACACCAAAAGCTGGAAAATCAAGTTAACAGCTTCACCTAGCGGTAGCACGGGAAGCTAATCATCCGTCCACACGTGGCCCTGTCCAGGCATCATCTACCAGATGAAGGGGGAGTATGAGAAGGCTCTGGAGCTCCACAGGGCCCACCTGTCCCTGGTGCAGGAGCTGGGGGACTATGCAGCTCAGGGCCGGGCCTACGGCAACATGGGCAACGCCTACAACGCCCTGGGTCTGCACGACCAGGCCGTGCGCTACCACCGCCAGGAGCTGCACATCTCCTTAGAGGTGAGATATAAAATAGATAGATAGATCACTGTTTTCCAAACACTGGGTCGTCGCAGACACATTTGTGGGTCACGGACAATTTGTTTTTGTTTTTGGAAATAAATATTTTAAAAACGGTGTACATTGGTGACTATAACTATAATCTACCTGATCTTGAGGCCTACAAAATCGAAGTAGAAGGGCTCTCTCCCTGTCCCTCCAGCTATTTAACAAGTGATGAGTTCTTTGTCCTGATTGAAAGAAAATAAATTGGTATCCTTTCCCGACCTGAAAAATGCATTTTCTGTTTTCCAAAGAGCTGGAGAGACATGGAGACTAAACACTCTATAGCAATGAGTACCATCAGAATATAGATCTATTTAACACTTATTTTAACAAAAATAAAATGACTTAACCTACCTTTAAGTCCTATTTCAAAGATGGCAGAAATAGCTGATCTACATGCTCATAATGTTTTGGAAACCTATGACATGCCCAAAACAGGTTGAAAAACTGTGGGTAAAACATAAGAAGAAAGCACAATATGGGCGGCCATGTTAGTGAGCCTGCCTGGGGAGCGAGAGCCCCTGGTTTTCCCACATATGATTCCAGGCCAGGCCAGCAATGTGTCGATGTGTGTCTTGAGCAAGAGTCACCTAATTGCTCCCCGAGCACTGTAGAATTACTGCTCACTGCTCCTAGTAGTTAGATAGGTAAATAGGTAAATGCATGAGACAAATTCCATGTATGTGCAAATATACTGTACAGTGACAAAAAAAACACCCCAAGGAGTGGGGGCTATTCTATCTGCAATGTTTCTATATGGTATATAAGTGTATATGAGTGTTTTAAGAAATGATTTAAAGCCCAGAATGTGCTCCATACACTCGGCCTAGATCCATGCACGTTCACATTTCCCTTCTTATTTCTATTTCTTCATGGCGTGCAGGTGAATGACCGTCCGTCGCAGGCCTCTACGCATGGGAACCTGGCTGTGGCTTATCAGGCCCTGGGCGCTCAGGACCAGGCTCTCCAGCACTACCACCACCACCTAACCATCGCACGCGAACTCTGTGACGTCCAGAGTGAAGCCAGAGCCCTGGGTGAGACAAGAAAAGAGACGCGCCTGTATTAAATTGAAACACTTGTGTTTTGTCGAAAGATGGAGGTGTAAATTAAAGCACTAAGTGGCTGTGATTAACAGTGATTTTAGAACAGCCAAGACAAGTGTTTGGCATTATGCTGTGTTGTGACAAAGCTACGGTCTATCATTCATTTTCAATGGAAGCCAGCGACATGAAGATACAAAGCTACAGGCTACCATTCGTTTTCAATGGAAGCCAGCGACATGAAGATACAACGCCCAACCTTTGTTGCTGATACAACATCTACAAAGCTACAATTCAAGTTGAGCTGCCTTGTGTTGTTTAACCATTTCCACTCACCAGAGTCGCTACACAGTTCCTGCTTGTAATGCGAAAAAAATGATTTCCGTCTGCTAGTTCCATAAGTCTTTTTAACCCCAGCCACATGAATTCCTTTTATATTTTTCTCGCTTGTCGGACACACAAGATGACGTTCTACGAGTTGTCGATGTCGATCAACACTTCAACGTCGACGCAGCGACATATATGCTATCATCGCTGTCTCTTATCTCTATTTTCTAACTTCAAATCAACGCCCATACTTGATCGTACTATCACTACAGCATAACACAAAGGCATCAAAGGTAGCAGGTCTGCAATCTTGAAATGTGGCGCCAAACGACACGTTTTGAGCTTGTAGATCTGCTACTTTTCCCACTCTTGAATTGGAATTTGGAATGCTGAAAAGTAACAGTTTTGGCCATAACAAAGTTTCCAAACGACAGACTTTGTATCTTCGCCTCGATTGTAGCTACCAGTGTGAACTAGCCCCATATGGTACCTCAGTCCCTACGCTCATACTGTAGCTCCGAGATGAGGTCCCAGAAGTTGCACCCGCTGAGGCAGCGTTAGCGCCTCCCCTGGTTGAATGTCGAGTGAAGTCGGCTGCAACTTCCTTGCAAAAAAATGCTAAATAACTTAGAGATTTAAATGCTTGTTTCAATCCGTAACTTGGATTTTCTTGTCCGTTAATAAAGTAAAAGTAGAGACTACATTTTGTCAACAAACAAAAACTAGACTAGGGGAGGGACTAGTGGAGAAAAGATCCAGAAGTACTAAAACATGTTATGCTTGGTTGCTTGGTCTCAGTGCGACACGTTGTGAGCTTGTAGATCTGCTATTTTCAGTGTGCAACCAAGTGTAAAGTCGTTAAAAAGCATTACGACGCCATCAAGGCCTGCCAAAATAGATTTTAGTCAACAAAATCAAATGTAGATTTAGTCGACTTAAACTAGACTAACATGAAAACATTTCAGATGACTAAAATATGACTTAAACTAAATCAAATGTTACTCAAAAAAGTTGCTGTCAAAATCAACACTAATTGCAACTGAAAACCACTTTAGCTGTTCTAAGATTGCATATTGCTTTTACGAAACGGTTTCCAAATAATATTGGCGACATGGATGTTCAGCATGTGCACCACTGACGCCACTGTCCTTCTCCTTCCCGTCTCGGCCTACCAGGGAACCTGGGTAACTTCCACAGCTGGAGAGCAGAGTACTCTCAGGCCCTGCCCTTCTACCAGCAGTACCTGGCCCTGTCCGCAGGCCTGCAGGACATGGAGGGAGAGAGCAAGGTCTGCCACAACCTGGCCTACGCCCACTACTGCCTGGGCCAGTACAAAGACGCTGTCAGGTGGGACATATCATAGTGGTGGATTATGATAATACAATTTATTTCACGGCTTGGTTGAATGCTTGATTCTGACTGGTCGATTGCTGAATTCAGCAGTGTGTTATTTCTTGATAACATACCGCTCCGCTCTATAACAGACCGCTGCCTAATCAAAGGCTCAGAACACCTGGCTGTGCTGCTTGGATTTCATGCTGTTTCCACACACACACACACACACACACACACACACACACACCCACACACAATGTAATTTACAACTAAACGTTGCTCTCAAGAATGTATGTGAAAACATATGAAGTGAGAAATAGACGTTGCAGTACCCGAAAATGTACTGTACACTAACTTCCTTGTTTTCCAAGGAGAGTCTGCCTCTGCTGGGCCAACTTGGAATACCTTCATTACCATAAGAAAGGAAATACTTTATTTAGTTGTAACTTTTGGGTCAATTTATTAATTTATGTATTAAGTAGCCGTGTGAGAAGTGGGATAATGATTATGCCAGCTCCGCTCCACGTCGGTGGCTATAATACTGTCCAACAATTAGATAGGGAGGGGGTGCAAAGGCAGTTTCTGCTGTCAAAATATGACTGATGAAAAACGTGAAAAACACTTAATACTGTCCAATCGTTCGATAGGGAGGGGGGTGAAATTATGACGGGCACTATCTGCTGTCAAAATATGACCCCCCAGTCAAAACACCTATGTGTTTTAAATAGACCTGCATGCTTTCTAAGGTGTGATTTGGGGCCCTAAAGATGAATACAATCAATATTAACATCTTAATACTGTCCAATACTATACAATCTGTATGGTTGAGTATGTTAATACTGTACAATATCATATATAGTGGGTGGGTCTTTCAATACCTTCATGATGCTCAGTCACATCATAGAAGGTAGATTTGTATCCCTGCCCACATCCCTGTTTTTTGGGTGAATTTTACCCGCGTTTAGTGATAGAGAAAAGTCCCATACACCCACAATGTTTTTTTTGTTTTTTTCCCCACTGGATCATTCCCAGGAATGGGTGGACAAAAGGAGAAGTTGCCAGCTCCATTATTATTGTTTTATTTTTTTAAATATTTTTTTAAATAATGCCCCCCTATGATAGAGCCCCCCATGAAATCTTTTTTTTTAACAGTGATGATGTAATATTAAAGATGAGTACCTCAAGTTACCAGGTCTTGCTGTAGCCTACTTCAATATATTTTGATGAGACATATTTGTTATGGAATATATTACATTTAGTTTAATTTACCCGAGTTTAGTGATGGATTGACAATAGCGTTGTACATTAATTCAATATAATTTATATAGCCTACATACAAGTTATTACATGGCTTGGTTGAATGCTTTATTCTGATTGGTCAATCGCTGAATTCAGCTGTGAGTTATTTCTTGATAATGACCGCTCCCTAATCAAACCCTCTGAGCACCAGCTGCGCCCCACTTGATTTACTGCTGTTTCCAACATGACAGCCATGTAAACACACACACGTAGTAAAAATCATGTGGTAACATAAGTGTATAGATTAAGATACGGTATGCCTTTTATTTATTGTCCAGGTACTATGAACAGGACCTAGCCTTGGCTAAGGACCTCCAAGACAAGCTGTCCCAGGCCAAAGCCTACTGTAACCTGGGTCTGGCCTACAAAGCCCTGAAGGACTACGGCAAGGCGGAGGAGTGCCAGAGATATCTGCTGTCACTGGCCCAGGCTCTGGATAACAAACAGGTTTGATTGATTGATGGATTTCTTTATTAACAGTTTGCAGAATTACAGTACATTTCAAGTACAACTCGATACAAAAAAAACATATACAGTGATGGGGAAAAGGGGTGGGTGGGGGATTCAGATTTTACGGGGGCCAGTTTCGAATTGTAGGTGCCCTTTGAGAGCTGTTTTGACAGGTCTACGACAGGTCTACGTTCCACATTTTGGTGGCATAGGAGCAAAATATATTTTGTCCCTTGTTTGTGCCGAATCTGGGTTGCACATGGTTTGTTGAACTCCCTCTGGTGTTGCGTGTGTGTGGGTTGACATTAAGGAAGTATTTAGACAGGTACATGGGTATCTTGGAGGTGTAGTGATTCTTGTGGACCAGACCCATTGCATGATGCTGTACTCTGTCGCCAACTCTAAGCCATTCCAGCCCATTCCAGCCTGTCAAAGTGGGCCACAAGGTCACTACCACTGATATCCACTGTCTGTCACTGGTCCAGTAGGCCCTGGATAACAAACACATTTTATAAGTGTTATATAAGTGACTTGAAGAAGAGAGTCACTTGGGGTCCAGCCACTAGATGACAAATGACTCTTCGAGAGGGACTTAAAATAACAGGTCACTACCACTAATACTCACTGTCACTGGCCCAGGCCTTGGATAACAATCACTCATACTCACTGTACTTCCCTCCTTAATGCTCTCCTTCATCATACTACAGCGTCAAACAAAAGCATCAATAGTAGCAGATCTACAAACTCAAAATGCAAGCAACACATTTTGAGCTTGTCGATCTGCTATTTGTTGCTACTTTAGAATTGTCTGTGTTTTGGGGGGTTGACAACTTGACATTGATGTCAAGATTGCTGTTTATTTTATCGACTAAATATATATTTTTATTACCTGAAGAATACAATAATTCTTTACTTCTCCCAATAGGGACTACACAAAGTGGTTTTTAATGCTTGTGTGTGTGTGTGTGTGTGTGTGTGTGTGTGTTGCCAGGCAGTGTTCAGGGCCTTGGGGAACCTCGGGGATGTGTGTGTGTGTCGGGGTGACCTGCCCGGAGCTCTGAGGTACTACCACCAGCAGCTGACCCTGGCCCAGAAGGTCAAAGTTCAGAAGATGGAGGCTGACGCGTACTCAGCGCTTGGATCAGCTCATAGGTAACTGTTTTTCTTTTTGCTAAAGGTAATTAACTTGTACAATGTTGAGGTGGGCCTACTTTATAGAATATTACATTTTTCATACTTTAGGGCTACTTCTACTTCCTTTCACCGCAAAGGCAAATATTGTACCTTTAACAATAGTTTGTTATAATTTGACGATTGCAAAACATGCATTATTATGCTAAGCTACCCGGCAGCACAAATTCATTGAAGTCAGTCTCACCTTTACCAGCTGAGCTGACCAGAACACCGTTTAGAACCAGTGGTTCTCAAATGTTTTAATTTCAACGGCCAGAGTTACTGAGCTGTAAGGTTCTAACTAAGTTAGACCCTTGCCCTTAGGGTAAGCGTCTAACTTTAAATACGGTAATGTTGCTCGGGAAGACCCCCTCAAGAGCCCCTGAGGCCAGGGTCCGCAGAACTTTAAGAACCACACTGAGTATCTAACTTTATTCTATTTAACATTTACATTGTAAGGCTATGGCGTGATGCACTTAGTATTTTCACTCGAAACAGCATCATTCTACAGTACTTGTATTGTTTGGTGTGGATGGAGGGGTGGATATACAAATTAAATAGGCCTACATTTGTTTTAATGTCTGGCAGCCTTTCACAGCCCATCCCTTACGGAATTATTCAGACACAAAGATCATAGTATTTCCAGTGCCAACATGCTGACACCACCAAGGCTTTATTAAAACAGAACAAATAAAACAACTTTAAAACTCACAAGTTAAAAGACAGAAGTTAAGACAGTAGACATGAAACATGAAAGCACGTAAGACCATCTGTAAAAGCAGGTAATCTGGCAAGATACCTACAGTATAACAAATAAGGTGTCTTTTCTTTTATCGTATACACACACCAAGTCAATTTGGGAGACGTAGAGGCGTGAGGGTCAGAGGCTTGCGGTCAGATTGCGTGCACAGGTATGGATGCAGACTCTCACCAAAGCCAAAGAATGTGTAGATGTGATAGTTTGCATCGACATCATAAAAGGAGACCTGTCCCATGTCGTGGTCTACATAGACCCCCACCGCCTGTGGTTTCTCCTTCACAAACAGGTTGCATGCAGAATCTACTGAGCCATATGCTCGATATTGGCCGGCATCACGCACCATGACCCAGCATCCATTCCTAACGGATAGGCCGACTGCATTCTTTCTGTTAACGGACAGTCTCGCCACTCCTACAGCCCAGCTATTCTTCCCCTTTACCTGTAGTTTTACCATAGTAAAACTTCCCTGAAGTTCCCTTCCTTTGACAACACTGCGTGATATTTAAATCTCTTAGTATCAGGGACATTCTGAGGAGTTGCCCCAAGCATCACTGCTTTTCCATCTGGGGACACTATTCGAACCCACAACCTCCATGGTGGAGCTTAGGGAGGGACTACTGCCCTAACCTCACAAACACAATGCCTAACTAACCTTCTGCTAAAGTAAAATGATAATGTGAAATGGGACGGTCTGCATAATACCAATCAACTTTTGGTACATTGATATCACATACTAATACTTACTGTATGTACTTTTACTTGTAACAAGAGTATTTCTTATCTACAGTTTAATTATGAGGGTACTTTTTCCCCCATCACTAGACCAGGGTCCCACAGAGCTAATATTTCTATTGGCACCCTTTTTTGAAAATAGCAGAACTACAAGCTCGCAACACAATGTCATGTGAGTTTTGCAGAACATTTGTCCCAGAAGAGAAAAAACACTGGGCTTGAAGTACGGTCAATCAAACATGTTAGCACTGTAGCACACAATGAACAAGTGAAGAATTTTACATTTGATTAAATTAATAATACCTTTTCTTATCTCGAACTGTGGGGCAAAACTTCTAAACTAAATTCAGGGTTCAGGCAGGGTGGCTGTTGTCATTTTACCTGTGGAAAGTTTTCTGACTGAGCTTTTTGAAAAGTAAACACAACAAGTAATCACATTAATTGCGGGTGTGTGTCATACAATTAACCTTCAGCTTACCTGTCTATACTAATAAGTAGCTGTGAAGCACTCTAGGGTGAAGTTAGCCAGAATGACCACAAGATGTCAATGTTGTTCAATATTCTGGGATGTACTCTGGCTGATCTGTCATTTTGTCATAGCCTACATTTTTTTGTTCCCACTTTCTGTCAGAATGTGTTGCTGAGCGAGCCTTTTTCCAGAATTATTGTAGTTGATCTGAAGCACTTTATAAAACACTACATATCTTGTACAAGGCTTGTTTTATGTTCAGTTGATTTTCACATGTGTCAAGCCTGACCCAGGTTTTGTTAGGCAATGTTAGGCACTGTGTGATGCGACGCATTGTGAGCTTGTAGATCTGCTATTTTCAATAAAAGAAATTATACATTTGAAAACTTGCAATGGGACATTCTGCATAATGAGTATTTTTACTTTTGGCACTTCAAGTATATTTTGACGCTAACACTTGTACTTTCACTCAAGTACATTTGGCATTCCGGAAACTTTTACTAACTGGAGCATTTTTCACAATTTTTCACCATTCACCATATTGATACTTTTTTACTCAAGCAAAACATTCGAGTATACTTTAATTTTTTTCCCCCACCCACAATTTTCGCAGACACCTGCGACAGCTGGACTCGGCGCTGTCCTTCCACAGCCAGGAGCTGACCCTGCGCAGGGACCTTGGCGACCGGGCGGGGGAGTGCCGCGCCCTGGGCCACCTGGCCGCCGTGCACATGGCCCTGGGAGACTACGTCACCACGCTGCAGTGCTACCAGACACAGCTGGCCCTGGCCGTGGGGCTCCGGGACACCCGGCTGGAGGCGCAGGTCAGTGGGGGCCAAAGTAACTAAGTACAGTACATTTACTTATTTTGTGCTGGGGAATTTTTCATAATAAAGGTCCTAGAGTGCCAAGATGAGGCAGATTTCACTCTGGAAAAGCCCCGCCTTCCATTATCCCCCCTAAAACCGGGAGGTGAAATCTTCCATTACTACCTCGCGCTAATTAGTCTGAATCTCTCTTTAGAAGCGTGAGATGCATGATCAAGTCAGAAATGTGTACTTATACTCAAGTACATTTTGAACTCCGGACTTTTATTTGTAACGGAGTATTTCTACATTGCTGTATTGATACTTTTACTTAAGTACACATAACTTACAGTAGGAGTACTTTTTCTACCACTGGTGCAGGTGCACGGGAACATGGGCATCACGCGGATGAACACGGGCGTGTTCGAGGAGGCCATCGGCCACCTGGAGCAGCAGCTGGCCACGCTGCAACAGCTCAGCGGCTCTGAGAGCATGCTGGACAGAGGTACCGTGTGTGTGCACCGCCCTTCTTCTTTTGGTGTGGCGCCCGGGTGGCGCCTACACCCAGGGTTGATTTTGAATGAGCAATTTTATATTTTAGTTTTGGTCATAATCTTTTGAATAGTTTTCATTTATCTTTAGTCACATTTTAGTTACCTGGAATGTTTTAGTGTTAGTCTAGTCTTGGTCGACTAAATGTCATAAGATTTTAGTTTATTTAATCAACAGTTGAGTACACTAAAATGTATTTTGGCAGGCCTTGACGCTGTCATAATGACTGATTTTACACTTGCTGAAAATAGCCGATTTTCAGCATGCAACCAAGTGTAAAATGACTTATTATATTGGATCTCTTGTCCACTAGTGACTAGTCCCTTCCTAACATCGGGACAACCCTACCTCTCGCCCAACACTCCCTGCTGACAGGTGTCGGCCCAGCCTGTAGGATTACGTGCAGTGACAATTATTACTCTCCCCCGCTCGGCTTCTCCCCCGAATCAATTAATTGGGTTTGTGTACACGCCTGACAACGGTGGATTCGAACCCACAACCTCCGCGGTGGAGCGCAGGGAGGGACTGCTGCCCTAACCTCACAAACACAATGCCTAACTCTAACTGCTAAAGTAAAATGATAATGTGTTTCTGTGATTGCAGGCAGAGCCTACGGGAACCTGGCAGAGTGCTATGAAGCTCTGATAGACTATGAGGAGGCCATCCAGTACTATGAGAAATACCTGACGGTCGCCCAGAGTCTCAACCACCTCCAGGACCAGGAGAAGGCCTACAGAGGACTGGGGAACGCACACAGGTAATCACCAAGGAAGTCACGTTTCGATCATCACCTCCCTGAACTCCCCGTTCTGGCCATGTCATAATAGGGGAACATTCAAGCTAAACAATCTGCAAACATGACCAATCTGCACTCTCACAGATCGGCTTAATTTCAGCAATAAATCTCTAATATTTGCCTTAGCAAAATACTTGAATCCCAAGTATCAGCACCAAGTAAATCCATTTCTTGACCTACAGATGATTTTAAACCCAATGCAGCCAGGGTTCAGAACATGTCACATGCTGTCACAGGATGCCTTTCTGTCTTAGATCACAACGCATGTGACCTTGTAGATATACTATTTTAACACCTGCAACCAAGTATAAATAGGGTTTAAATGAGTGGTTCACCTCCCCAAAAAACGTATTTTCATATAAATTGCACACCCCATGAAGCAATGAATTCATTGAGAGTTTTGTGATCATGATTTGAAACATTTCTTCCTCAGCCTAGTGGGAATGTGCATGTGCTGTTTCACCGCAAACGGACGCTGCGTTCATGAGTTGTGGCATTTTGTTAAATGGGCCAGTCATGCAAACTGTCAATCTAAAGTTATTCAGGATGGAATATGAAAAATCAAGCAGATCCGTGTTGATCACATGACTACACATGACTAAGAAATAGCAGATCTACAAGTGCCGCGCTATGAGCTTGTTAAAAAAAAAGTGGTTAAAAACGAAGGCGACACAGATGCGTTCCCGACCCCGTCATTCTCTGCATTGCGTGCGCTGTGTGTCTCGCTCTCCAGGGCCCTAGGCAGTCTCCAGCAGGCTCTGGTGTGTTTCGAGAGGCAGCTGGTGGTGGCTCATGAGCTGGGCGGGGAAGGGGGAGGCAAGGCCCAGGCGTACGGGGAGCTGGGCACCCTGCACAGCCAGCTGGGGAACTATGAGCAGGCTCTCTCCTGCCTGGAGCACCAGCTCAACATTGCACACACTGCAGGGGTAAGGGTTCAGATGTTCACTTTCAATTGATTTTCTTTTTGGCCATACAGTATGTTTTTCTGAGTACCGCCTTTGCATTCTCAATAAGTTTGTGGCAGGGGAGAACCGGGTACGATGATCACTTTCTATACAATTTAAATGTCCATGTCCAGAAACTAATAAAATAATTTGCTCTAATAAATTGTTAATACATCTGCTTTATTGTTTGCTATGATATCCTTAAAAACGAAATATGCCAGTATGGATGTCTGGCTTTAGCAACATGGATTGACACACACAGTGAAGACAGTAGAGAGCATCAGGGAAACATGTTCTCTTATATAAAACAATGACTACACAGCTGATGAATACTGGGTAACAGTACAAAAACAAAAATAAACTTTAGCCTATTTCCATGCCTGAACCTTGGTCCATATGGATGTGACATTAGCATGCAGAAATGGAATGTAGCAGAGAATATCACCTGTTTGTTTTGCCCTCAGGATAAATCACTAGAAGGGGAAGCCAGCAGTGCACTGGGAGGAGTGTACCAGCTCATAGGAGACAATGACACAGCACTGCAGGTTAGTGTACCATCATATGAGACAATGACACAGCACTACAGGTTAGTGTACCATATCCATATGAGACAATGACACAGCACTACAGGTTAGTGTACCATCATATGAGACAATGACACAGCACTACAGGTTAGTGTACCAGCTCATAGGAGACAATGACACAGCACTGCAGGTTAGTGTACCATCATATGAGACAATGACACAGCACTACAGGTTAGTGTACCATATCCATATGAGACAATGACACAGCACTACAGGTTAGTGTACCATCATATGAGACAATGACACAGCACTACAGGTTAGTGTACCATACATATGAGACAATGACACAGCACTACAGGTTAGTGTACCATACATATGAGACAATGACACAGCACTGCAGGTTAGTGTACCATCATATGAGACAATGACACAGCACTACAGGTTAGTGTACTATACATAGGAGACAATGACACAGCACTACAGGTTAGTGTACCATATCCATATGAGACAATGACACAGCACTACAGGTTAGTGTACCATATCCATATGAGACAATGACACAGCACTACAGGTTAGTGTACCATATCCATATGAGACAATGACACAGCACTACAGGTTAGTGTACCATATCCATATGAGACAATGACACAGCACTACAGGCTAGTGTACCATACATGGGAGACAATGACACAGCACTACAGGCTAGTGTACCATACATAGGAGACAATGACACAGCAATACAGGCTAGTGTTAACCTGACGCTGCCAGATCCAAGAAGCTTGCTACACAAATTTATTTCACAGCTTATTGGGATCTGGGATCTCGGAAGCAAATTCGATGCAAGATACTTGGTAGATGATTGGATGGGACCGTCTGTCTATCACCGTGTGGGCGTGCAAACACAACCAATCATATTGACGTGTCTATATAGCTTCACATCCGGTTTCGCACATATCCCGCCCTTAGCTCACGCTGATTGGTTCGAACCACGGAGCGGTTCGGTGTTAGCTCAACTCCCTGAGAGATCCCAGATGGTTGCTGTGTTGGGGAACATGGTTACCCAATACCGCCCCCATCTGGCAGAGTCAGGTTAGGCTAGTGTACCATAGGAGACAATGACAAGTTTGACAACACTACAGGCTAGTGTACCATAGGAGACAATGACACAGCACTGCAGGTTAGTGTACCATATGAGATGCATGATTCTGATATGAACGTTCTAGGATAGACCCGCCTTACCATGTGTCTGACTGGCTCCTGGGCAGGCACAATTTTACTGGGTTAGGGTTAAGGTTAGGTTAAGGCATAGTTTTACTGAGGTTAGGTATAGTATAGACATAGTTTTACTGAAATTAGGTTTATGCTTACTTGCTTAGGTTTAGGCATAGTTGCAAAAATGAGAACTGTCAATCACAGTGACTATACTGGCCAATGACAGCTGGGCTTTCCTTTAACTGTGGTGGGATCCATAATAACGCAACAATGACACAACACAGTGACAGGAAATGGGGTTAGAGGGGAATGACACGCAGCAAAGGTCAGCCTACGTGCCCAGAAAGTTTATACAGTACGCCAGTCTTTCGGGGCCAATATCTGACTACGTGTGACTATATAATCTCATGGATTAAAGTGTTTAACTGACTTGTCTTCCTTCCAGTGGCACCAGAGGGCCTTGGACATCGCGGAGCAGACGGGCTGCGTGAGGAGCCAGGGCCGGGCGTACGGGGACCTGGGCCTGACCTACGAGGCTCTGGGGAACTTCGAGAGAGCCGTGGTGTTCCAGGAGCAGCACCTGAGCGTCGCCGCGCAGACCAACGACCTCAATGCCAAGACACTGGCCTACGGCAGCCTGGGGAGGACGCACCACGCACTGCAGAACTACACGCAGGCTGTCATGTACCTGCAGGAAGGTATAGGAGCACCTGTCTGAGTTGCAATGTTGATTTCGCCTACTAAATCTATTACTAGCCTTTTTCCACTGACGAAAACTAAATAAAAACTAAGCTACCGTATGACGACTAAAACTATGACTAAACATACTGACAATTTTGTCAAGAAAACGTCGTGGAGACTTCTTAAGCCTTGTTTATGCTTAGTTGTACCATTATGCCGTGCACCGAAAATAGCCGATCTACAACCTACAGACCTCTGTGGAACTGCGGTCAGCCAAGTATACTGTGTACTGTGTAGTGGTAACGAATGCAAGATTGGACGGCATGGTCCTGCTGGTAGTGTATGCGTTGATGGAATGAGCAGATATGACTTCTCAGAATGTATGTAATGTAATATGTAGCCTTAATGTGTAATGTTATCCAAGGCGCTTTACAATGATTTACAATGATACACCGATGGTGGAGGAAACCATGCAAGGCACCAACCTGCTCATTGGGAGCAATTAGGGGTCCAGTGTCTTGTTCAATTAGGGGTCCAGTGTCTTGTTCAATTAGGGGTCCAGTGTCTTGTTCAATTAGGGGTCCAGTGTCTTGTTCAATTAGGGGTCCAGTGTCTTGTTCAATTAGGGGTCCAGTCTCTTGTTCAATTAGGGGTCCAGTGTCTTGTTCAAAGACACTTCTACAGTAACTCTGGGGAACCTTCCGGTTCTCAAGTGACTCTTTTCCACTCCTTTCTAAAGCATGCTGTCAAAATAAAATATATAACAAGCTTTTGGCTCTAAGCTCCTCCTAAAGCCCAGTTTAGTATAGTTCAGTTCAGAGATTTGCCAGTGTTTTTCACCCCTTTTTCTCCTAGGTCTACATGTGGCAGAGCAGCTGGGTAGGAGGGAGGATGAAGCTAAGCTCCGCCACCACCTTGGACTGTCTCTGTGGTGCAGTGGCAATCTGGAGGAGGCACAGCACCAGGTGTGTTCCTGTCTCTGTCCACGTGTGTGTGTTGGAATTATTCTACTGTACTATTATCGTTGTTGTCGGGCAGAAACCTCTTATCTCCATATTTTAACTTTTTGTGGGGGGTTTTTTGTATGAATGCTTCAGCGTCACACAAAACATCCATAGTCGCAGATCTACAAGCTCAAAACACGACGTGAAGTGACACGTTTTGAGCTTTTAAATCTGCTACTTTTGCTATTTTTTTATTTGATTCCTGAAAAGGTAACGGTCTTGGACCTATGAAGTTAATTTTCACCCGACAGAGACGATATATATTGTCTGCATTAATTAATTTACAAGAAGTCTACACAATTAGAGAATGTGGAAGAATTTAATTGTTATTTTGATCTGCATGATTTGCATGTTGTCTCTCCTAATGTTACCAACATCAATACAGCATGGAATTGTGGACAAAATCGTATCCAATGATGACAAAAATATTCTTTAGTTTTGGGTCTGAGAGGCTAAATCTCATCAAATGGTGGTCCGTGGCTCAAATGCAGGATAATTAATGGGCCTTGATATGAAAAGGGTTAAAAACCACTGATCTAGCATATTATGGTGAGAGTGATCTGGTTAGTTTGTCTTTTTGACACGTTCCAGCTGTACAGAGCATCTGCCTTGTTCGAGACGATCCGTCATGAGACCCAACAGAACACAGACTATAGGCTCTCCCTGTTTGACCTGCAAACCAGCTCCTATCAAGCTCTCCAAAGGGTTCTTGTCAGCCTAGGTAAACATAATTTACAAATGTCGTGCCTGTTGTATCCACTTATTTTATTATGTTTTAATTCATTAAATGCATTCTATATGTACGGTATGTAAACTACCAGTGTATCACAGCTCACAAAATGAAAACAGCGTGTCCGGAATTCGCCTTTAAAGATGGAGTGCCACAATTATTTTTCCAGTTTTTCATGTGTATGAGGTGACAGCACTTCATTAGACTCCATGGAGTCGTTTGTGTGCATACTTTATCATACAACTACAGCTGTGGGTGCGGCTTCAGTTCAGGTGGATCACCACCCAACAGGCAAACCAGGCATACTTAATGAGCTGGTGGGTGTGTCCTGTCCACATAAAAACAACATTTTAACAAATACTGTACACTTTTTTGAAAAATGTCTTCCTCCTTGTATAACAATAAGACCTGATGATCATGTTTTAGGGTGGAAAAAATAATGGCACTCCATCTTTAAGTGGTTAAGGCATTCTCACTTTTTGGCTTTATCAAATATTTATTTTTGTCACTGAACTCACGCCACTTGTGTCTTTGACTCTCTGTCTCTGCAGGCCGCCATGACGAGGCGTTGGCCATAGCGGAGCGAGGCCGCACCCGGGCCTTCGCTGACCTCCTGGTGGAACGGCAGACGGGAGGTCAGCAGGCCATGACCTCTGACCCCTACGTCCCGGTCACCGTGGAGCACATGCTGGACACGGTGAACAGGGAGAAGGCTCTGGTTCTCTACTATTCTGTTGCCGGGGAGTTTCTGTACAGTTGGCTACTGGCTCCTGAGACAGGTACAGTATATATTTACAGTATACGGTATACGACTGTCATTGTACTGCATGCCCAAAACACACGCTTCCTATGGATGCCAAAGCCGGACATCTGCCCCGAATTTATACAAAGGAAGGTATATACATGCAGAGAGGAAATCTTCATTATACATCATTTGATTTGGGTGTTTTAATCCAATAACCACAACATATTTGGCCAGGTTTCATTTTCTCAAACTTTCTCTACCAGAAGAGCCAATTCTCACCTTTGAATCTGAATGAAAAAAGACACCCGCCCCCCCCCACCTCTCTGCTTTATAAAACTTTCAGTGGACATCTTCGTATCTCATCTCATCTCTCATCTCATATAAAGTGTTAAAGATGTAATCCAAATGTGGTTATTATTATTTAGTGGTGTCCCTAATATTTTGGCATTTGAAGTGGTCAACCTAGCAATAATGTACAGAACCATCTTCTATAAAATCCTAATGCTCTGGGATTATTTCATAATAGTAAAACATTTTAAAGCCTCAATCTGTGATTTCTCCTTTCACACGGTTTCTCTAAATGGGACACCATTTTTCAGTCGTGAGATGGAAATTTTTCCTTTACTTCACGCGCAGGTGTTGTGAAGTTCCACGAGGTGTACCTGGGGGGAGAGGCTCCGGGACGGGAGGAGGACAGGGCTGCAGGAGCCAGTGGCGCTGCAGTGTCCCTGGAACAATACATGTGCAACGCCAGAGTGGCCCTGGGCCTGGACAGCCATCCCAGCAGGTACTGTAACCGCCATTACTGTATCAAAAGTCATCAACAAACTGTTGAAAAAACCTGCTAAAACATTGGCCAAATTTTCAAATAATATAAGAAAGAGGCAAATCAATTTTGAACCGCGAGGCGGTGTGAGCTTGTCCCCAGTTCAAATATGATTATTTTGGGAATTGCGGACCTAAAAAGGTTGAGAACCTTGTAGATCGTAGACCGGCTATTTTCACAACCAAACATATACATGACTTGTCTTTTAGTTCTACTGGATCTCTTCTCCACTAACCTTTTAGTCTAGTTTTTATTTGTAGATTAAATTGTCAGTATAGGCCTGTACCAGTCTAAGTTTAAGTTATCACAGCATAGGTTTGGTTTTCGTCCGCGGAAAAAACGGTAGTTGACAAATCATCACGGGTGTGTGTGTGTACTTGTGTGTTCAACAGAGCCTTCTCCAGCAGCGAGACAGAGAGTGAAGCAGGAGATCTCTTAGAGCAGCAGCTGGACGACCCCACAGGATATGTGCGGATGGTGTCCAGAAACAACCTGTTCAACAGGTAAACGGACCGTCGTGATGTGCACACTGGAAGATGGACAAACACACTGTGGCTCAGTGCAGGCACGTGCACACATGGACATCAAAGGGGGCTTCAGCCCCTGCCCTTTAGCCCGTTTTACAACTGACCTCTCCAGACCATGAATGCAGCATTTACTGTGGTGAAAGAAATGCAAAATGTCTTAATTAGGGAACATTTTTGGGATTTCGTCATAGCGCAACATATGGTGAAGTATTGTAGTGCGGGTAATTGCAACAACCGCCAATAATCATATTCTTTGAGACACACATCCGAGTTTTTGCGGGGTCAAACATAGAGTTATGTGACGTTGATCGCCTACCCCTATTCGTGTGTGTGTGTGTGTGTGTGTGTGTGTGTGTGTGTGTCTGTCTCTCTCTCTCTCTCTCTCTCTCTCTCTCTCTCTCTCTCTCTCTCTCTCTCTCTCTCTCTCTCTCTCTCTCTCTCTAGGAGTTGTCAGAGTATGAGCAGCCTATTCAGTTCGGCTGTATCTCCAGTGAAAGATAGCTCTGCTCCTCATCGACGCAGCAGCCCCGGCCAGCCTCCTCTACGAGCCCTCTATGACTTACTGATAGCTCCGATGGAAGGGGTACGCATCAGTATTGATTTTGTCGACGACGAAAACAAGTTTGCTGACTACCTTTTGTCACTGACAAAATCGTAATAAAAACTAAGCTATGATAACTAAAACTATAGACAAAATATATTTGACAATTTCGTCAACAAATAAAAACTAGACTAAAATATTAGGTAGGGACTTGTGGAGAAGAGATTCAATAGAACTAAAAGACAGGTAATTGTTTTGGTTGCGCTCGGGAGATGCACTTTGAAAATAGCAGATGTACATGCACACAACGTGTTGCGCTGCAATACGTTGTGAGCTTGCAGATCGGCTATAGTCAAAGTGCAACCAAGTGTCTTCTTATTCCTTCTCTGTCTGAGCGGGGTTGTGACTCTGTGTGTTCCTCTACCGTCCCCATGCTGCAGGGCCTGATGCACAGCAGTGGACCCGTAGGGAGACACAGACAGCTGGTCCTGGTGCTGGAGGGGGAGTTGTACCTCGTCCCCTATGCCTTGCTCAAAGGCAGCTCGTCCAACGAGTACCTGTACGAGCGCTTCAGTCTCATCTCTGTGCCCTCGTTGGCCAGCCTGAGGACCACCCACAAGGTAGCACTATTGAGAAATCGACACAACATAGAAAATAAGTAACATGTGTAGCGGTCGATAATGCGATAACTGCAAATAACACAATACCTGGCATAAATGTACGAACATATTTCAACATGGAAATTCAAGTTATGACGATTATGCAAAATGATATAATTAGACTATTATGTACTAATAATTGTGATAGGCCTACATACATGATGATTTGTGTAAACACAACCATTGAAGACCATGGTGAGGACACAAATAGTGATTGGCCGGAATGAGATGATGTATGATAAGAGCGCCCCTCACTTCACACGGGTGTGATTTACTTTAATAATAAATACATAAATTGTGTACATTTAAAATCAAACAAACAAATCTAAGAAATTCCATAAATAAAACAATATAATAATTAAGTAGTAGTGAAAATAGCTGATCTACAAGCTTGTCAGCTTTTTTCACTAGTTTGTGTCCTGGGTCTCTAATCTCTCTTTTGGTGTCCCCATCCATCACACGCTCAGCCCCATCCTCGGCGTGGAGGAGGAGGAGGAGTAGGGGTGTGCCCCGGCGGCTCTATGGCCACGGTAGTGGGGGGAGGGGGCTCTCACATGCCCTCCAGCAGTGTGGTGGACCGCTGGCTGTGGGGACCCCTCCCCTCAGCGCAGGAGGAAGCACTGTGGCTGGTGGAGCAGCTGGGCTGCAACCCTCTGACCGGCGCCTCGGCCACCAAGGAGCGCGTGCTGGCGGCCCTCTCTCAGGTAGGGATGGAGCTCGAATCAAAAAACTAAAACTAAAACAATAACAAGCTTATTTGGTACCCAATAAGCTTTGGGCTTATCAAGCCTGTTATCGAGCATAGCGGCCCATGACGTCATGTTTAAACACGCAAGACAAGAGGCGATCAAGAAATAAATCTAATCACCCATGCTGGCACAAACATGTCGGTCTAAAAGTGTATTGATACCTGCCAACCAGCGTTGCCCAGGTAAACAAAATTACACTTTTAAAGTGACGGTACACATATTACCTTTCTTCAATATTTTTTCCCAAAAGTAAAACATTCAATTGCCTTCCGTCTATTAGAAAAGTACTGTATTTGAAGGCCCTAGTAAAAGATACTGGTTCTGTTCAGAATTTGTCATCTTTGTCAACCACAAAATTATAGAAAGTTCTCGATAGCGGGCTCAATAAGAACCTGGCGTCATATGCCTGGTCGATAAGGTACCCGTTATCAATAAAAATGAACGATCTCCATCCCTACTCTCAGGCTGAGTGCGTTCACTTCGCCACCCAAATATCCTGGAAGCTTGCCGCCGTGGTCCTTGCCCCGCCCGCTGGCCAAGAAGACCGCCGCCGCTACCACCACACAGGGGGAGAAGAAGCAGCAAGCGGGAGAGCCAAGCACACAGCGCCCCATGTGGGCGGTTCTTCTGCGACCTCAGGCGGGACGATGGTGGATCGGTATGGCAAGGTATGGCAAGTATTTAAGATGGTCGAAATAGTGCCCTCAACCTGACTACAGTAGGCTACTTCTCCAAAGTGAGTGAGACCCGCACAGACACAACACTAGAGGGAACGACCATGATCTGGGACTCCCAGATTGGGAGCACCCAATTTAGAACAAACTTGATTTGTATCACTGGTTTTTGTATACCATGTTGATTAATTGAATACATATGAATGAATACATGTTTTTTTTTGCGTTATCCTTTTAGCCTGTCTAGCATGTCTTACTGCAACACGTGCTGTTGTATACATTTCTCACTAATAATAAAGTATTCAATCAATCAATCAATCAAAAGGCCTCGCTTACGATGGGAGGAGGAGCGGAGGAGGACGAGGAGGACGAGGAGGAGGAGGAGGAGCAGGGGGACAGCCTGTGTGAGGTGGACAGTGTCTGTGACGACAGTCCCCCACTGCAGGACGTGCTGCTGACTGCCGCAGACATCCTGGGCCTGAGCCTGTCCGTCAAACTGGTCGTTCTGAGGTACCGACCGCCTTTAGCGCTGTCACCATTACAAGTTTAAGTTGACGATTCAACAATAATTGCGATTAAGGCTTGAATTGTGTTTTTGGCATTGAGCATTGGAACATTATGAATAAATAATACATTTCTGTTTGCCTGGTAATAAAAAAATGCACAGGGCAGATATGACAAATAACAAAGAAATGTACAATATACAAAGAAATTACTGACATATTCATTATTTTTATACTGAAAAGGCTGACAACGCGTCCCTCAAGTGACACGTTGTGAGCTTGTAGATCTGGTAATTCAGCTTTTTTTAAATGTATAAAATCTTTTCAACATGGATGAAACGATTATGACAATATTGTTATTGTGAGAGCCTCGGATCTCTCAAGGAATTGATCCCGTAGCTGGACCTGACTGACGCGCCATTCTAATGCCGTGCTGCTTATTCCTGTGTGTCAGCCCCAATAACATCGCACAGGCAGCTCTCCATTGGCTTTTAACGTATTTATTTCACCATGTAAAGAGTCGTGTACAGCATCAGATCTGCGTGATATTAAACAATAAACCATAATTAGACAGATTACAGACAATGGATACTTCAGACTGAAACAGACAAACATTTCGCTCCAACCATTTCACAGTGCTGACATACCTGCGGTCAAAGCCGTTTGCCCTTCCGGGTCAATCCTTCCCTCACCGTGACTGTGAACTTGACGCTTATGTAACAACAGCGCCACCCCAAGGTTACATAAATGTGTTCGACATTAGTGGTCATTTTGGCCCTTACAGTTATTATCATTAATAATTGCGATTAGACGATTACTTAATAATTTTGGCAGCCGGACTCGCTCTAGCACTATGGGAAAGAATGCAGAAACCTGTGGCATGTAGAATGATGTTACCATAGGTGCGAGTCGCCGTTTGATGACATTGCGTAGAGTGGTCCTAATGGGCAATTTTTTTTAAATATATTAACTGTACAATATGTTTTATATTAACTGTACAATATGTGAAAACAGTGAGGGCAGGCTAATGGATGCAGCTGGTGTCATTTCCATCCACCAGCTATTTAACTCATCCATCGCCACTAGGGGGCGCAAAAAAGGCCCTGACCGCCAGTTTCTATACATTGTTTTATTTAATTTTAATTTTAATAAATAAATAAAAACGTTATACACGTTTTTAAAAGGCGTTAATGGCGTGGTTGGCAGTCTGGGAGATCATAAAAAATAAGTTAATTAAGTCCTCGGCAGACATTGAGTAAAACCAGGAAGAGACGCCTGGATTTAGGCGCCTTCTTGACGCTTCTTGGTGCGTATGTGCCCGCGTCCTTACTGACGCTACTATGCTCTCCTCACGCAGGTTGTTCCCAGAGTCCGGCGGCAGGGTGACGGCGGACGGGGTGGTGGGTCTCACGCGGGCCTTCCTGGCGGCGGGGGTCCAGTGCGTGTGCGTTTCCCTGTGGCCTGTGGCCGTGGCCGCCTCCAAGGTGTTCACCCACGCCTTCTACACAGCCCTGCTCAATGGGACCAAGGCCAGCACGGCGCTCACAGAGGCCATGAGGACGCTGCAGTGCAGCGAAGACTTCTCACACCCCTCCAACTGGGCTGGTAAGTATCCATAGTTTGGGCTTTGAGTTCTTCTAAGGGTTACCACACTTTTCAGGCCGTACCACAAGAAGAAGCCCCTTTACACGCTGTCTTATTTCACATGTTGTCGTGTGGCTTATACATGTTCTTTTAGGTTACATGCTCGTTGGCAACGATGTGAAGCTCAACAGCCCCATGTCTCTGGTTGGCCAAGCCCTTACAGAGATCCTCCAGTACCCAGAGAGAGCCAGAGATGCTCTTAGAGTCATTCTGCACCTGGTAAGAGAACACCCACAGACATGTACTGCATCATGTAAGCCACTGGTTCTCAAACACTGGGTCGAGGGGGGGGGGGGGGGGGGGGGATAGCACCACGCTGCATTGCACACATTGTGTGTGTGTGTGTGTGTGTGTGTGTGTGTGTGTGTGTGTGTGTGTGTGTGTGTGTGTGTGTGTGTGTGTGTGTGTGTGTGTGTGTGTGTGTGTGTGTGTGTGTGTGTGTGTGTGTGTGTGTGTGTGTGTGTGTGTGTGTGTGTGTGTGTGTGCGAGTGTGTGCGTGTGTGTGTG
This sequence comes from Protomyctophum bolini, assembly GCF_963924005.1. Taxonomy (NCBI): domain Eukaryota; kingdom Metazoa; phylum Chordata; class Actinopteri; order Myctophiformes; family Myctophidae; genus Protomyctophum; species Protomyctophum bolini. Next base: position 21,893,261 of record NC_137883.1, on the reverse strand, counting down.
TGCGCGCGCGCGCGCGCGTGCGTGCGAGTGTGCGTGTCGTCAATAAACCAATAATAGGGCTTTTGAAGTGTTACCTTCAAAATGAGACCATGGCCATGCATTATTCCAAATCGTTCAATAACAATTGATTTACTATGGGTATGCTGTGCATTTTTTGCAAATGATACAGGATTGTCTTCCTCCTTTCTGTTCTCGTTACAGGTAGAGAAATCCCTCCAGCGTATCCACAGCGGTCAGTGTAACCCCATGTACACATCACAGCAGAGCGTGGAGAACAAGGTAGTGTGAGTGTGTCTGTTCGTCGACTTACCTCCATGTCCACTGCACTGTTGATTTTGACAGCAAATTTTTATGTCGTTTTTGTCATAGTCTCTTGAATAAAATTACATTTAGTTTTACCGGTAGTCATATTTTTGTCATCTGAAAGGTTTTTGTCTAGTTTTAGTCAACTAAATCTACAATTGATTTTGTCTGCAATCATGTATTTTGGCGGGCCTTGATGGCGTCATAATGCTTGACCTTACACTTGGTTGCATGCTGGAAATAGCAGACCTACAGAACGCGTCGCAGCGCGACACGTCCTCCTCACTAATGTTCATAATATATGTCTGTGTTTCATAGGAGGGCTATGGTCAATTCAGAAACCTGTCCACCAGTGACATCATCAATGGGGAATCCAAGCTAATAGAAACTGCAGGCTTTCTATTCCTGAAAAGTTGCAATGCGATAATGGAAGCCATCGTTCTCACGATAATAAAAATCTAAATATTTATTTTCTTGTTTAAAAGAAATCTGCCTAACGAGTGGTGAAGTCGTCCTTTAAGTACATTTTGATGCCGATACTTTTGTACTTTTACTCAAGTGCATTTTTAATACAGGACTTAAGTAGACAGAGTTGGGTACTGTTTACACCACAGGTCACTAAAAGCAACGTGTTGCCCCCTTTCTTTCTTTCTGCATCAGGTTGGCGGGGTGCCAGGCTGGCAGACGCTGCTGTCAGCGGTGGGCTTCAGGTTGGACTGCTACGGTGGTAGTGGTCTGCCCGCCGCCGTCTATTTCCCCACGTCGGACCCCGCTGATGTCCTCCAGCAGTGCAGCACCACTCTGCAGTCCCTGCTTGGTATACATACAGTACATAGTTACACAGCATTTATATTGTTCAGAGCAGGGGTGGCCCTCTCTGAAGATGGAGAGGGCCACTATATAGTTCCACACTCACTCACATTGCATAATATACTGTCGTATGAAGAATAGCAGATCTACACGACACTTTTTGAGCTTGTAGATCTGCTATTTTTTTGCTATATTCGAATTGAAATCCTGAATTATTGTTTTGCTATTTTTTATTTGGAATCCTGATAAATCTAAACTTTATTTAATTTCAAATGCATTTAGTTACACTTATGTTAACTTTATTAGCTTAAATGCAAATTGCAGAGAGAGCGAGAGAGGAGAAAGAGAAAGAGAAATACAAACAACAATAGCAACAATGACAAGAATAACAATAATAGAAGGTTTATACATTGGACATTAAAAAGTAATTAAAGTGTGTCATGTTTGCATGTTTGGAATTGTAACAGCTGAAATCATTACTATAGCAGTATTAACCTGCGGGCCGCATTAAGTGAAGGTGGGGGCCGCATGTGGCCCCGGGCCCCCAGTTGCCCATGTATGGTTCAGAGTACCATACATCCTACTTGGGTTGCCCCATTCCATTTTTTTAATATCGCGTCAAATAAGAACTGTGTTACACAAATAATTCAGGCGGTTATGGATATGCATATGGATATGAAGAATCAACTGACGGTGAGAAAACGCGAATGTTTACTACCACCGAATTAGTATAATTTTTGCCAGAAACCGACTGTATCAAATACGAGTGACTGACTGTCGTAAATGATACAGAGCCATGTCCCCGAGAATATCGCAGAGACAGTTTGTTAATTTTTTACTACAATTCTTGAGATTACTAAATCTACAGTTGATTTAGCCGACAAAAAAGTATTTTGGCCGGTCGTGATGGCGTTGAAATGCCTGATTTATACTCGGCTGTGTGCCGAAAATAGCAGATCTAAAAGCTCACAACGTGCCACTTACATAACCATGCATGAAATGACTTGTCTTCTAGTTCTGCTGGATATCTTCTCCACTAGTCCCTCCCTACATTTTTAGTCTCATTTTTATTTTTTCGACGAAATTGTCAGTATATTTACTCAGAGTTTTAGTCATCATAGTTTCATCATTTATTTTTTGTCAGTGAAAAAGGTAGTCGGTACTGTTATGTACCTAATCATCTCCTGTATGTATACCTACATGCAGGTCTTACTCATCCAGCTCTCCAGGCTTTCTGCAAACTAGTGACATCCTCTGAGGCTGGTGAACCACTCATTAACAAGGTAATTAACCTGGCCTGATAGGGTTAGTTGTCTGATATACTGTTGTTGTCAGCACACTGTGAATGTGATGTAGACATGGATGGTTTTTTTCACATTGTCCTTCCCCCAGCCTGGCTAAAAGACAGATTGCAATTTTCATACAGCCTGGAGCACAGAAGCAAGTGTGACGCATCCTCCTCCACTTTTCCGCTTTGTCTTTACAGTCACACAAATGTATCTGAATATAAAGCAAAAATCATCTATTAAGCAAATATATAGCGTGCTGCTCAGCAGAAATGGAAATAAAGCATTTTGATGTAAAGATAGACATAAACACACAGTAAAAGACATATTATCATGAACGGAAATTGACTGTTTTAAATTGATCAATTTGTAACCAAACCAACCATTTAGTTACATTTCTGGGTAGTTTACTGTGTAGCTGAAGTCAGACCTTGTTGTTGTTAAGGTTTAACTTTTTTTTTTTTTAATATATGGAGCCCACATTATTTTGGGCTTTCATAAATGTGTTGCCAATATGGCACTGATGCTTGGCAAGTGTTTATCTGCTTATGTATTTGGGGCCTCCTTACCTCTTATCTTAAATTATTATCCATATCTTTATGATTTTGGAAAACATTTTCAACATAGTTCAACTAGCTGATCTACATCGATGCGTTGTGAGCTTGTAGATCAGTTATTTGAACTATTTCAAAATGTTTTTCAAAATTGTATATATCTTTTATTTATTATTAAAGTTGCCATAATGACAAACTCTGATGCCGCAAACACTTCTAAGAAGGTTGAGAACCACTGACAGAATGAGAATAACATCATTTATTTGTATCTATGTGTTACATGGTTTTTGTTTCCTTTGCTCATCCTCTCTTCATGTTGAACTCGACCCCATCGCCTCCTCCCAAAGCTTCACCAGGTGTTGCAGTCAGGTGACAAGGAGCAAGACTTCTCATTGGCTCCCATCCAGGTGTCTATCAGTGTACAGCTTTGGAGACTGCCAGGCTGTCATGAGTTCCTTGCTGCTCTTGGTATGTATGTTACCAGTAGACTAAACCCATTTAGCTTCTTTTTTTTAGATTGCAGATAAAGCATTGACTAGGTGCTTGAGTAGCACTGTGGTAAAGTTCCTGGCCACCACTGCGGAAACAGCTGAATTGCAATACCCCAATTTTCAAACTCGCATGGGACTTAGATGCAAGGGCGGAGTGATCGACTTGTCACACAGCTGGATCACTGGAACCAGAGCCGTGGAACACAACCAGTGGATGAAAATAGACACGCATAGAATAATATGCAGGTATAGAATAGTACATAATGGCAGAATAGACTATTCAAACTCGGAGAAGCCACTCGGCTCCTCCAAAAAGCAAATTACCAATTGGGATAAAACTATTTCCAGGTCAAGCTGGAGTGACCGAGTGGGCGAGATTTGGGGTATCACAATTGGCCGTGTTTGCTTGAGGGAAAAAACGAGCGACATAGGGGTGATCTCTGCCGCTTGATTGATTGATTGATAAAAGAACGCACCAAGTACAATGAATAAGTATAGAGGGTCTAAGTGGTTAAACTGAAGCGATATTGATAAATTCCAAATATCATCAAAGTAGTCACCTGTACTTGCATCAAGGCACCATAGGGTACCACGGCACCTACTTTGAGAAACCCTGGACTAGAATACACAGAGAATTACCATAAGGACTAAATGGGGAGGGAAAAGCTAATAATAGAAGCCTGACGTGGCATACAATAGAATAAATCCATGTTTCTCCTGCGTCTCTTTAGGGTTTGACCTTTGTGAGGTGGGTCAGGAGGAGGTGGTCCTGAAGACAGGGAAGCAGGCTACCAGGAGGACCATGCACTTTGCACTGCAGGCTCTGCTCGCACTCTTTGGTAAGACCAGATTTTCATATAATCAAGGTCCATTCACCATTTGATGAGATTCAGCCTCTCAGACCCAAGACTATTTTTTTTCCCCATACAAAAACATTCTTAGTTCATCACAGTTTTTTTCTTAGTCTGGGGGAAAGAAAGATATAGAGTAGACTGAAGCCTAAGCTTATTACGTCTACCCTTTTGTTATTGAAAAAATTCAAAATATATGTATACCCCTTTTCAAACAAAAACAGTTCATGTGTCTCTTTTCTACTGAACAATGTAATATTCAAGTAAAATAATCAAATAAAAGTGCTTACATGCTTCTTTTTTTTTAATGTAGGTGTTATAATAAAAATAATTGAACTGAGAGCGTAATATGAAACAAAATGGACCCGTACATGTCTACTTGGTTTCATTTTAGAGTTAAAGATCTATGAGGGTCCATTTGTTTACAGTGAGCTTGTAGTTTTCTTGTATTGAAATGAAGATGGTTGAAAATCACTGCTAGAGCTGTAAAAATATTTTCAAATGCGGGTTCTGCATGCTAATGAGTATCATTTTGGGGGTCCTTGACATTAAAACGTTTGAGAACCACTGCCTTATGGACCTTGTTCCCCTCCTTTCTCCGTCAGACTCCACGGAGCTCCCTAAGCGTCTGAGCATGGACAGCTCCTCATCTCTGGAGTCCCTCTCGTCCTCCCAGTCCGTCCCCCAGCAGCCTCACTCCATAGCCTGGCCCCAAGGCGGCGGCTACCCAGCCCAGCATCGTTCCCTCGCGCCCCCCCAAATCTGCCCCGGCGACAACCTCTCCGGTGATGCCGTCTCCGTGTACAGCCTCAGCTCCCTCGCCTCCTCGCTCAGCTTCCTGTCCAGACCGGAGCCAGCGGGAAGCGACATAGAGACGGAGAGACGGCAGCACGGGCCGCGACACCCCGGCGGCGGCTTGTCGAGGGGTCGGCCGGCCAATCACGGCGGAGGAGCAGTGGGCGGAGAGGGGGAGGACGGCGAGTACGAGGGATTCTCCATCATCAGCAGTGAGCCGCTGGGAGCGGCGACAGGGAAGGAGTGTGACACACTGCCACTTCCCGGGGGGGGACACAAGCTCCACCGGAGGGGGGGTGGCGGGAGAGGGTCCGCGGGGAGTCAGGGGTCCGCCATGAAGGGGAGTGTCATCGGCACCCCCACGTCTCCGCTTAAATCTCCAGCGCCGCACCTCACCGTTGCCACCAGTCCCACGTCCAGGCCTGCGATGTAAGTTGGATCATTGTTGTTTTCTTCACTCTCCTAATAAATATCTTAACTCCATTAATAACTGAAAACTGAGGCTACAAAATGCCCACATTGGAGGGAAAAAATGGCTAGGGTTGTGGTGCATAGTAGTGAAATACTGCTTCACCATGTTTTGTTCATAGCTAGTAGGCCAGCCCCAAATTACCTAAAGGTCCAGCATATCTAAATCTGATGTAGCTGGGCCAAATATACCTCTCTATTTAACCTTTACTTAACCAGTATAAAACAAATGAATAAAAACTGTTGCTGTGTTCATTTGTTCCAGCTCGTCCTCGCAAAGGGCTGGGGAAGGGAAGGTGAGCAGCTCAGAGTCGGACCAGTCCAGCACAGAGACGGACAGCACTGTCAAGTCTCAGGAGGAAACCAACTCCTCTGCTGGGAAGCTGGATGCCCAGGAGCTGGCCCAGAGGATTCTGGAAGAGACACAGAGCCACATGCAGGCTGTAGAGAGCCTGCAGAGGACCAACAGTGTAGAGAAGACGTCGACGGAAGCTGAGAAGCAAGGAGGCGAGAGTGTTGTTAAGCAACCGCAACCCCTTCTCCCTGCACGCTCGCTGACCTCACCTCTGAACCCCACTGGAGGAGGGCTAGGGTTTCGTCCGTCTAAGACCAGTGCTTTCAGCAGGCCCGGCAGTGGAACGAGTCTAAAAGCCAGTTCGTCCCCCCTCCTCTCCCTCTCTGCTCATCTTTCCTCCTCTCACTCAACGCCTCCCCCGACTCTGCCTAAACCGCCCTGCCGTTCCTCGTCCTTACAGAAGATCAGTTCTGGCTGCAGCAGCCCAGCGCTCTCCGTATCCTCTCCTTCTCCTTCCTTCAAAGAGCGGAGCTCCCTACATTCCTTGGACCCGAACGCCCAACCTTTGAAATTCGCTTACGCCGCACACAGCTCACCTTCACGCTCCTCCAGTAACCTCTCTGTCTCCACCATCTCTGATATCCCCTCTCCAGCCGGCAGCGCCCCTTCCCCCGCCCTCTCCATTTCTTCTTCCACCGGATCCACCTCGGCATGCAACAGCCCTGTGAACAGTGCCACAGAACTAAGCCCGCTCAGACAGAAGAGCGCTCCTGGCAACAAGGTCCAGGCTATTCACAACTTGAAGACGTTTTGGGCGAACGCCACCCAGAAACACGAGGTGCCCGACTCCGCCAGCATCCTCCGAGGGGATAACATGAAGATGAGCACGGTTCGGAAGGACGTTTTGGGTTTGCTACATCTCTCGCCTAGACTGGAGTCTGCCAGAAAGAATCAAGAGGGACCTCAGGATCAAAGCTCTGATAGCCAAACTAACGGGCACAGAAAACTGGAGCCAAAATCACCTCCGCCACCCCCGCCTAAGTCTGGCACAAACGGCAAGGGTAGTGGTTCTGGTGATCACCCTCATCCTGTCAGACTTCCCTCAGGGAATGGTTACAAATTCCTCTCATCTGGAAAGTTTTTCCCCTCTTCTAAGTGCTGATGGTTTCAATACATGCCCTGTTGCTTTGGGAACCACTGTGTCCGTCTTCTGTTTGATGACCGGTTTATGTATTGTTAAATTTGTTATATGCATTTCTTTTTCAGCAATCTACAGTACAAGCATATTGAAGCGATACCTGCTGTAGACAAGGAAGACATTTTTGTTAATGTTTGTTATTACACATGTTGTGATGTGCCTTCCTTCTCCTGGAGAAAACTGGAAAGAGAATATGTGTCTTAAAAGGGACGCTGAATGTCTAGATGTTATTCTGATCGTGTCTGACTAGAGAGCATTATGTTCTGCCTCCATCAACACTGTAAGAGTTTTTTAACTTAATATTTACAGAAAGCATTTAGCAGGTAATGAAAAAGTATTGATTTCTTAATTAAATGCTTATTATATTTGTGTTATTGAACTACATTGGGCAGATTTGGATTTATTGCGATAGTTAAATGCCCTCATCAATGACTGTTGTTTATATTGTACATTTAACTTTCCCATTGACTTATTACATTTTATATAAACTTGACAAGCAATTGAGTAATGAAAACATTTTGATATTTGTTATGGGCATGATTTAAATGTCTTATTTCATGTGACATGATTGTCAGCCTGGTATCCTATTGTATTTTATAATGTACATATATTTTTTTTCACAACTGCCAGAGTCAGACTACCATTTACAAAATGCACCACAGCGGTATAATAAACATGACGTTTATAGGTTATAAGAACTTGTTTTTGTGTGTGTGTGTGTGTGTGTGTGTGGGTGGGTGTGTGTGTGTGTGTGACTTGTGTGTGTTTTTGTTTTTGTTTTTTTAGGACACCTTTAGTTTACAAGCCTGCAGGTACCGGTAGCTTGAATACAGGAAATGTGGTCACCTTGGAAGAGTGGGCACCAAGGGAAACTGGGCACTAGGAAGAGTGGTAAGTAAGCCTTGGCGAGCCCTGAGGCCCATAGGGCAGGAGCCTATCCACTGTGTCCTTAGAATGAGGCAGCTTGATGTACATGAAGTACAACCCCTGGACATGACGCTGGTATGTCTCAGGGACTTACCCCAATCCAACTCGTGATGCTGAGTGCCAAGCAGGGAGGCATTTGGTATGACTTGGCCGGGGATCGAACCCTGACCTCCCTGCAGTCTCAGGGCGGACACTGGCAGAGTGGGCATTAGGGAAATGTGGGCACCAGGAGTGTGTGCCTGAAGGCAAATCTTTTTTTGCATTTGATAATTTTTGTATAATGTATTTATTTCATTATTTTAAAACCTGGTATTCACCATTGTTTCAGCACAATTTAAGAGTTTATTTGCCAAAAATAGTAGTACAAGAAACAAATTGAGAAAATGGTCGGCTCCTACCCAAAGTGTGTTCCGGGTGCCCACATTTCCCTAGCTGTGCCCACTGCCCAGTTTTCATGGTGTCCACTTTTTTCCTGGTGCCCACTCCAAAAATATGGTGACCACATTTCCCTAGTGCCCACCTTTCCTGTATTCAATACAATTACTGCAGTACTTGTACTTGTGGAAAGCCATGCTATCTGACTATTTATTACTGCCTGCTTGCTTCTCAGATCCTGTCTAGAGCCCCCCTGTATTATATCCGTTTCCACACTGTAAAGGGTACGCCTACGCAGACTGTTTATGTTTCCGTATCCGCTCTAGGGACAGGATCTAACTACCGGGTATGTGAATTGACCCATCCCTAAACTCAGTAATTGATCCTGCAGCCTGCAGGGGTCACTGTTGGACACACACCCCTATGGACACACAGCAACAATATATCTAAGCCAATGAGATATTTCAGAGGGCGGAACACATTTAGGGTTGCCAGGTCTGCGTATTATAAGCGACTTTGGGCGACTTTGAGTTTTTCCTGTAAAGTTGCTTGTGCATATCAGTGTGTTGGGTGAAATCTTAATCTATCCCCTATTGGTGGTTGCGGGTTGCTTCTTTAGGGCTTGTTTGTAAAGTGCAGTTGCTTATAGGCTTGTTGCTGCTTTCTAAATGCTTTTAAACAGTGGTTTCAAACAATTTCATCTGTTCTTGAGAGATTAGACAAATAATGTGGGACCCCCACATTATTTGTGGGAGTTGACAGATTCCGAGCTGTGTGGCTGAATCTGTCGGCAGGGGCATTCATAATGCGTAGGCTACTGGGAGAAATGGAAGAGGAGAAAGGAATGGGTTCCCAAACTTCCCAGACTGTTTGTCTGCATACAGACCCTCATCTGAAAATCTGTTGTGCCAGGGTTGCCAGGCCTACAACAAAATTAAAGATTTAGATGTGTGTATTTATAATCTTTTAAAAGGTAGGCCTATTCAAAAAAAGATTCTTTCAAGATTATTTTGAAATAGATGCAACATGTTGTAAGCTTGTAGATCTGATCTGCTATTTTCTGCGGCCGCCGCTCTCACTGGACAGGTTCACATGAGTTGAGTATACGGCAGCTGGGATGAGGATCCGCATCTCTAAATCTGAGGAAATCGATGGATTGTGCAGACAGTCCAAGTAGGGAATGAGCCATTACCCCAGGTGAATGATTTTAAGTATCTCAGGGTCTTGTTCACGAGTGAGGGGAGGACGGAGAAGGAGATGGAGATGCTGGAGAATCAGAGTGGCAGGGGCGGTATTGCAGTCGCTGTGTTGTAACGAAAAGAGAGTTGAGCCAGAAGGCAAAGCTCCCTGTCTACCGAGCAATCTTCATTTCTACTCTCACCTATGGTCATTATGTGTGGGTCATGACCGAAATAATAAGGTTGCAGTTAAAAGCGGATGAGTTTTTTTTTTTGAGGTGGCTGGCATCTCCCTTAGAGATAGGGTGAGAAGGTCAGTCACGCAAGAGAGACTCGGAGTAGAGTCGCTGCTTTTTCGCTTGGAAAGGTGCCAGCTTAGGTGGTTCGGGCATCTGGTTTGGATGCCTCTCGAGCATCTCCCTAGGGAGGTCTTTGACCCAAATGCAAGTCTCGCTGGAAGGAGACCCCGAGGCAGATCAAGGATGAGATGGAGGAATTATATCTCCAAAATCTGCCAGGAACGCCTCAGGATCTCCCAGAATGAAGTTACTGATGTTGCTCTGGAGAGGGTCTGGAGCTCTCTAGTGAAGCTGTTGCCCTCGCGACCAGACTATACGGTTAATGGATGGGCTACTTTACAGTTTACAAAATAGTACAGTGGTACAATTACAATGATGCTGCTAAAAGGACAACACAAGAGAGATCATCTTAAGGTGTCTTAAAGTCTTAAGTTTCCATTGTGGTCATGTGTGCATTCTTTTTTTCTTTTTCATTGACCTGCTGGTCGCTTATTATATCTCTCCATCTGGCAACACCGGTTGATATAATTCCGCCAGTCAGACGATTCTCAATGCGCAGACGCAGGCCGGGAGGAGGAGCGCGAGCGGAGAGAGAGCGAGAGAGAGAAGATGGTGAACATTAAAGAATAGTGAGTCTGAATTATTATCATTACAAGCAAACAAACCCCCTGTTTGTATTCGACGCCGACGTGTCGCATTTAAGCCAGCGGGCTTAAACTCCTTTAATGAACGGAATAAAATCGTATCTTCATCGCGTATTATATGCATTATATAAGAGCTTTTTTTGTGACATGTATATGTCTTGTCCTTTTGACAGCAGCAGCAGCCTAGCTATAGCAGGCAGCAGCGTTCCAGGTATACATAATACACCGGCTCTGTCTCGGAGCCAGCAGGGCCTTGATGCTAATGTGGGATGCTAACGTTTAGCTTTATGTATACATTGGGAATAAGCGTTATCATCGCGTTATTACAGCTTTGTTACAATGACGATAACCGCCCTGCTCTCATACAAAAAGCTGCCTAATATTTGGGCCTGTTCATCATCGGCTGTTGTCTGTTTTTGTTGGAGCATGAAAGGGGTTTGCTGTATTATGGGCTTAAGCCATGGCTTTGTTATACTTCGCCCGTACGACGGCCGTAAAATAGCAGATATACAAGCTCCACAGCGACGCTCTGTGAGCCTGTGCGACGCGCTGCTGTGAGCTTGTAGATCTGCTATTTGTACGGCTATAGCCCTTAGCCCCCTTGGAGAAGTCTAGTTAGCTGTTATAGCTGGGCGGCTAGCAGGCACTGTAAAATATGTGATTATTCCAGCTAACTGGGGAATTACAGAATTACAGTTAGCGGCAACGCAATGTGTGGTTGTTGTTATTACATGGTCATAAAATGTTTTATTTTTCATTCATACATTATCATCAGGCAAGATGCAGTTTATTTCTGCAAAGCTACATATATGTTTGTATAATAATATTAGGTAATAGGTTAGGTATAGGAGATTTATATTTTATTAAATAGCTCTATATTCAATTATTCAGTAATCATTGCTATATAGAGTGTTTGTTCAGTAACAGGAGCCTCCAATTGTCTCCAGCTCAATTAGTAAACATAAAATGCATTTTTCATGCAATTTTTTTCCAATCTGGAGAGAGAAACATAAAGACAGAAATTGGTTTACCTGATGAATATGTCCTCTCTCTCTCTCTCTCTCTCTCTCTCTCTCTCTCTCTCTCTCTCTCTCTCTATTTCTCTCTCTCTCGGGAAATGATTGGCAACTCACCTAACGTCACCTCACGTATTTTCTGTTTAGAGCTGAGGACAACTGAACAAACACTCTATAGCAGTGATTACTGTCTGTCAGAATATTGATAAAAATGTCCACAAAAAAGATTTAACCTAAGAAAATCACTTACACTACCCTAACGACTCACATAAAAAGATCACTTTGGTTCCCTTACTATGCCGTTCCAACACAGCAAGGGAAAAACATAAAAATAAATGTAATGTTGCTTTGCTATAATATAAGGGAGAAAATGTTATAACATGCCATCAAGGCTGTTCGTTCAATTTAATTAGGCCTAATTACATTATTATAATATATATATACCGGTACACACATATTACACCGGTAGGCCCTTTATATACTGGTATATATATACACTGTATATACAGTATATATATCGTCTCTGCATGTCTCGGTCTCAAAACAACAAAAGTAGCGAAAGTTTGCGCCGCCTTTCGAGCTTGTAGATACTTGTAGCTACTTTTGTGCGATTCTCTATTATAGGTAGGGCCATTCTTTTACGACGAGAACAAAAATACACAAAATGTTAGAATACGGAGATAAGAAGATTCTGCCCGACTGCAACAAGATATACAAATGTAGTGTTGCTTTGATAAAATAGAAGCGTAAAAATGTACCATGTATGATGCATGACATGCGTTAGACACAACTGATGGGACAGATCTAATTCAAAGCAGTCCTATAAGCCCCAATAGCACACAAATCAAAGAGGAAGCTCTGTAGCCTTTATCGGCAATTCAGCATGACAGACACACGTCCCATGGCTGTTTTATTGACTGTCGGTCATGCAGGCTAACTATCGACAAATACGTTAACCACATGAACCCTAGCATCCCTATTCTGAGGTGAACTTAAGCCGGCAATAGCCGATCTACAAGCTGTAGGTCTGCTGTTTTCGTCAAATAGGTTTGGTGTAGAGGGAAAAAAGAGCAGATCAAGTACAGAGTGAAAGGTCAAGTTTACTAAGTATTGAGGGTTTAAGTGCACGGTTAATTGTCTGAAAATACACATTAACGTGAACACACACTGATGATAGTGCTGGCAAAGAGGGGTCCCTTGCTTCATCTCTCTCTCTCAGCTAGAGGGTCCTTGGCCTGAAAAACATTGAAACCCCATTCAAACATTGTCCTTGAGCAATCAGAATTGGCCTACTGAAATTTGACCATATTTGTGCAACATGATATTGTTACAATTGCAACCTGCCATGATGACTTTTCTTTCTCTGACTAAGCCCTGTGTCAAATTGAACTACGTCCACTGTAATACATTTAATGTCGGACTCTTTGCTATAGCAGGGTAATTACATAATTAGACTTTTTCCTAAAAATATAAATTGTCAATTTATGATGACTGTGATGCCCTATACTGTACCTCTTAATACATATACATTAATAATCCACATAATGTATAGAATTTTGCCATGAAGAAGCACTTGGACAAATTCCAGGTCTCAATATATTATCCACTAGTAGTTTCCAGTGCACTAGTATTCTCTCTCAAACCAGACATGGTCAAAGGACGAGTATAGGAAAACTGCAATATTTCTTGATAAAACAAGTGGTTCTCATGCCGTTCTCATTGCCTTGCATTTTCAAATTTACTTTGAAATAGAATACCGGTAATTCGTGCCATAGCTACTAGCATACAGTGTCAGACCTAATGCCCAAATACACCTTGCCTTTTCAAGAAATGAAATGTGTATAACATCTTTTACCTCACCTGTTTTCTTTTTTGTAATACAATTTGCAAACCAAGCAATGCTTGGTTTGCAAAAAGATATTTTGAAGGGCTTTTTGCCTTTTATTGATAGATCTATAGTAGGTAGACAGGAAACAAAGAGAGAGACACACAGCAAAGTTCGTCAGGATCAGGACTTAAACCCGAGACACACTGTCATGCTGGACTACCAGCCATAGTGCTAAGCCGGCCCAGGCAGCAATGCTGCTGAGTTTCACTCTCTGAAGCAGCTGTCAGATACAGTCCAATTGGGCCAACAGACAATACTTTGACGATACTGGCACTTCCAATAGACCTGCATAAGCATTTTTACAAGTTTACGATTGTCCATGCTGAGACGTTTGAGTGCTGGCCACTATTATTGGGCTACTACTTTATTATTCAGAAAAACAAGCACAGCATAAACAAGGACATTTCACATAATGATGGGAGATTAATCGGCAAACACATCGGTATCGGCCGATTTGAGTTGTTTTTAGATTAATCGGCATCAGTTCGATTAATCAATCAGACCGATTAATTAATTAATGAATCGGTCTGTCTTTACAGATAAACAAGCCTAAAGTAACAGCTTTAACAGATCTACAAGCTTACAATATTAAATATAAAGGTATTTAAGTTCAATCTGACTTGCCTGAGAGCAGATACCCTGTTACATTTTTCAGAATGGACAAAATTATTATAATTTTTCAATACAGAATGAGATGCAGGATGCAGAGGTCGTTGTTTTATTAACTATAAACTGCGTTTTGGGACGCAAAATGCACCCTATTTTAATCCCTGAATAAGTGAGACAATCATTATCATATCTGATTGATATGATACAAACAACTAGGAAGATAGGGTCCAGGTTGGGGGGTGGCTTATATATCAGTTTGTCATAACGTGACTTATATCAGCGAAGAAGACAGAAAAGCATTTCTTTGTAATTGTATATGGAAGGCAAGACAACATCATGCACTGCATTGAATAAGACCTGGACTTTGGCACATGTTGTATTCCTATTGTCTTTACAAGCCAATAGCAAGGACATCTTTATTTGTGACACCATTTGGGTCAGGTGACTTCGAGTGTCACTTATGCATGTCATGACCTTTACATGTTGTTAACTGTAGTGTTGTGAACCATTTAAGCCCTTTAATATGCGTCGTAAGACCAATAGTGAACATAGCTGACCTACAAGTAAAGCTCACAACGCTTCACACAGTACGCGTTAGAAAGTTAGGAAATATGCTGGTGTTTTCAACATTTGGACAACATTCTCTGTCACACTACCGACCTCAGGGCTGAACACTTTATCTGGACTTTAGCTGTGGTTTAATTTACCAGCTTTTTTTTCTTTAGGCAGTGATGCTGCAGTGACATCTCTGGTGTGTGTGTGTGTGCGTGTGACTGCACATGCGTTCCTGTGTGTGTGCGACTGCGTGTGCGCTCCTGTGTGTGTGTGCACGCGACAGACGATCCCTGAAATATCTCTTGGGTTTTTTTACTATGATCCTGCAGTCTGTGTGTCCCAGAGAACCTACAGTATAGCTGATGTTATTCTGACTGCATGCATAGCTTAGTATCTCTTTGACCATATAGTATATAAGCTATAGTTTCCAATGCCCTGGATGGCTGCTGGAGTCTGGACTGCATAAATGGGATTGATCAGGCTTTTGCAGCATCCAAAGCCATGTCCCTGACTCCCTGTCACACCACTATGGGTGAATCAACTGTTTGCAACACTGAAACAGCCTTGACAACCAGGACAAGAGATCCAGTATAAGTAAAAGACACAGCCAAGTCATTGTAGTCGACTAAAATATAATAATAAATATAATAAAACTAAAATCTAAATTTGCTATCAAAATCAGCACTACTGCAAGTGGGACTACACCTCCTTAGTTTAAATACTCGGTGCCTCAGTTTAGAGCGAGTGAATCCAGATGAAATTCTATTCCCTTTCCACTGCTTTAATTTCAACAACTCTAAAAACCCTTTCACTTACTCCATTAATGACTGATGCCATAACATCTGCACAATAATGTCCCCTTTTAAGAGAATTATTAAAATAAGGACACTGTAGCAGCAGCAGAGGTTAGACTGTATTAACTAGATTAAAATCAGAGCCATGCGCACGCCACACATTATTATTATCATCGCTGAATGGGCCCAGCAGCCAGTTCCTGACTGTGCCACTATTCATGGCAGGTTGAACTACACTCAAGCGGGTTAATTATTTGCCTCAGGTTTGACGACTCGAATGCTCGAGGAGAGATGCATGTAAATGGGGGGGGGAAAGAACGAAAAAAGAAATAAATTAATCCACCAGCGATTTAGCCCATCGTCGAATCCCCATCATGTATTTGTCAAGTCACCCGACCCTACCACATGCATGCATAGCAACAGACCCAAAGCGTTAGCAGTGTTTGAGGTTGTTGCTAGTTGATTCTCAGCTTATTACACCAGGGCTGTCATTTTGTTGACATCTTTTATCACTTGAACATGGCATGTCTTTTATACATGGCAGGAAGTTTGCAACATCCATCCAGCATCAGAGTCCCCCCTGTTGGATGGCAGAAGTGAAGACATTTACGATTAGGCTATCGCATCAAATCCTACATTAACAGCAAATGTGTGGATAGTGGATACTATGCATTTTCCAGAGACAAAATTAGGAGTTCCATGATTTGCAATCTCTGCCACATGAAGCTCAGTTATGTTATGTTTAGTTTATGTAATTTGACATGGCCATTACAATCACATTGGACAGACCATATGCAGTGTTTGAGTGTTATAGCACATAGACACAATACATTAACAACAGCATATTTCAATAGCCAGTCTATTCATGTGAGCAGCATGAGAGCAGCATGTTGAGGGGTAATATGATGAATCACATAACCTTTGAGTATGACTTTTATGTTCTATGAAGTCAGCACCGTAGTCAGCACCTTTAGGAGTAGGATTTTAACCCATTTTGGGCGGGAATCCCTTTTGGTGTTTTAAACATAATTTAGCTATTGAAAAATAGCAGATCTACAAGCTCATAGTGCGCCACCGAGTGGCTACGAGCTTGTAGGTCTGCTATTTTTGAAAAAATCGTGAAAATCGCAAATCCTGACAGAAAACTGTCCAAATTTAGAAGACATTTTATAAATTTTGACGTCAGGCCTAAATGGGTTAAATCTTTCACCTTCCTTAGTTCCTTTAGGCTTTTACAACTTAAATCCTACACCGGTATACGTTGTTACGTCAATAGAAAGAATTGCGGATCTACAAGCTCACAAAATGTCGCAGTGCCTATTTTATGACATGCCCAGATAGGGGTGCTACTGTAGGCTTCATTCACGTCATTAATAACTGAACTGCCCTGTGGTGTGTTTCGTCCAAATGAGCTGATTATGATTATTGATGCAACATTGATCTTTTAACTCATCTGTCTCTCTCTGCCTCCCATCCCATGTCTCCCTCCTTCCAGCCGTGTGGTCTTACCGGTGTCTGTGGAAGAGGTAAGTGTCATAACAACAGCACAACTCCTCTCAGGAAGTAGCTCAGAAGTTCATTCACAATCAATAAGAATCATTTTATAATCACCCCGCTGCCAAAAGCTTGTTGCAGCTCTAACTTTCTGGCCTCTCTGTTCTCGAATCTCGATAGGGCACCACATTTGGCGTTCCTTTCATACCTAAAGTCCTCTAAAGTGCTCTGCATGGTGGGATCAAGAACCAAATGGTTACATTGTTGCATTTTTGCATTCGGTCTGGTTTGTGTTCGCACCGTTCCTGTGTTAGTAACCACGATTTGTAAACGAATGACAGATGCTCGAACAGGACGTTCAGAGCATTTCTAGGGACAATCACTACATTGCCATAGTCACTGCTCACTGGAGGTGAAAGCGGAGAATGAGATCCGTGTTCATCTCGTGAGAAAGTGGAGATATTTTACTAAATGCACATTTCCTGCTACTCATTTCTGTCTCTCGATCGTTAGACTCTAAAGAAGACTATCCGTTAGTCTTCTATTATGACTAGTCTTAGTCATAATCTAACTTATAACTGTACTCAGGCGCGAATATATAACGGCAGTGGGTGCCCCCGCCCCGCCCCAGATAGTCTAAAAATGTCATGATTTGACCAATGTATTTCCAATCTCGTACACCATTGCTCACGAAAGCCAGATCCTTGACCCAATTATAGTCACTGCATCTTACCTTTTAATGAAAGTAAAAGTATTCTGACTTTCTGAGGAAAAGGAACAGTTCTGTTCCTCGGACATTGTTTTGGGATATTTTGCTGAGATGGGTCTTTTTCTCAAGTCTCAAGTCAGTGTGGAGGTTACCTGGAGGTGTTGCTGCCCCTCCCCTCCCTCTCGGCTCATGGCTCTTTACAGACAGGCCGACGGCACACAGACAGCAGCCTCTCCGCTGACTGCATCAGCGTAGTGTTGCTGCAGGAGCGTGAATGAACTGACAGTGAAAGCCAACTCACAGCTTCTTCTGAATTAAAAAGACTGTAGGCTATATCCATTTTTTCTCAGGGAACAGGCAGCCCCCCGTAAAGGTGCAGAGTTGTGTGCCTACATGACAAAAAAGCCAGGGGGATCCTGGGGAGGGGAGCTTCAGTCAGTGGGTGCTATTTGGGCACACGTTTGTGTGACACTCTTGTATGATGAACTACAAGAGCATGGATTTATGAAAACACAAAAAGTTTAAATATGGAGGTACGAGGTTTCTGCCTGACAACAACAAAATGCTCCTGTCATATCGTCTCGGGTGGAAACCTCATATGTTACTTTGCGGGTTTAAATTCAAAAGTATCAGATCTACGACTACAAGCCCAAAGTGTATCTCCTTGCACTGTGTTTTGAGCTTGTAGATGAGAGGTTTCTGCCGGACGGCAACGATATGTTGCATCTCCTCCCCAAGGAGCAGTTGGTAGGCTTGCCAAAGCAAACAGACCACAGCAGCACAGGGTCAGATGAACTTAGACCAGTGGTTTTCAACCGTTTTCATATCGAGGCGGCTCATTATTTATTCAGCATTTGAGCCACGGACCACCATTTGATGAGATTTAGCCCCAAAACTAAAAAATATTTTGTTGCCATTGGATAGGATTTTGTCCACAATTCCATGCTGTATTGATGTGGTACCACTACCATAGTTAGGAGAGATAACAGGGAAACATTCTTCTACATTCTCTAATTGTGTAGACTTCTAGAACTCTTGTAAGGATCCGTTTGGTTTCATTTTTCACTCTCAAGAGTTAAAGATCTATAAGGGTCCATTTGGTTACCAACTCTCCATCATTTAGCTGGGGACCAACTGGAACCCCCTCAAGGACCACTGGTTGAAAACCACTGTCTTTACTTAGACGATCACTCCGCTCCCTCTAGCATCATGACTGAGTTACCAGCTTTATGCCTGTTGGTGTTTCCAAGCACAGAGCCTCCTGCTCTAGATGCCCCAATTTTTTGTTTTTGTCTATTTACCCTTGTTGACCCACATACAAATCCAGTGCAATCTAGAGGGTTTTTTTTCTTCCCATGCTGGTTCGTTTGTGTAATTCTTATCGGTGTCCATGTGCAGGCCAATATGCTACAGTATCCGTTACATTGTGTAACTATTTAGGCAATATGACCTTGTAGACCTGCTGTTCTTTTGCTGAATGTTCGCCTCCGAATAGAGCTAGAGTTCAAGAGGTTAATGAGCAGATTTAGTAATAGGTGGAAAAAAATACTTGCATGTTTTACTTAAAAGTATCAATACTGCAATATAGAAATATTCTATTTTTGGTTTTTTTTACAAAAGTAAAAGTACTCATTATGCAGAATGTCCCATTTCAAGTTTTCAAATGTATACAAATATTTTGAAAATAGCCGATCTACAAGCTCACAATGCATCACATCGCGATGCATGTAGCTCGAAATGCAGCGCAAAGTGATGCTTTTTGAGCTTGTAGACAAGCTACTTTAGCTATTTTCTTTCTCCTCCCAGTGGGACTTGCATCGTCTCCCTAGGGAGACGCTCGAGAGGCATCAATAGCCATCTTATGTTGGCTATTAAAAACTTTCAGATCCACAAGCTTGCAGCACGACACAAAGTGACATCTGCTGTTTTTGAACTTTTTAGAAAATCTGTTTTAGATTAGATTTAGTTCGATTTTCTCTTTTGGGGGTCTCTTTTGGGGGTCCCTGGCACAAAACACTTTCAGATGGGGACCGCAGACAAAATTCATTTCGGGAGTAAGTCCTTGACGTGAGTAGCACTGATCTCTAAAACCTGTGTGGTGTGTTCTTGTGTGCTCTCAGTATCAAGTGGGCCAGCTGTACTCTGTAGCTGAGGCCAGCAAGAATGAGACCGGCGGGGGAGAAGGCATTGAGGTGCTGATCAACGAACCATATGAGAAGGAGGGAGAGAAGGGACAGTACACACACAAAATCTACCATCTAAAAAGGTATGTCCGAGAAATGACACAGCACATGTTAGGCCTGTCACAAAATCACAATCATTACATAATGGCCTACTAATCAAAATTATTTGAGATCATTGAACTGGCTGATCTACAAGCTCACCAAGCTCAAAAGCTTGGTGCATATTGCAGAGACTAAACCAAATGTAGCACCCGGTACCGTCTTAAAGGGAACAACGGGGCGTTTGAGTTCGTTAAATAACCCTGTATTTATAGAATAAACCACAAGGCTGATTAACTTGACTTTAACTGCAAACTAGCAGATCTACAAGCTCAGCATACCTATTTTAAAGAGATATACCAGACCACACTTTAAATGGGGTTAATAGGTTATCTGTTTTTACAAATGTGTTTAACCCTTTTTAAATGTTAAGACAATAATAATACA
Organism: Protomyctophum bolini; assembly: GCF_963924005.1. Lineage (NCBI taxonomy): Eukaryota > Metazoa > Chordata > Actinopteri > Myctophiformes > Myctophidae > Protomyctophum > Protomyctophum bolini. Next base: position 21,873,053 of record NC_137883.1, on the reverse strand, counting down.
ATACAAGAATGGTAAACCCTTTTTTAGAATGAACCAACACTAGGCCTTGTAATATAACCAATTAGGCTCAAGCCTTTAAACCAGTGAAACCAAATAAACCCTACCTAATGTAGAGTCCCTTAATTACCTTCAATAAAACCAAACCAAACCCAACTCTCAAAATCTGTAAGACTGTAAGACAAATCTGTACAAACTCCCTTTTACATGACATTAACCAAAATCAGATTACTATTCCTAAATAGCAAATACAAAATGCAAAAACTCTAATCTAAACACACAGTGGGCCCACACTCACTCTCTCTCACACACACACACACACACACACACACACACACACACACACACACACACACACACACACACACACACACACACACACACACACACACACCAAAAGGTGCAGGCCTGATCGTGGTGATGGTGGGGTGATGATGATTTACTCCTCAGTCCTTGTTGATGATGAGCAAAAGTCCTACTCACAGTTCTTTGTCAGATCTTTAGAACAGTTCGTGAGATGGTGAGATGTGATGAAGCCGAGCAGACTGCAGGAACGTCGAATCCTCGTCAGGAACACACTCCAAAACACTTATCTCTTAGAATGAGCCAAAGTCTCCTCTTGTTGAGAAATTAACTTGCTTTCTTCACTCAGTCCAAACACATGTTACATTACCACTCACTTAAGACTTCTTATAACTCACTCAAACAAAACAGACACAAGAATCATGCACTGTGCATTAAACTATCAAAAAACTTCCACTTCACTTCTGTCATGTCAACCTGTGTCAGGTCATACACTCTGGTGAATCTGTTCAGTACTTTTCCACTCACTCAATATTCTCTCTCCTCCCCACTTTTTCCACAGTCTCTCCTATGCATTTTACCCTTTAACTGCTATAAACGGCATGCATCGTCCTGTACTAAAACCTATTTATTTAGAGATCTATTTATAACAGACAACTTTTTATTAAAGGCATACATTTTTAACTTGGTCAACTGTTTTAGAATTACTTTTACTATGTATTAGTACACAAAAAACTCATTTTTACCCTTTCTTAAAAATATATATATTTTCACATTTGAAACAACAACGTATTATAGGGGTTGTGTATGTGTGCAGCTGTGGGGTTTATAAGGGTAATCTCACTTAACTTAATTTAACAACAAAAATACAAATAAATTATTTAAGCAAGTACTTTGCTAAAAGTACTTGTTTACTTTGCTAAAATAAATGTTTATAAAGTTTCAAATAAATTTAACTTATTGACTGGTGATGTCAAATATTTATCATATATTTAGTAGTTCCTAGTCTAGTCCATAACTGTGATCTGAATGCTGTAATAATTGCTCTAGAATACATCTGACTTCTGCTTTTTTTTAATGTATACCTCCTTAGTAAAGTCCCGGGTTTTGTGAAGATGATCGCACCGGAAGGAGCATTAACTTTTCATGAAAAAGCTTGGAATGCCTACCCATACTGTCGCACTAGTAAGTTACCAATACATTACTACTCTTGAGGTGCATATTGATTGATTGATGTGTGTCTTGATGCAATTGAGTGGCATGATCCAATGCAGAATCCATTCAGAGAAGGAGCTTGTTGTTTGTTGCTGTGTGCCAATTTCCTGATTGAGCTACAGTACATGACACAACACTGAATGATGACATACTGTCTAGTCTACAGACTCTGATCACCACTGGTCAGAATAGAGTGACATGCAATGCAAGGCCATGGGGCCTATTATTATTATTATTTGAATTGTATGGATGATTTTGTATTTAATACGTCATATAAATCATCAGTGAAATAAATGAGTCAATAAGCTGTTTTTTAGGGGGTATTTACAAATGACCCATAGTACCTGGCATCCATGAAAGTGCCCTGGCGGCACATCACGGCTTCCGCAATTCCAGCAACGTGTTTATTTTGAATGCGTGGGGTGTGACAGTTTGGGTTGCTTGACCCTTAATGATCAGCATGGACGTTTTGGTTGTAATACATATGCAGTAGTAGACGGTAGCCTGACTGTAAACAACATTCACTCAACTTTGTCTTTGTATTGAAATATTGTAATGCTAATGTATTCATTATGGCAACGTCATCAACGTGTTCAATATACCTGTTAAAGTTTGTCTGGAATTCTGGTAATAATAATGATATACGTTTTTCTCTTGTTTCCTTTCCATGTCATCTATCTCAGTTGTGACGGTGAGTTGATGTTATTGTTGACACACACACACACACACACACACACACACACACACACACACACACACACACACACACACACACACACACACACACACACATTTAGTATAGGACAGACTGAAAATAACGTTATACTTGACATTTAACCACTTTAACCCCAGGATATCCCTATTCTATTCTATCACGTCACCCCTCTGCACTCAAATATGGAGATAAGAGGTTTCTACCCGACAGTATCGATACACAGTATGCCTGTTTTTCCAAGAGGCTTGATGTTCCTCCGCCCCTTGCTTCCGAGACCACGACGCGGGGGAACGGCAAGCCTCTGGGGAAAAACAGGCATGCATACAGCATCACAGACAATATGTGTTTTTATTGTAGTTCAGTGTTTCAGTGTTGCTCTTCCCTGTGTTTGCAGAACGAGTACATGAAAGACGACTTTATGATAAAGATTGAGACCTGGCATAAACCGGACATGGGAACATTAGAAAATGTAAGTCACTCACAGTAAGATCATAACCTGGATGTTGGTGTTGAACATGTAGTGCTTATAAGGATCCACAGAGGGGAATATAATAAATGCAATGGTTCCCAAAACAATGGGCCACGTAATTTTTCGATATGTGTGCCTAAATCAGCTCTTCAGGACACTCTGGTAAATTGGCTTAATATCATTATTGAAAAGATCATGCTGTTCCTGCCCCAGTAGTATATTGGCCTATGTCAAGAGAGTGACCTAGGCCATTATTTTTATGTTGTCTAAGTCGAAGAGAATGTGACTTAGGCCAATATGTTTTGGTCTAAGTCACATTGTCTTGTCCAAGTCAGGTTTACAATTGCCTAAGTCAAAACACAAATTGGCCTAACGGCCAAGCTACACCAGGCATGTGTGCGTTTGACGTAAGCGCACTGCGCGCACAAAGTATGCGTGTGAAATTCCCCGGCTACACCAGATCTGTGGCGCGCGGCAGATTTGTGCAGGACCTTCCGGGAGGATATATAGATACGCGCGCATGGGGGCATACGCAGGTAAAACATTTTTAACCGATCTTATTTTTAGAGCACGCGTAGATGGCCCGCGGTATCCGTGCGTCTGGTGTAGCTGGTATCATTGACATATACATTACAATAGTAATATATATCACTTTTTGGGTGAAATGATTGAGAAATATCAGATAGTTCGTTTTGGTTCAGTGTTTTCTGAAAAATGTTAAAAGAAAATCGCATTGGCCATTATCATAGCTTTTATTATGTAATAATAATGCAACTTTGTTTTAATGCTTGTGTCAGCATAATAAAAACCTGCCTCTGGCATGCTCGCAGCTCTGCCAGAGGCATCCTATTTCTTTTCGAGTTGGCAACTCATACCATACGCCACTATGTCTGTTCCATTCTTGTGAACGTGATATCTACATTTCGTTCAAAAAGCCACAGATGAAGTGATTGTGAAGGTCATTAGGACATCACAATCACTTAATACCTTTAAGTTAAATTCTTTCAAAGTCTTCACCACAAGGATGTAAACTGCAACTTGTTGGTGGAGGCATTTCTATTTATTTATGTATTTGTTTATTGTTACGAAATAACTAAACCAGCCTCTTAAGGTCAATGCCAACAGTCCTTTGATTGCATTCTCTTGAATACGTTATGTTGACAGTTGTGAGTGACAGACAGCTATTATTGTCGTTCTCATCATTTCCATGGCTTGATGTGTAACAGGTGCATGATTTGGACGAAGAGACATGGAAGCAGGTGGAGGTGGTTCCCATAGATATTACAGCCAACGAAGAAGTGGCCACTGCGGTGAGTTTTTAGCTGGAAACGACATCCTTTTTCACAGACTCAGTGTGGTGAGTGATGTTGAAGTACTGACAACCATTGGAAGATTACAGTAGGATGTTTGTCTCCACCCTCAGGATGAGATCTGTCACTACACATTGAACATGCTCTAATCTTGTGAAGAAAACAAGACTTGGAACTACTGTGCTATATACATTATGTGTGTACTGTACGTATCACTGTAGAAATAATAATAATTAGAAAACAGATTAAGCTCATGGTGGGAAGAGTTAGATCGTGGGGAGCGTTTCACTTGAGTGCATGCATGTACAGCTGGTCACCTTTAATCCTTAGTTTCTTAGCATTAGGTGCCGGAGATCTTCAAGGATGACTCGAATTAAAGCTGCAATCCATAGCTCAAAGCATAATATCTCCTCTGCCCAAACATGCTTTGCGTTTTAGATCAGTAGCAGAAATTGTAGTGCTCAAGTTATGAGGGAGACTCTGGTTCGAAACCCGGATAGCACATGAATCAGCTTTAACTTGGAAGAACACATAACTCACTCAACTGGAGATGTAGACTTATAGATTATTGCTGAAAGGCTTTGAATGTCGGTACTATGCCGATACCAGCTTAGTGGCCTTTTGGTTAGAGTGTCCTCTGCCCTGAGACCAGGAGGTCAGGCTTCATTATTCCTCGGCTGGGTCAAATCAAAGTCTATAAAAATGGGACCCAAGTAAATATGCAAATTCTTACTGAAAATAACGTGTATATATTTCACGTTTAACCACATCAGCATCCCTGGTGGTGACACGTTGTTGTGAGCTTGTAGATCGGCTATTTTTGGTGAAGAGAGTTAGTGTAGATGGAAAAATAACTAAGTGCAGTGCAACTCAGGTCTGTCTTACTAAGTAATGAGGGTTTAAGACAAGTCGTTCGGCTGAAGTGATATTGATGAATTCCTAATATTAGTTATTAAATATTAGAATTATTCATATTAGGATACTGCAGCACCCACTTTAAGAAACCCTGCTCTAGGGTTGAAGTTGAAGACCCTGCTTTAAAGGAGTCAAGGACACCAGGCATCCCCCTGCGGATGGATAAGGACCATTTTGGCCCAGGGCTGCTGCAGACCTGTAGCGTTTCTCCCCGCCAGCTCTTGTGCAATAATGACTTAAGTGGATCAGCATCGAGGCCGAGGGTTAATCCGTAGGTCCATCTGCCAAGGGTGTTTGTCACTCTTTGACCACAGTGGCAATGGATTAAAATAACACATTTAAGTAGAGAGGCCCAGTAGCAGACTGATACAGTAACTGTCACGATCTGTCGGTCAGGTCCTGGGGATTGCATCGAGTAGATTTTAGAGCAGGTTCTCAGAGTTACTACAGGGAGGGCCATCAAATCTATGTGTGATAGGACTACTGGTATCTCCTATTCTGGAGGGATACGTTCACCGGAAATAGCTTCGTTTTGTTGCTGCTTTGTGAAATCCATTGTTAGTTGAGAGTGAGGTCTAGCCAACACCAACTCGGGATTCCTGGATCGCTGCCCTCCACAATTTCCTATCCAACATCAGGTTCTTGAGCAGTGTTGTCAGCCAAAGCTGTCGCGCCGCAGCACGTCTATAATGGTATATGCTTCTTTCCCCTCCTGGCTTTGCCCTGAGTTGGCTCCCGTAGGGTCAATTTACTTGCCTCAAGTTCTGGGTGCCTGACACAGTGCCCTGCCTGTGCGTGACCCGTGGTAGGTCCCCATAGAGGTCCACATTTCTGATATGGTCCGTCCATGTGACACCTAGTGCCATTCGTAGCATTCTTGTGTAGACTCCATCCAGGGCTTTTTCCTGTTGTACTGTGAGGGTCCATGTCTCGGCCCCATACAGCAGTACTGACTCCACAGTAGATATGAACAGCTGCCTCTTAAGGTCTTCTCCCATATCTGATTTCCACACTCTCCTCATCCCGTGCAATGCTTTCCAGGCAAGTGCTCTCCGAACCTTCAGATCCTGTTCAGTTGAGGCAGTCCAGGCCCCAAGGTACTTCAAGTCCTCGACTGGTTCGAGCACCGTCCCGTCTGCAGTGGCAATGGTTTTGTCCTTTGTTATCTTTGTTTTCTTGGCATTGAGCTTGAGGCCGATCTTCCTGCACTCTTTTTCTACTGCCAGTAGTAGCTCCCTTCCTTTCTCGACTGTATCCGAGATTAGGGCGATGTCGTCTGCATAGTCGAGGTCAGTGACCATGATGGGGTGTACTCGCCTTGACTTCCTCGGGACCAGAGTGAACCCCAGTGCCTCCTCTCTGCCATTGATTGCAATTCTCAGTGCATGATCCATCGCTACAACAAACAGGAAGTCCATTCACTGATCCATTGAATCAGTGATTCAATGAAGACAAGGAAGGAATCAGAAAGCCTCCGTTGATCTTTGAGATGGCTGGTCTCAATAGTACATAATGGGAATTTAAAGAACCCTGTAGAGCAGTGGTTTTCAATATTAAAATCAAGTTGATCCAACCCAAAGTCAAAGGATCTGTGGTGACTTTATTGGCCTTATGCTATATGTCTGACCACATGCAGTCAGTGCACGTAATGTAAACTTGTGTTTCTATGTCCTTCAAAGACTATCTGGCTCACACCAGAGTCCAGAGCCATTGAAAGAAGAGTTCTGCAATGAGGGGGCATTCCGCAAACTTCCGGTTCAGGCCTTTGTCACCCCATGAAGTGAACAGAGTTGTCGTAACTCTCATCTGTTCTCCTCACTAACCTGACTCTGCCAGATTGCGGTAGTATTGAGTTCACCAGTTCCCTCCTCCTGCTTCCTGGGCTCTCTCAAGCAGAAATGACAAACCCGGAAGCAGCGGGACAAAAATCTGATATCTCCATAATAATTTCGAGTAGTCTTGTTAGGTTGAGTTTACATTTGCGCTGTGGCGCAGCTTCAATATGTCATAAGTCTTGAGTTGATCCCGACTCTAGCGGCCCCATACAGCCGCATATCGCTCCGGCCAGAATTGGTCCGGAGTACATCGTCTCTGCCCGAGAGATTCCAGACTCTGGCATTCTGGCAGAATGCAAATGTTGTCCAGCAGGAGTGGTTTCACCAGGCTAGCTCCTCACACCAAGGAGCTCAACCACAGTCAGTATTCTTAGCATTCCTGAATCTACAGTAATTAGTTCATATGTGCTTCATCCTTGCAGGACTACAAAGAAACAGAAGATCCTACTATGTTCCACTCCACCAAGACAGGCAGAGGACCTCTGAGCCCTGAATGGATGGTAGTGTATGAAATAATTAACTAAAATCAGTGGTTCTCAGAACTTTTTCATTTCAAGGAAATGGTTCCATTTGTATGCTCTCAAAGGCAAAAATGTAGAAATATGCATGTCTATCCACTTTACACTGTCTGTGTAGTAATACATTGGCCATGAGTAATTGAGCAGTCGTTCTCTGTTGTAACGAAAACAATTCTGTTTATCACCTCTTCACAGGATGAGCTGAAGTCGGACTGTCCATATATGTGTGCATACAAACTCGTCACTGTTAAGTTCAAGTGGTGGGGTCTTCAAAGCAAAATAGAAAATTTCATCCATAAGGTAAAACACTATTAACACACTGTACATCATATTGGAGTGGTTTTGTTGCTTTATTGCTGTATTATTATTATTATTATTATTGTTGTATTATTATTATAATGCATGTGATGCATCACTACGTCACTGTGTATCTTTGTGTTTCTCAAGTTGGTTGTATTTAGGAACTATTTAAACCAGTGATTCACAAACCTTTTTGCTCAAGACCCAAAAGATTGATTTGTCTGGGACCCAAATATAGAAAATAGCAGACCTCCAAGCTCAACTTGTAGATCGGCTATGTTCACTGCTTCTTAAACTTCTTAAAATGAACTACTACTTCTTAAAATGTATTTCCGGAAATTTACATTTTTATTTGTCAAATACTTTTGAAAAATGTTGGAATTATTTTGAATTGATGGAAAGTTGTGATGCTTTTTGTTTAAATAATTTCTTTATGATTATTGCGATCAGAGGTCGCAGATAACTATGAAACCTTGCGTTTTTGACACCTAACCCACAATCCCCGTCACTCTGACACGTCACCTAACTCAAATCCCCGTCGCTTGCCCCAGGCAAGCCCTCATCGTGACATCACATGACATCAGTCCCCTGGTCACCCCAGGTGCCCAGGTCATCGTGACATCACTGGCTCTACCTGGGCCCTCATCAAACCCTGTATATTCATTTTGAATGTGCTTCTTCTTTGAAATGGCATCCATAATTTCAACTAAACTAGTGTGGGGTGGCATGGTTTATAAAGAATCATAGGGCACAAGGATTCTAAAGCACCTTACAGAAAGTCCTGTTTTCTCCCTCCACAGCAAGAGAAGCGTATTTTCACAAACTTCCACCGCCAGCTGTTCTGTTGGATTGACAACTGGGTGGGTCTGACCATGGAGGACATCAGAAGGATGGAGGCAGAGACTCAAAAAGAGCTTGAAGAGGTACGATGGCCTTTCACACTTTGTTGTGCGGTGGGGCGGTTGGAGTGAGATTGTAGAATTTCAGCGCACGTGGAAATATGTTTTAACATTTTTAAGTGTTACTGCCCTCCTGTGATACCCTTGGCTGTTGTTTTTACCAACAGGTTTTATTTTTCTACATACAGACTAGATACAGATACATTAGTGGAAGGTATCCAACATTATGGCTTTTCCATACAGATCTGCAAATGCCAATTCATCATATTCACATGGCGGCCATTTTGCTATTAAGTTAATGTATTCAGAAAAATGCACATAAATTGCACAAAGACCCGCACACCGTCTGCACTTGCAATACAAACTTTATTGCATTTTTCTGAATACATTGAGCCCTGCCTACGCACCCGCCTCAGAGCATACAGGTGTGCATAAGACTTTGTTGGCTATTAACCCCCATTTTGGGCGGGGACCCCTTTTGGTGTTAGCATTATGTTATGCTTTAGCTATTGAAAAATAGCAGATCTGCTATTTTTGAAAAATCACAGAAAGACTGACATAGAAACATAGCTTTTTCAGAAAACTGTCAGGATGTAGAAGACATTTTTTAAATCTGATTGCAGGTCAAAAGGGGTTAAGTTAATGAAATGCTATTTCTTCCCAACACGCAAATATGACGTGAGAGCACAATGGCCACAGTGTGCATTTAGTCAATATGTTCAGTTCTTCTCTACAACATGTAAATCGTCTCTGTCGGGTGGATACCTTGTATGTCCAAGACCTAATGGTCTCGCTTATTTCATAAGCAAAAGGTTAATGCCTCAATCAGTGATTTATTCACCTGTTGTATGTAGAACACCAGGGAAAATATTACTAAACATTGTAATTTCACCCAAGTCATGTAACCCTTTTCATTCCTGAATATCAACATCAGATGCGTCAGAAGGGAGACGTGCGAGGCACCTCTGCAATGGAAGAGTAGATCCCGTCCCTGTAGGTCAAAGGCTAGAGACAGGCTGAGTAAGTCTAACCGAGGAAAGGAGAGGCGATGGATGGACGCTATGTTTGTGTCATTCTCTCCGCCACCGTCTTCATGTCCTCTCTGCCATGTCCTCTCTGATAACGACACGTTATCGCTCATGTTCATTTTGTTTTCGTCTTGCCGCCGTCCCCAACTAACCAGCATGGTGCATGTTCAGTGCATGTCCAATAACTGTCGGACTTTACCTCATACGAACATCTCAACATAATGGTTTCCATTCTTAATTTTTTCGTTCTCTTTCCCTCTGTGTTTCTGTGTTGTAAGTTCTCTACGAGTCTATATGAAACCTTTTGTTTGACATTATGACTGCATGTATGTCTGTAATCAGGGCAAATACAATCCAATAAGCATTCACTCATCCCTTGACATCAAACATTTGCAATTTGACAATACGTATGTTTTCCCAAAGCAACATATAAATAGTTATTAATGATCTTAATGGATTGTTTTTGTAAGCGTTGCCTCACTTGCCTGCATTCTAATTCATTTTCTGTCCGTGTCTCTGTCTCTTTTATTCACTTTAACTTCTTGAAACGCTCATGTTGTGTTTTCAGTTTGTTGCATGCTGGTGGACACACTGGGGATGCATTGAGTGTTTTGTTTACTAGGAATGATCCTTCTGAAGGTAGCAGCATACTTCTGCTTATTGCTGGAACCGAGCAAGTTCACTGAGGACAAAATTGTTTTATACTCAATCTGGCTGCGCTATGATGAATGTTGAATATGAAGTTAGACCACGGTCCACTGTATACAGTGTTGGAAAACATGGATCTGATAGCTGATTGCGGAAATGAAACAAAATAGCATGCTGAATTTCTGACTAATAACCATAAAAAGGTAAATCATGCATTGACTTATATTGTGCATTTATCTGAAGCGACTTTACAATGTGCGTCACATTCACACACTGACGGCTGAGGAAACCATGCAAGGCACCAACCTGCTCATCGGGAGCAATTAGGGGTTCAGTCTCTTGTTCAAGGACACTTCGACACTCTGGGATCGAATGGGCAGCCTTCCAATACCCAAGCGGCTGCTGTACCTCCTGTGACAGTGGCACTCACTGTGTTTTCATTTATGTCTCTGCAGTGATATTCAGCCAGTTCAAATGTTTTGTTATTGCCTTGCAGAACCTAATTTCGGCAAGAAGTACAGTATGCTGCATCCTTGGAACGACTGCCCTTTCTTTAATATTTAATATTTGACTGAGGTGATGGTAGATACTTACACCAACCTAACCAGTAAAAATCAACCTACTGTGTTTTCACAGCTTGTGAAATGAAATCCAATGTATTTACTAATTTAACCCTTCACACACTACGGTCTATCGCATTAACCACTTAAACCCTCTAGACTTGGTGAAATGGACTTGGAGTTACAACTGTACTTTTTTCTTCTTTTTCCCCCAGCCAAAAATAGCCGATCTATTAGCTCAAAACCTGATGCGTTTTGAGCTCGTAGATCGTCTATTTTTGCTGCATGTTCCCCCCAGAATAGGCATGATTCAAGTGCAAGGTTCAAGTTAATCATTATTCTTTTGTCTCTTTTTACTTAAAAGTCAGGTCTATAATGCATTATAACATGCTTATACATCACTATAACACACATGTTTATAATCAATTAAGAAATGTATGACAACTTATAACAATGTTTTAATGTATTATAAGTGCTGGTCATAATTACATTATAAGCTCAGTGGAACAGCAAATTATTATAACTACCTCAACTTGGCAAAAGTTTGCTTTGGCTTTGTTATAAGTTGTTATGCATAATTATAAACAAGTGTTATAATGCTGTATAAGTGAATTATAACGCATTATAAATGTGTTACCTGGTAGTTATAATGTACCACTGAGTTTATAATGCATTATGTCCAGCACTACTTCATAAACCTTATATTATTATAAGTTGTTCTGCATAAGTATGAACAGTGTTCTAAAATGTTGTAATGTCTTATAAATGCATTATATATGTGCTTATAACGCATTATAAATATAAAGTTCTGTCTATATCCTGTTTTTACTGTGGTTTCCCCCTCTTCCTGTCTCGTCTCTCCAGCTGCGTATCAGAGGTCCGGTTCGTGGCATGAGTGCTGCTCATGAGCAATGAGGCAAATCAACCAATCCCTGTCAGGATGATGTCATCACCCTGTGACATCATCCGCCATGATGAGGAAGTGGCCCTGTGACATCATCCGCTGTTCTGTTCCTGTCTCACATGATATACTGGAGGGTTGGACATGATTGGTTAACAGTACTCTACAGACCATTACCCAATCACAAACCTCCATTTCACAACAAAACCTTTTGCATATATATATATATATATATATATATATATATATATATATATATATATATATGCAAAGTATGTGTGAAATGGGGGGGGGGAGACTCTTTGCACAGATCGTAAATTGCCTGTAATTAGTTGATTATCAAAATGGGCTTTGTTTTCATTCAGATGTGTACACTGCAACTCTGAAAAGTCAAGCCTTTTGCATTAGAATGTTGTTCGTTCGTTTTTTTTTTGATTTAACGGTTTTCCTCCCAAAAAAAAAAATGAAATCACTAAAGCAGGTATTGGACCATTAATGTCCTCCCTATAGATTTATCCTATTGTCTCCACCTCTAATTATATCCATCTCCTTATTACCCCGAGTAGTGTCTACTTTATTGCAATTTGTATAGACCGCCGCCCCGCCCCCCCCCCCCCCCCCCCCGTTTCACTGGCATCTCAATAAGGCAGTTAGGTGTGAATGATATTCTGTTTTTATTTCTTTTTTGTTCTGTTTTTGAGACTCATCCATGCCTGTTATTGCAGTTCTAGGGACATGTAAGGCTTCTGCATGATCATGTTTTGCTGATATGATGAATGATATACTACACCTCCACACATATGCATGTGTTGTGGACCAACAACAACTGCCATTGCAGGGGTGTACAACAGCAATGCAGCTTTACTGAAGTCCGTTGCGACCATTAGAGAGAGGAGAGAGAGGGTTAGTTAGTGTCTTATTGACTGTATGTATGATTTAGGCATTTAGTAGATGTATGAGAGATTATGTATGAGAGTGTGTGTGTGTGTGTACAATTCATCTGTGTATATATGTGTAGCGCGTGCATTCCTGTTGAACTTGCCTCATGCTGTCGCTGCACGCTCTCTCACTCCATTGGGGCTTTAGTGAGAGGGCTTTGTTGGACCTTCAAAAGGTTTTATTTTTTTATACTAAAACAGAGATGACACTGAGAAGTTGTGTATGGGGTTAATCAACCAAGGCAGTTTGTATTTCAGTTTCTCGTCATACTACCTTTTCTCGTCTCTGTCTCGCTCCCTCCCTCCAATTGGTCCAGGGCAGAAAATCAACATGCGTAGGGTATTGACAATTTTTAACTATTCCGCTTGTTTGTGGTGTCATATAATATGAATGACTAATGTAATAATAACCCCTACAATTTAGGTTTTGGTCAGGTAAAGTGATTTATTTTTAACCATATTAACCCTGACCAAGGGCGTCCCTATTTTGGGCATGTCACTATAGGCAAACATTCTCAAAACTGTGTATACTTTATACATGTATTGTGCAGCTAAAATAGTCAGTCTACAAAGTCACAACTTGCTGTGAGCTTGTAGATCGTCTATTTTCTTCGTATTATGGTGACTGACGGGCTTAATTGGTTAAAGATCCATTGTGCAATTAAGCTCAGTAGCGGCCCCCGATAAACATGGGGAGTTACGGTAATAACAAGCCTTTGCATTTCAAAACAAGACAGCTCTTCCCCTTCCCCTAGCTCTGAAACAACTTTACACAACCAACATATTACAGCAGCCAAAGAGACTTTTCTACTACTGGCAGGCAGTTTTAATTTATGTTATCATGTCCAGGGGTAGGTAGGTAGGTAGGTAGGTAGGTAGGTAGGTAGGTAGGTAGGTAGTTAGTTAGTTCTAAATGTAATTTTACTTGCCAGGCAGCTCGGCAAGGGAAGCCCGAAGTCTTAGTAGGAGCTTAGAGTTGGGTTGGATTCTGACAAAACAATGTGTTTGAATTTGAGTGCTGTCTCAATGAAATCATGCAGTGTGCATTATTTTCCACACAATGCAGCTTTTAACCTCATCATATTCCACCCTTCTTTATTTTTGTCTGCCTGTGGTTCTTCTGATTCCATATGACTTCAGGTTTGTAGCTTATCATAGCAAACATGCATTGTTTTTATTATGTCCACTTTGTTTTAATTTAAGTTCAATGCAGATTATTTTTTAGGTAACAATTTTTATTTGTGATGTTTTTTATTTAATGTTCTTTTACGTATCTTAGTATTATAACTGTCAAAAATCTCTCTAAAGACATGACACAGCTTGGCATCATTGTGTCTCCAAAGTTCCTCTTTCATTGGCGCCTACAGTATACATGTTATTCTTGTTTGACCAAGGTTTAAAGGCATTGTCGTTGTATGCACTTCTAAATACTGTAGGTCCATTATATTTTACAAATGTGAATTTGAGTTTTGTATTTTACAATTTACAAGCATTTTCAGGTGTTCAGTTTCAGTACTGTACAGACAACTGTATAAATTCAGTAACTAAAGTATTCTCAGAGTATGTGTCAGCTCTGTGTAATACTTGTGTGGTAAAGCTATTCATGCGTTCATAGTATGGGTTTTAACCGTACTTTCAACCATGCCAGTGAACGTACAGGTTTGATCTATGAGAAAGATGCACGAGTCAGAGTGTCGGACTATGCAGGTTGCTTCTGAACTGTCCGGATTCGGGAAACAGACATATGTTTTTACAGCCCCTACGTTGACATGACATTGATATTGACATGGTATCACACCAGTTCTGAGGACATGTTCATTGCTTTTCATTATCACTTGCATGCTCAACTTTGTTTTTCTCCCTGCATTTTCCCCATTCTGTTTGTCGGTTTTAGGCAACTTACTTTTGATTGGCTCTTGAACTGCATTCACAACAGAAGGGAAACACTTTTTTTTCTCCTAGTTTTGAATGGAGGGTTTGTCCTTCGGCATCAAACTGTGGATTAAGCTTTGACCTTGTCGCTTTTGGTTGGGTGAAATTGTCTGCTCTAAAGCTGCGACACCATTGTGTGACTAATCATAAATTGGGCCTAAGTTTGATGGTGATGAGAATCTTCCTGTAGACTAGAACAGAACCATGTGATGTGATGTATGCTTTTTTGTAGCATTACCAGGAATGCCAGCCAGGGTATTGTGTTGACGGCGGGTTAAGGGAACAGATGTGACTCCAGAGAATTAGCCTACTGTACCTTTTTCTTGTAATCATGATAAAATAAGCACTTGTAAAATCTACTGTTAAATATTTTTCTTTTTGTTTTATTTTTTAACATGGGGGGGGGGGGGGGGGGGGGGGATTCAATTGCATTCAAGTTTCTCATTTCTGATAAGATGAAATTCAGGGGAATATTAGTAGTGAATGTAATACAACTAGGTTTTTTTGTTGGTTTGTTTTTTGTTTTGTTTTTTCCACAGCTCTATGGCTGTGTGACTGAAGGTCTAGAGACAATGGAACATAACAGAATATCTAATAAATTTGAATGAATAAAAAAAGAACTCTGCTGACTTGTGTTTAATTTAATTTAATGTATAAATTAATTAGATTAGATTTAATTAGATTTGTAAATGTATTTGCTTTAATATGTCTAAACAAATGCACTGACCATGCAGTCACCAATGTTATAAACTTATAATATTAACATCATTGGATGTTGAATGATGGACACGTGTTGGCTCACCCTGTCAATACATTAACAGTAGGACTACAGACTGGCATCATGATTTGCTTTAGTTTACTTTATTTAGAGTAATCTGAGTTCCCAGAAGTTTTATTTTTCGCCACTAACTTTAGAGTAACAGACTGGGATCATTATTTTGCTTTGCAGGATTGCGGATACGGAAACTGTCTTTGTGGTGGGCACACACATAGAGTATAACTAGGTATAACTCTATGGGCACACATAATAGGCGGGATCTAGACCGGATCTGAGCCTTGGAGGTGCAGCAGAGCTGTGAGCAATCCCCTCCGCAGCTAGCAGATCCGGTATGGAGCGGATACGGAAACGGACAGTGTGCGTACCATGTGTGTGTGCGGGGCAATGACCGGATACAGTAGGCGGGGCGGGGCTCTGCTCTAGACCAGATGTGATCCCTCAAACCCGTAAAAAAAGTTTGGCGTTTTTTTTCCCCGTTCTGTGCGACCCGAGCTGGCGCGACCACCACCATTAGCTTCGGCTACCGAAGCGAACGATGTGGCATTGTGCGCATGCCCAGAAACATTTACCCAGGTAAACTCCAGCAGCAGCACCATGGCGGCGGCGCGAGGCCATGTGCAGGATCCCAACGACAGAAGACTGAGACCTATTTACGGTAAAGAAAACAAAACAAGTCAAAGAGGCCAGATAACGCAGCGAAAATTACACGTTGCTTGTTTATCCGCGGCGTTGTCAGAGGGACCTCTCGGTCGCGTGTTGTTTGCTCGTTACATTGACGCAGTTTCCACTGTCAGTTAGTAGTGTGTCGGGTAGTAGTATTATCTTGAGCGGCCCCTCGAGCGGCTAACCATCCAACCGCTCGAGCCTGCCGCTCGCGCTCACATATACTTCGAACGTAGGACGGTGTCGCGCTCCCGAAATGAGCAGACCTACAAGCTCACCGAACGTCGCTTCTGCGATGCGCGGTGAGCTTGTAGGTCTGCTGTTTTCAGCGCGAGACTGTTGCGCGAATGACAGTGCACGTTATAATTCCCCTCTCACACACACACCACAAGACAGCAGAGTTGACAATAATCTCATTTAATAGTACAAATGCCTTTGTTGTGTTCTGTCGCGTTAATAAATTGGTCAATGTGTTTTTAAAGTGGTATAATTTAACGTTGCAGCAGCATGCATGCATGCAAAGCCCTCTCCTCTCTCTAAGCTAACGTTAGCTAGCTATTTGACAGCTAGCTTTAGCTATTATTAGCACTGTCTCTGCCTTAGCAAGCAGCATGCTAGTTCAGTCCAGTTTATTTTCAGCGCGTTTGGACATCAAAATACATGTATGTGCAATGTAAAACAGTGCATTTATAACGAGGCACAATCTCAAATGGTCCAAGGTAAAATTTGTCAAATTCACTTGACATAAAGTGTCCAAGATGCCTAAAAAGGGGACAGGGAGAAGGTGTGTGTGTGTGTGTGTGTGTGAGAAAGAACTGCATCAATATGCAGCAAAGAACAAAAGACTACTACTACTACTACTGTTGGGTATTAATTTAAATGATTGTTTAACTGGTAGTGGGTTAATGTGTGTGCCCCATGCCTATCTCCGTTTGGAACCTCTATATCTACGTAGCAGCATAGATATAGAGGTTCCAAACGGAGCTAGCCCATGCCTTAAAATCAATAGAAGTGTACTGGGTAAAAGTTTCAACATGATATAATAATGGACCAAATATTTAGATGCACAACAGCAGTGAAGGGCAATAGTTTCACATCAGGCCTTTTGTAAAGACTTAATCATTGTATTAAAAGTATTTGTATTATATTGAGCCGTTTTGGTTAAGCAATAGCATTTTGTGTGACAGTCAAGTTCACTGGAACAGCTCCAGTGTAATGGCCCACCAGCTGCAATAATGTTGTGTCTCTATATTCAGACAAATGAAATTGTGATGCCACAGAGAAATGACACCTTTGTTTCTAGGAGGGCGATGTTAAACAAAGGGCAAAAAAAACAAGGGCAAGTGAAAACAGGGTTTTGTAAAACAAAGCATTACAGCCCATGCCATGCAGCATAATAATCACATGATCACACACCAACTGTGGGGTACAACTTAATGTATTTCCCTCTCTACCAAAGATGGCACGGCAGTGAATGCCAAAAGCAATATACAGACAGAAAGGTGCAGATGAACTACTGCTACTAGCCACTTGCAACGCTACAGAAAGGATAGATTGTTAGGATACATAGTCGGCACGTAATGTGGAAAAATATGAAATGATAACAGCTGTCTCAGGTCATACCTTATGAATCTTCATGGTCAGTGGCACCGCTGGGGTGGGGGGGGGGGACGACTCGCAATTGGAAGCAATACTGCATGGCCAATTTCTGGTGACAAGATTGCTGGTTAGAGGAGAATTTTGTTCATTTGGAATAGCCAGATAGCTTTTAAACATTTTGGCTAGATTGGGTCGATCGTGGGCCACCTGAGTTGTCTTGGCTTGCTTCACAGTTGTGTGAATGTGGGGGGGGGGGGGGGGGGGGTGTACCGTGTTTGGAGGGATATAACCACCCCTGCCTCATCCGTCCTGTAAGGGTAGGTCATGTCAGTTGTTCCCTGTGATTTCAAAATGAGGCCCAAAACACAAGGCATTTTCCTTGCTGATGGCATTCACATTGTTGAATGTACTGTACTAGTGTACTGTAGCTCACTGTTATTGCTGGCTAGTAGCTGCTGTTGCTATTTGAGCTGGCTGGGCATTGTCTGACTCTGTCTGCCACTACTGTTGACCTTAAGAGTGCTGCACACGCTTGTTATGAAGGTGACAGTAATTGTGTCCTTACACTTGGAAGACATAACTATTCTAACCTCATCTGATACATTGCATTGCTTGCGAAACCACCTCATAGCTGATATATATGCTCAATTGCATGATTCTGAAGAAGAGCTTTACAACCCATTTTGGACGGGAACCCCTTTTGGTGTTTTAAACATGTTATAATTTAGCTATTGAAAAATAGCAGATCTACAAGCTCACAAGCTTGTAGGGTTAAGCAGTGTTTTCACATTACATATTGTCAACATTATGGTCAAAGTTGAGGTCACAGAAGTCTATCTCATTGTCTTTAAGTTGCTAAGGTCACTGCTTATGAACCCCAAGAAAGATTTATTTGCCCGCAAGCTTGTGAGCACTAGCGCTGGGATCCTTCTGATTTTTACGATTTCAGTTCCTAAACGATTCCCTCTTAACGGTCCAATTCCTTAACGGTTCCCTTTAACGATTCCTATAGGGGGTTCGAAATGGTTCCTTACAGGTCTGTAACTCTGATAATGTACAGATGGAACCAAATGGAGCATGTATACACACTCAGAGTTATTATAGTTGTCCTTGAAATTAAACAGTTTTAGAACCACTGGTATTGTAACTGTATAGCAGAGAAACAGACATGAATTCCACATGCAAAGCTTCGACAGTGTGATGATGAAACCGGTTCTGTAAACGGTTTCAAATGTGATGGAACTGATTCCTGGTTCCTCTGGATTAGGATCACATCCCGTAGTGAGCACCCACATGGAAGACTCTAATTGAGTAAAAGTAAAATGACAGAATGGTCTTGGTACTCTCATTATCATAGGTAGCATTGTGTTTAGAGTCTAAAAGCCAACCTACTAGTGTAGTGCATTTAGGCAGTTATGCTATTTATGGCTCTGGCACTATCAATGTTCACACACATGGCTCACTTTAGCGCATCATTGGTGATGTGATGTGTAGGTATTATTCAAGGTACAGACACTAGACTATGCATAATTGCATAGGATATCACCACTGTAGCACAACAACATAAAAGGATGAAGGAAAGCACTACCATTGAGATTGAAGAAGGGTAGAAAGGCCATCTGTTAATCAGAAGGTCACCAGACGGTTCGCCTCCTGATCTGCTCAGCAATATGCGTTAAAGTGCCCCTGAGCAATACACTTAGCTCCTAAGTGAAGTGTCTGTCTGTGACACTCTTTCTGTGTTCAGTGTGTTGTGTTGTGCTGTGTGCTGCCCTGTTAACTGTGTGCAGTATTCAGCAGAGTGACAAGGCTTTTTTTGCATTTACAGACATATTATTTACCGATGTGATTAAATTATACTCTTAATAGCATAATGATAGTGTAGTTTGGACCAAAACAGACAGATATTGTTTGTTTTTAATCTAGTCTGACATTTGTGTATGTCTGTACAAAGAAGTCCAAAGTGTTTCACCCAGTTAAAGGTAGAAGGGACAAGGGATAATCAATGGATAGCAGGTCTTTATTGAGAAATATACTCTATCTGTGCAGTGCTAAACACAGATGGAGATATCCAGTGGATATTTGGGAGGATCGACAAAGACTGACGGACATAAACAAATTTCGGTCAATATTTGTCCAAGCTTGAAGATGGTGTAAAAATTGTAACATGATGGTAGACTGCTCACACTATAGCTCTCTAATCAAATCAGGGTGATGTGACCCGACATCTCTGCATAGTGCATACATTTACATATACACTCCATAACATGATCAACATTTCTCAGTAGCAGAGTAACAAGGCACCATACAGATAAAATTATTATTATAACTAAAGCTAGCAAAATAAACTAGAATTAAAAACAGTATAGTAGTGCATCCCGTGGATGCAGAGGTCGTTGTTTTATTGCGTCACTTAACTATATACTGCGTTTTGGGATGCAAAATGCACCCTATTTTAATCTCTGATTGGAGCTTTATGCAGCATTTTGCCGGAGACGGTATTAAATGCAGCGTCAGCCATCACTAGCAGCACCGTGCTGTGGTAGAGAAAGCAATGTGTCCATTGAACCAAATAATTAGGTCTAAACTACTTGTGATTTACGAGTGAGATCTAAGGTATTATCGAATTGTTTGTTTGCAAACTGTATAATTCTCATAGGATTTGACACTACGATGACGATGCTTTGGGCTGTATCACCTTTTAGTTTGAAATTGAGTTTTTAAGTATTTCAGCTTGAGTCAGCTTGTTTTTCTGGGTTGTTGTTTGGTAGCTTAAAAACATGATCCAGGTTCCATCCAGACCGGCCAACTTGAGCTCTGCTGCACCCGAAACCTTTCTGTGACAATGGTTGACTCAGACACTGACACCAGTTTGAGTTATTTCATTGACACAATTGTATAACAAAAATCACACACGTGTGAACTGAGTGGTGCAACTCCCCTCTCCCCCTGCCCCCCCTTCTCTCTCTCTCTCTCTCTCTCTCTCTCTCATTAGCAGGCAACAGTACAGCACTATCTCTCTCTCTGTGTTTATGGCACAACAGCGCCACTTTTGCCCCTACTGCTACTCATAGTCACATAGGTTAACACGGACATTGCTGTTCCTTGGAGTGGTTGCACCACTCAAAAATACGAAATCCATATAAAAAGCATGAAAGGTAGTAAGGTACGCAACACAAAATCATTATGTCTCAAACTGTAGGGTACTTGCTGAAAGCCAGGCAAGCGTTTTACAGTGTAACACAATCAGTTCCTCAGTTCTTCTATTATTGGCCACAAAGAGTGAGCTCAGATCAGTGAAACCATGTCCATATGTCGCTCTGATATCATCTCTGTCGGGTGGAAACCTCATATGACAAAAACTGTTACTTTTCAGGATTACAATTAAAAAGTAGCAGATCTACACGCTCACAACTCGTTTTGAGCTTGGATGCTTTCGCGTGGCGCTCTAGTAGGGCTGCCAGGGCGTTAATTTACGACAAAACACAAAGTTGAAATCTGGAGATAGGTGGCAGGCGGTTTCTGCCTGACTGCAACAATATCTTGTGTAAGGGGTCACACCGGTACCGGTACGTGGTGTTCATTCTGTATGCCAGGCTCACGCCGACAGAAAGCTGGTGTACAGCTCTACCTTCCCCTCCTCTCCACATGCAGCCTAGGAGAGGACGACTGTCTAGAACAGTCTGAAGGTTATCCTCAAATACCGTCGCTGTCGGGGCAGAAACCCCTTATCTGCCTATTTGAACTTTTTGTGTTTTTTGTCCTACTTCATCATACTACAGAGCGCCACACGAAACCATCAAAAGTAGCAGATCCTACAAGCTCAAAACACTGCGTAAGCGACAGCAAAAATGGTGGTAGTAGGTGGTGCTATTCTGGACATATGAGGTTTTATTTCCACCTGACACCGACAGACGATATACCAAACAGCGGTTTGAATATATATATATATATTATTTATAGTTACTTTTGACTTCATGACTTTATTTGATAAGAGTGGAGATTGACAGGGAATGGGGAAAGTGTCGGAGTTCAATGTTGCCTTTTATTGTTTTTTTGTGTACATAAGATTAACACTCTTTTGTTCAGCTTCCTTCCGACAATGCAAAAGCTTAGCTAATCATAATGAGTATTATAATAAAAGTAAAATTAGAACAAGGGAGGTCGACGCAGCAATTGTCCGCCGAACCCGGGAATCGACCCCGAGCCTTGCTGACACCCTGACACTAGGCTGCATCATTCAGAAGCAGAACCTATATGGTATTAAAGTGGCCTTAACGACTCCGCCATTGTTTTTTTCCGCTGGTCATCAATTTCTTGCCTTAAGGAATGTAACAAAAACCTCTCCGTGAATTCAAGGCTTCATAGGGTGTGTAATTGATAGAAAATAAGTCATTGTTTCTATACGGGAACCCCTTTTGGTGTTTTAACTAAGTATTATGTTATACTTTAGCTATTGAAAAATAGCAGATCTACAAGCTCATAGCGCGCCACCGAGTGGCTCGCTACGAGCTTGTAGGTCTGCTATTTTTGAAAAATCGTGAAAATACGGCACAAGTCTTTGAATATATATTCTTTCAGAAGACTTTTTATTTCGACGTTTAAGACCCCTGCCGAAAGGGGTCTTAAATGTCCGTAAGGGGAGAGGATGGGCATGATGAGACACACACATATATTTTCTTTCTGGCACAGTTAATTTGGGCACCCAGCTGTCATGGAAAAAGAGGCATTCTTTGTGAAAATTTAAAGTTTATATAATTGACCAGAAGTAGTAAGGATTCTTGGGAACTATTTTATAGAGGGCCATTCCAGCCTGTCAAGGAGAAGATTAATAATCAATCTAGTAACTTAACCACACTTTCACAAACATAACCGTATGCTTCCTGAAATGTAAACGTATGAATTGCATGTGCAAATGAACACAAATTATCCTCTTTAATGTTCCCTTCATTTCCTCAGATTCTCTTGACAATGGAAACAACAAGATGGCCATCCAGCAGGCAGATAAACTGCTTAAGAAGCACAAGGACCTGCACTGTGCCAAGGTAAAGTGTGTGTGTGTGTGTGTGTGTGTGTGTGTGTGTGTGTGTGTGAGAAGTGAGGGGCACCCACTGTGGCTGCCACATGACGTCACTGCTTAAAGCATGTTAGCGAACATTAAAAGTCCATAGACTTGGCTGGGGATATTACGATAAGTCATTCTGGTACTTGAGGAAGTCTTGACACCGAAACATGTCTGTGTATTCGGAGTGCTAGCTATTATTTTCTTATTGAAAGTGTGTGAGATGTATGCTTTTGCACCACGCAACCTTGCAATGTATTGTGGTTCAATCTTTTCAAGCTGTGGCCAAAATAATCACATTTGAACTTGGGGGGGACCCCCACCCTGATGTGCACTTGGAATGTAGGGGTTGAGGCATTACTATCTGTCAGTCAATGAGTTGACCCACCTTAACTTAACTTCTGGTTTGCTCCCCAGGTCCTCAAGGCCATCGGACTTCAGCGTACAGGAAAGCAGGATGAGGCTTTCACTTTGGCCCAGGAGGTGGCCACGCTAGAACCAACCGATGACAACTCACTACAGGCCCTGACTATACTGTACAGAGAGATGCATCGACGTAAGCGGCGAGCACACACACAACACTCCTTAGGTCCCGTGTCCACGGACAACACGTGGATGAAAGTTCTCAGTCACTACGGCCGATTTCAGTCATGAATCCACAGATTGATTGATTGATTACTTTATTAGACAGAAATGTAAACGGCACGTGTTACAGACCTGGACGTTTCCGGTTCTATTATCTCGCACCTCGGGTCTGTTTATCATGACTAGCCCTTACCCGTTGTGAAATAGTTGTTAAATTGGAAAAAGGGCTTCGTTAAGACCTCCATATTATTATGGTCAATCCAACGTTGTTTAGTGTGTGTTAGTGTTGTTTAGTGAGTCAGTTCTCTGACTGTCGGTGTGTGTGTGTGTGTGTGTGTGTGTGTGGGGCGGACAGCAGCATGCGGCCGCTGAACCGAGTCCAATCTGGGTGAAATTTACATTGGAAAATTAATATAACGGCGCGGTGAGCCCGGCAAGGACAGAACACGGCCCGGCCCGACTGTTATATGGTCTATCTATGGCATTCTATGGTTCACAGACATGCCGGTCTGACAGACAGACTCACAGACAGCAGTCACGACGAGGGCTATAAATCCACATTATGGCATCAGCGCGTGCAATTTGGCCAGTCAGTTTTAAGCCAGCTCACCTTAATTAATTATAATATGGGCAACGTTGTAGCTGTGTAGGCTATATGCTGTAGGCTACTACATTGATCTCATCATGAGATGAATCAAGTTTGCCGTGTCCCGCGAATCATGACGACATCATGAAATTAATTTATACATCTGATACATCGGATATCTATTTTACTTCTGCAGGCGAGTGTTCTTTCTTTTTGTATAACCCTGCAGTGCATTCATCAGTAAGGGCTTATCATTGCCGAGTTGTAATATAGCATTTGGTCGTGGTGAACAGTACAAATTAACTTCTTTCTCATTATGTGAAAGTATTTAAACTGTAACATATCAGTTAACTCTGACATTTAAGGATCGAGTGAAGCAATGCGTGCCAAGTTGGCAAGTTTCGTTTATAATTATATACATATAACTCGCGCTGTTTGCTTGAAGATCTGTCCGTGCAGAGAACCTCCTGTCAAAATTAACTACTCTACAAGCTCATCGCGCTGTTGTATAGAATTTAAAGTTTGGGAATCCTCTGTGCCGCTATGATGACGTATTTCGAGATTTCCTGTTGCCTTATATGGTGTAGAATGGGCGTGGATGTTCCAACTAACCAGGCGACACCAGGCGAATCGCTTGGGGAAAATGCGGAAAGGATACACTCAGCGATCCGCATGAATGAAGTGATTACACCAGCTTCTCTGAATAACACGTCATCTCAACGTAGCTTGATCGGACGGATAAATACGATATCTGTTTCCGCCACAGTGTAACGGTGGCGTATTTGTTTTGAATGAATCAGGCCCCTTGTTTCTAGACCTGTTGGGGCAACAGCATAGGCAGCAGTGGTTCGTGTTCCGTGTAGGGAAGCCTCGGGGGTGTGGGTGATTGGGGCGATAATGTTTGTATTAAACAAATGCATTGCCGGCGTGAGTGTGGAAGGGAGGCAGTGTTAGTGCCAGTGCAAAGACTATTGTTTGACGGCTGGTTTTCAGCGTTGGCGAGGGGCGCTTTAGTAGGAGATACGTCCCGAACACTGCGAAGGGTAAGTGTGTGACGTCACTGCCCGTGTGAGTGTGTGTGAGTGTGTGTGAGTGTAGTGTGTAAGATGGTGTTGTGGGCGTTGCAGTAGCGACGTAGCGTTCGTGGCTTTGGGTTTCTTTCAACTTTTGGGTACCACTTTACAAATATATAATAGATATATATATATATTCGGGTCTAATTCCTCATGGGGGCTGGAGCCCCGCCGCCCCCACAGACACGTCACTGGTTCAGGTGGGGTGCATACTTAGTTTAGACTAGTCATTGGTTAGACATAGGTTAGGGTTAGGTTTAGGTGTGCTGCCCTGTGGGAGGTTAGGGTGAGGGTTTGAGATGGATTGTAGTTGTAGGACTAATGACTGGTCTAACCAATGACTAGTCTAAACCAAAAACTGTCTAAACTAAGTACTGCACCTGTTCAGGTCGGTAATTTTGGACCTGTGAAGAGTTCTACTACAGAGTAACAAAGGGAGTCTACCAACGTGCCTCAAGCCTGAAACAGCTGATCCGGTGTTTCACAGGTACAAGGACATGAGTTGCATAAGGAGAAGAGACTGAATCAGCACAGACATTTAGAGCCTTTTATTAGGTGCTGAGTATACAAAAACGACTAACGTTTCGACCTTGCGGTCTTCATCAGAGTCATGAGTCACTCTGATGCAGAGTATTTGTGTGAGCTGAATTTTCTGTTTTCTTATAGCGGAGTTGGTAACCAAGCTGTATGAGGCTGCAGTCAAGAAGGTCCCACTCAGCGAGGAGTACCACTCCCATCTCTTCATGGCCTACGCTCGTGTGGGGGAGTACAAGAAGATGCAGCAGGTGGGACAAATTAAGTCATTTAAACACGCATAATGCCCAGCTCTAATGATGTTTAAGATTAAGTGATTACATTTGATACACAGTATGGTAGACCAGTGGTTCTCAACCATTTCAGCCTGTGACTCTCCCAAATTAATCTTATGTGAACTGGGGACACCCCCCCCACCCTGACAAGCACTTGGAATTGTAGGAATTCAGGCATGAAATTATTATTCACTCTGTTCCACAGATAAATATTAATCATAAAATAGCAGATCTACATATTGTAGATTGTCTATTTTCACAATTCTTGCCTCTTATATTATTTAAAAATGTGGCCAATGTTTGACCAGCACGTGGGGACTGGGGAACCCCCTTGGGGTCCAGACCTACAGGTTGAGAACCACTGGGGCTTGACACGTCTAAAGAGTATTGATGATCGTAATCTTCTCCTTGACAGGCAGGAATGGCCCTCTATAAAATAGTTCCCAAGAATCCTTACTACTTCTGGTCAGTCATGAGCCTGGTGATGCAGGTAGGTTTTCGGCACACAACTACTGTACAAGTCATTTTATGCTTGTTTGTGTGCGGGTGTAATAGCCGATCTACAAGCTCACAACATGTCACAACGCGACATATTGTGAGCTTGTAGATTTGCTATTTTTAGCACACAGATGAGTATAAATCATGAATTTCAGCAGCATCAATGCTGCAATGGTGCAATGTATTTTGGTGGCAAAATACACTTTAGTTGACTAAAACTAGACTAAAACATTTCAGATGACTAAACATGACTAAAACAAATTCATTCATTGAATTCTATTCAAAAGACTATGACCAAACCTACATCAGAATCGACACTGAATCACTGATATATTCTTTTTAATTTTTTTAGGCCATCTCAGCACAAGATGAGAAGCTGGCCCAGACCATGTTTCTTCCCCTGGCAGAACGCATGGTGGAGAAGATGGTGAAGGAGGAGAAGATAGAAGCGGAGGCAGAGGTAGGTGTAGTGTCTACATGTAGTCATACCGTCCATGTTTGATGCACATAGTTTATTGTGACAAATGGCCAGTCTCAGTTGCCTCTGTAGTATTTACCTTTGTATTGTTTGTGTCTCTCTAGGTGCAGCTGTACTTTATGATCCTGGAGCGACTGGGGAAATGTGTAGAAGCTCTGGAAGTGATCAGAGGCCCACTTGGGGGTATTTTGTGTGTGTGTGTGTGCGTGTGTGACTGTACACTTGTATTACTACTATACTTGCGAGGGCTTGTAGTTTATTTCGAGCAATAGACATTGTGAGCACTCGTTTAGGCTTATGATTAGGAAAAGATTCAGGTTGGGCTTAGGGTTATGATTAGGCATTTAGAGGGTCTGGGTTAAGAGGTTAAATTGTGGTTTAATTGTGTTAATTGCTTAGGAAACAGTGCTAGTGTGGAGGGCTCCTTTCACACTGTTCCACAAATCCCAGACTAGGACTTGTTGGCCATACATATTTTATTCAGGCGTGAGATTTTATTTAGCTTTAATCCATGCATGGCGTCGCCGAAGTGAGCCGGAAGGCAAGTGAGTTGCCTGCATTGAGTAGCCAATGGCCAAGGGTGTTGGTTCGTGGTTGGACAAAAATCCTTTCTCTCCATCCACTACCATTGAAACAACATGTTTTTCAGTTGCTTTGTATTGATATTCTGTGTATACAATTCTTATTTTTATCTTGGTGTCAGTAAAAAGGAACATCACAGGTGCAGCATTGTGACTGGGCATATCATGTTTGTTTTTAGTTTTTTCCAAAAAAAAAGTTTTAGCAAATTCAACAGGAACAAGGCAGAACGAGCCTGCTGGTTAGTCAGTCGTGGACCAATCAGAAGGCTGACAAATGGTGAATTAAAAATGATTGGTGCATGGTTTGCATAATTTGTCAGTGGAAAAAGCATAGATGCGTCGAAATGGCTTCATTAATTCTAATTAGCTTCTAATGAATCCTCAACTTTGTCTATCTTATACAGTATGCCTTCCTCATGTGTCGTATGCGTCTTCCCATAGAGAAACTGACCAGTGTGTCTTATCTTCTTCCCATAGAGAAACTGACCAGTGAGCTACAGAGTAGAGAGAAGAAGTGTATGATGCTTTATGAGCGACTACAGCGCTGGCCTGAGTGTAATGCTCTGGCCCACAAGCTCTTATTGAAGAAGTAAGTCTATAACCGAGCAACTACGTATCGTATACTATACATCCACCATGGATATGCTGTATCCATTATGACAGATAATGTATATTTTACCAACACTTGTATCTCTCCATCTGTCTCCCTATTCAGTCCAGATGATTGGCAGTTTTATCCTATGTACTTTGACGCTCTCTTCCAACTCATTGACCAGTCATGGAACCCCCCAGGCGAAGGAGACCAGTGAGTAGAATCAAATTATTCCATTAGGTTGGGCATGGGTTCATGTGGTTCCATTTGTACACTCAGAGTTAAATTAACACAGGTTTTTACAATATAAATTCGGGGCCCAGGAATGCCGTTAAATTGGCGCCCGTAGCTTAATGCATGTCAAACTGGGGGTCCTTGATATGAAAACGGTTGAAAAACACTGCTAAAGCTGTACAAATGGGGGTTCGCAGGCTTATACATGTCAATTTGGGGCTCCTTGACATGAAAAAGTTTGAGAACCACTATTTTTCTGACACCACAACTACGTGCACGTCTCTCTTTTTCTCTGCAGGTCCATAGAGGGCACGGTGCATTACTCTGTGGCCGAAGTGATGACTTTTGTGGAAGAGAGGATTAAGGGGGAGGACACCAAAGAATCCCGTCAGCTCAGAGGCCCTTATCTAGCCCGTCTTGAACTCATACACAGATTGAGAGAGAGGGGCTGTCCTGAAGCCAGCCAGCTAGGTACAAACAAACACACACTTTGTAACAATGTTTAAAAATTCTGTCAAATTCCTTTGGTTGCCCCTCCTGATGAGAACGCTGCGTTTCCTCATTCAGATCGGCTATGTTTGTGAGGACGCACACACAGCCGCTTGTTACGTGGCAGAGCCGCGGAGAAAACTGTTATCAGGGTCGACTTGGCACTTTTTGGCACATTTTGTTGCCCCCCTTGGCATGTTGCCCCACGACGATCGACACACGAGTGTCTCAAGACGGAGGCGAGTCTCTGCTGTCATAGGGGGGGAAAAGTGTGCCATCGCAAATTAATGCTCTGTTGCCTCTAGTTATTGGCAGTTGAATGTAGCTTGTTTTCACCAAAATTGCTTTATAGCAACAGGAAAGCAGAGACATTTTTATTTGTATTTACTTACTTACTTACTGCCCTTTATGCCGGCTGGCATGTAGGGCAGCAACAAAGGATCTCCACTTCAGTCTGTTCTGGGCCAGCATCTTTATAGATTCCCAGGTGTGATGCAGGGTCTTCAGCTCTCCCTCCACTGTCCTACGCCAGGTGTTCTTGGGTCGGCCTCTTTTGCGTTTGCCCTCTGGTGTCCAGTGAAGTGCAGTTTTGGTGATGTTGCCTTGTTCTCTACGTATTACATGCCCAATCCATTTCCACCACCTTCTCATAAGGATGGTATCCATGTTTTCTTGTTTACACATATCAAGAAGGTGTTGGTTGGAGATGGTTTTGGGCCAGAATATTCGCTGGATTTTCCTTAAGCTTTTGGTGTGGAAGGTTGACAGTTTGTGTAGATCATTTTCTGTCGTTCTCCAACATTCAGAACCGTATAGCAGGGTAGACAGGACACAGCTCTGGTACAGTCTAAGTTTGGTGTTGGTGCTGTACTGGGCCGACTTCCAGACGTTGTTAGGCCTCTGTAAGGTGTTTCTGGCCTTGCTGATCCTGCTTGTGATGTCGCTACCTGCGCCTCCAATCCCTCCATCATGACTTACTACGCTGCCTAAGTACCGTAGGTGAAATGTTCTGTTGTGGGTAGGTTTATTCCTTCTATGTGTACTGGTGTGGGGTTTGGGATGTTGAGCACCATCAGTTCTGTCTTCTTCTGGTTGATCTTCAGACCTATTTGCTTTGCAAAAGTGTTCAGGCGACTTGTTTTCTCTTGCAACTGTTGGTGTGTGTGGGAGAACAGAGCCAAGTCATCTGCAAAGTCGAGATCTTCCAATTGTGAGAAGAGGGTCCATCTGATGCCTCTTGGAATGTCTTCGGTGGTTCTTCTCATAACCCAGTCTATGACCAGGTTGAAGAGTAGTGCAGACATAACGCATTTATTTGTATATATCCTTGTATATTACGATCAACGGGCTTGGAAATGTTGTGATGACGTTGACTCACATGTTGTGGGAAGAGTGCCCTCTATCATAAACACCATGATCATATGTGGTGGTCTGTGCGTTGGATTGACACTTTTGTTTATATGTGCAGGTGAGCCCTTAGAGCTGATGGTGGAGTTCTTTGGGAAGTTTGGAGACAAACCCTGCTGCATCACTGACCTGAAAATATACCTGCATCTGCTGTGTCCTGACCATCACGTTCAGGTAAAGTGTGTGTGTGTGTGTGTGTGTGTGTGTGTGTGTGTGTGTGTGTGTGTGTGTGTGATCAATACAATCAATTCATTTTTGTGCAAGTAGGGGAAAATGCGGGGAGACGTGGAGCAAGGGGAAGAAGGAAAAATCTAACAAAATATCTTCATATATACTGTACACAGCATATCATCACAATTATGCACTTGAGGTTAGGCATACAGTAAAGTCCATGAACATAGCATTAGGTATATACTGTGTACATTATCAGCGCATTGTACGAGATTAAACTGGCAAAGCATCTGTGTCATTTAATTTCTTTGGCTATTCAAAAATAGCAGATATAGAACCTCATAGTACGTCATTCGTGTCGTGCTATAAGCTTGTGGATCTGCTATTTGTTTGTAAAATCTTGAAGATTTGCGCTAATTTATCATGGTCATTTATCATTATCATTTTGAGAGGACTTGACATGAAAAAGTTTGAGGACCACTGAAAACCTTTTTTCAGAGAACTGTGAACTAACTATCACTCTGTGTTTCTTATTTTCTCCATGTAATGTTTCTTTCAGTTTATTAACCGCCTGGGAGAAGCGGTTCCATTGGGCGAGGAGGAGGGTGAGGGAGGCTTCGCATTTCCAGGCGACACCAAAATTCTACAGAGACATTTATGTGTGTGTCAGCTGAGCCGCGCACTCGGACTGCACCACCTGCTGGACGTAGAAGGAAAACTGCGGCTCATCAGAGAACTTAAAGCTCATTATCGTCACGGGTTACAGTTTGGTAAGAGAGGTTACTCTCTTTCAAAGTTGCGCAGAATTTAATTAAATGTTTTCTTGACATGGATGAATTTCATGATGAATTTCAGTCATTTGGATTCCATAAGAAGTCAGCATGTCTGTGTCACGCACCGAATCTTATGCTGCGTTCACATTGGCAGATAGCTTTGTATCATTGTAGCTGAAGTTGCAACCAGCTCAATCTTTTTTGTAGCTGTTGTATCTTTTGCAGCATTGTATCGTCATGTCGCTGGCTTCCATTGAAAATTAATGGTAGACTGCATCTTTATATCTGCCCGTGTGAACGCAGCTCACAGCATTTCAAGCTTACAATGTGTCTATTTTCGGTTATTAGCTCCACGTTTCCAGCTTTTAGATCTACTTTTGATGCTTTTGTGTGATGCTGTAGTTTGATCAAGGGCGTTAAACTATGGAGATAAGAGGTTTCTGCCCGACAACGATATTGTTTATGAAACTCAGCGTGCGTGTGTGTCTGACAAAGTCTTTCAGTTGTGAGGTTTTACTTCTGGTTGTATATAAAACATAAATGTATATCCACGTCCACTAGGAGAGACGGCTCTGAAGACGGAGCTGCAGTTCTCAGATATGTATTGTCTCATGGCAGCTCATGTATACGTTGACCTCTGGACAGACACGGGTAAGTCTCACCCCCCCCCCCCTCTTTCTCTATCTCTCTCAGCACTCTTTCTCTGCTCTTTATAAGTCTTTGTATAATTCGCTGTCAGTAGAAAACCACCTAACTCCATTTTAGGCCACTAACAAAGTAGCAGATTTATGTATATATCAATGTTGTGTTAAATGGACAAAACTAAATGAATAACTAACAAGGTTTAGTGATGTGTTTTGCAGGGGACGTAAGCATGGTGTGGCAGGGTCTGGGTCTCCTCCATGAGGGTCTGTCTCACAGCCCCTCAAATGCCCAGTTCAAGTTGTTGCTGCTGCTCCTATACTGTCACCTGGGAGCCTTCGAGCCTGTGGTGGACCTGTACTCCAGTCTGGATGCTAAACATGTACAACACGACACCATCGGGTCAGTCCCTGCAACTCAAATTCATTCTTGACCCATTTAGGCCTGACGTCGAAATAAAATTAAAAAAGTCTTCTGAAAGAATATATGTTTTTGATTTTTGCCGCATTTTCACGATTTTTCAAAAATAGAAGACCTACAAGCTCATAGCACGCCACCGAGTGGCATGCTATGAGCTTGTAGATCTGCTATTTTTCAATAGTTAAAACACCAAAAGGGGTTCCCGTACAGAATTGGTTGCATTGCCATTGGTCATAAAGAATAGCCAAGTAGTTGCCCACCACAATCTGTCTGGGTTTTTCAATCCACAGTCTATGCGAACACACGCCGTGGGCCCCTTCCCTACTTCCTTCACAGGTGTTACCGATGATACTAATGAAGGCTCTGTTCCATTCTGGTCATACAGAGTCAGGGTGCTGCTATTGTGCATGTTGGCTCACTAGAAACACTCTGCTACACCAGTCAAAGTTGGTTCCAAATGGCCCTGTACGGGTCTGTAGTAACTCTTGAGAGTGTACAAATGGAACCACATGGACCCTCACTGGTCTGTAGTAACTCTTGAGAGTGTACAAATGGAACCACATGGACCCTCACTGGTCTGTAGTAACTCTTGAGAGTGTACAAATGGAACCACATGGACCCTCACTGGTCTGTAGTAACTCTTGAGAGTGTACAAATGGAACCACATGGACCCTCACTGGCAGGCCAGTCACTAGGATACCACGGCAGTCCACAAATGTGTGGGGGGGGGGAGGAAATAATTGACTACATTGGGGAGGAAAAGGAAAGCTTTTAGATTTAAAATAATAATTCAGGATATATTTGGATACATTGTTCTCTTTCTTGCCCCCAGGTATGTGTTGACGCGCTATGCAGAGTCTCTGGGTCAGTTTGCTGCTGCCTCCCAGTCGTGTAATTTCTCCCTCAGGTTTTTCCACTCGAACCAAAAAGATGTAAGTCCACCAAATGTCTACGTACTAGTAATACTGGTATATTGATTCTTAGGTTTTGTTCGGACTGCAGGCAAATCCAAATAATGACATAATCAAATTGGAGATATAGGATTGACTGTCCACACTGTTATTTGCAGGTGATCGTCAGATCAAGTTTCTGTATTCATACGTCGCCGACCTATAATCTGCATTGGTTACGGCGGTAATGATGTAATGATGACATAGGCGTGAGTAACGCTTCATTTATCCTCTGCTGTACGACCGCGTCGCTTGGCAAAAAAACCGACAGATCTACAAGCTCACTAGTCACAACGCGTCACCATGCCATGGGTTGTGAGCTTGTACATTGGTTATTTTTGGCTTGTGACACCATCGTACAACAAAGTCTAAATCAGGCTTCAGTGTCCACAGACTGAGACACTTGTTTAGGAATGGTTGTGGTCTGGCAGAAACCTCTAATCCCCATATTTTAACTTTTTGTGTGTTTTTCCGTAAATGAACACTCTACTTCATCCTTCTACAACTACAGCATCACACAAAAGTAGCAGATCTGCATGCTCGAAGCGCAGCACAAACCAACGTGCTTTGAGCTTGTAGATCTGCTACTTTAGCTACTTTGAATTTGAATCCTGAAAAGTAAAAAGTTTGGACAATAGGTTTCCACCAGAAAGAGATGAAATCACATTTTAATTTTATTTCTAACCACCTAAGAGGAGTGTGTGTCCAATTGGATTAGCGTGTGGATTTGTTGCTCCTCAGATTTGATGAAACCAATTTGGTTCCAATCTGGATATAGGCCAAAAATGTGATTTGGGGCTGTCTGAACAATTTTTCTACTTATGTCTTCATCATTAATGTCCCACTTTGTTAAGTCTTCCTGTCTGAAGTCTCTTTGCTTCCTTCACCTTTTCCAATTAGACCTCAGAGTATATCATCCAGGCGTACAAGTATGGAGCATTTGAGAAAATCCCAGAGTTCATTGCGCTCAGGACCAGGCTCAACCAATCACTGCACTTTGCCCAGGTGCGCACAGAGAGGATGCTGCTGGACCTCATCCTAGAAGCAGACATGTGAGTGGCAAATATTGTACTTTTACTCCACTACAATTATTTTTTATTATTACAAAACATAGATTAACCACTTCAGTTCAGTCTACCATTTGAAAATCGTGACACGTTAACTGATCTGCTGTTTTCATAGACTTTCTGCATAATGAGTGCTTATACTTAAGTAAAACAAATGGAGTACTTTTTCCACCACTTGTACACAACAGAACACTCAATCAACACATGAACACTTTGCACGTAAAGGATTGCTAACCTCTGTGTTCTGTGGCTCTGGCCAGTGTGTTGAGTTTGGAGGAGAGTGTAAAGGCCATGGGTTTGTGTCCAGAGGAGGATGACATTCCCTGGGCTCGTATGAGAGACAACAGAGACCTGACCGTCTGCACCAGCTGGGACCCTCAGACCCGGTGCGTACATACTGTAAACCAGTGGTTTTCAACTTTTTTTCATATCAAGAGACGCTCTTATTTATTCAGCATTTGAGCCACGGACCACCATTTCAGATTTAGCCTCGCAGACCCAAAACTAAAGAATATTTTGTTATCGTTGGATACGTTTGTGAACAATTCCATGCTGTATTGATGTTTGTACCATTAGGATAACAGGAAAACGTTGATCAAAATAT
The DNA here is from genome assembly GCF_963924005.1 of Protomyctophum bolini. Taxonomy (NCBI): domain Eukaryota; kingdom Metazoa; phylum Chordata; class Actinopteri; order Myctophiformes; family Myctophidae; genus Protomyctophum; species Protomyctophum bolini. Next base: position 21,838,509 of record NC_137883.1, on the reverse strand, counting down.
AAAATTCTCTACATTCTCTAATTGTGTAGATTTCTTGTAAATTTAAGTGATTTCTAACAAAAATGTAACTCTTGAAACCAAATGGACCCATAAGCATAAGGGTTTCATTTTACACACTCAAGAGTTAAAGATCTATAAGGGTCTTCTTTTGTTATCAACTCTCCATCATTTAGCTCGTGACCACCAGGAACCCTGGACCACTGGTTGAAAACTTTATTGAAAAATGTATTGTCACATCATTCACACAATTATCCCCAGGGGTCTTCAACGCCTGGGGTAAATTGTCAGCCTCCCACTCACACACACACACACACACACACACACACACACACACACACACACACACACTGTATAACATTTTGAATAGGTCGTTTTCATAGACTTGGTTGACAGCATTATCATCAGTGGTTCTTTTGTTTCTTTACATGCTATCTTTTCTATGAATGTGCTGGATTCATGTTAATGTGTGTTTTCAGAAATCTTACCAACACTATTTATTATGCTTCACCTCTGGCTCTGTACTTGGTCTGCTGTTTTATCCTTCTAAACCCAACCTCCTGGTTGAAGATCTACAATCAGTTTTTTGCTTTATTCCACGGACAGAGCTTTAACCGAGGAGCACAGGCGCCTGTCTCTGGAGGAGGAGTCTGTGTGGCTCAGGATACGCTCCCTGACGCTCCGCCTCCTCGCCTCATTGGCCCTGCTCGGACACGCCCCCCCTTCTTCACAACAGCAGAACTCGGATACGGCCAACGAGAACGGAGTGGGAGACAAGGCCTCGCTGCTCGGCAGCTTGCTCTCCCAGCTGGAGCAGACTCTGCAGACCGCAACGCACTTATCAAAGAAATGCACACAAGTATGTTTTTTTTTTTTGGTGCGCTAGGCTAGCCCCTCCTATGCCCAGCTTTGTGTCTGTACCCCATAGCGATGATTTGATTGGCTGAGCAAAGTACGTATTGAGGATAAAAAGTGAGAATGCATCGGGCACGGTAGCACAGTTGGTAGTGCTGTCGCCTCACAACTAGAAGGTCCTGGGTTCGATTCCCGCTCGGGGCGCTGTGGGTGCTGGCGGCGTGTTTCCTCCTCCGCGCCATCAGTGCCCATACCCGAAGGCGGGGTTGGCGAAAGGGCCTTTCTGTGTGGAGTTTGCATGTTCTCCCCGTGTCCCCTAGGGTAGGTACCCTCACAAAAACATGCAGTAATCCTGGTCTCTAAACTACCTCCCCCTGGCCAGCCGGGGCGCCTGATGGAGGGGAAAGGAACTGGTTGGAATAACGTGTTCCTTCCACGCGCTACGTCCAACCAGGGAAACTCCCCCCCCTGTCAGGTGTAAAGGTGCAACTTGGACACTCAAGCATGAAGGAAGCATGAGTTAAGTCCGTTGCTCTCCCCAGTTTGGCGGAGGGGGTGTAGAGCCCAGGATCACATTAGATGATTGACACAGGGGTGAAAAATGGGTTACAAAATCGTGGGATAAAAAAATAATATATAAAATAAAATAAAGTGAGAATGCAAATTGTGATTGAGATGATGTATAATGATAAGAGTGACCCTCACTTCACACGGGTGTGATTTCTTTTTTGAATAAGACTGAAATTATGTCTTCATTTATATACTTGGTTTGCGGAATAGCTGATCTAGTGAGCTGTGAGGCTTGTAAATGTGCTATGTTCGGTGGCTCAACCAAGTTTAAATTATGCATATCATCTATGTCGGGTGGAAACTGTAATGCCAAAACTGTTACTTTTCAGGATTGTTCTAAAAAAGTTTGCGTTAGCTTGCGGATCTGCTACTTTTGATGCTTTTGTGTGACGCTGCAGTATGATCAAGTAGCGCGTTAATTTACAAAACAAAAAACACCAAAAGTATAATTATATGGAAATAGAAGGTTTCTGCCTGACAGCGACGATATCATCTTTCACAAGCTGTGTGTGTGTGTGTGTGTAACAGACACTGCTATTCTTACTAATATGCTATTTGCTACGATGCAGTATCCATTCCTGGGCCCTCCCTCCACGCGCCTGGCCTCAGCCCTGTCCAGCGGGAGCTGTCAATGCCAGCTGGCTGCCCTCCAGTTATCTGTTCACCTGCAGGAGCTGGAGACCGTCGGACTCGGTAACTAATCTGAGAAAACTATAGATAAATAAATAAATACTAGCATTGGATATATACTGTACTTTTATATAAAAATTATATTATAAATTATATCCTCTGGTGTACATAGACAAACAGTGCGTTTTAACAGCGGGTGAGCATCGGGCGACACATCGCCTAATTGCCTGCTATTGGACGAAAAGATGAATTATTTTTATCTTTTCGGGCGACCTTTTGACTGTCAGCCGTTCGCCCTGTTATCGGCGGTAGTCGCCGGGTCCCATAGACAAATTATGCACTTCGTCTGGCTATCGCCTGCTGTTAAAACGCACTGAAAGAGACACCCTGTATTTAGTTCTCTCTCTCTCGCTCTCTCTCTCTCTCTCTCTCACACACTCACACACTGTCACTCACACTCTCACACACACACTGAGGCCAAAAATGTTGTTGGGTTCATGTAACGTTATCGCCCAACGTTGTGTCGTTAAAGAGCTGAAGAGACATGGAGACTCCTGTTACTGAACAAACACTTAATGCAATGAGTAACAGAATATAGAGCTATTTAACCAAATAAATTCACTTACCCAACCTTAAATATACTGTACTGTATATACTGTACAGTTCTGACACAACAGTTTTCTTTTCTCCAGATGAGTCGTCAGAGCTTCAAACCCAGATCTGTAACGGTTTCAAATCATTAATAGTACAGCTTCAAGGTAAGTAACCACTGGTTAAGACCCACTGTGATAGATTGTCCATTTCGACATCAAAACTTTATTTATAAAGCACATTTAAAAACGACTGTCATCGACCAAAGTGCTGTACAGGTTAAAAATAGGAAAGGCAACACAATACAATCAATACTACCTCAATGGACGTTGATCGTCCATTTCGACATGCCCAAAAATAAGAATGCCAGATTGACCGTGGTTAATATGTCGTTATATCATCATGATTTAGGAAGGTTACAGATGTTTTTTCTTTTTTTTACCATCCCTCCCTAATACCCTCAAATTGTAGCATTAGCATTCCAGCTGTACAGGGTGATTATTATGTTTGTCTGTTTTCCTTATATATCTCCATTCCTGTGTCCCCAGAAATATTGAATAAATCCAAAGGAGATCTATTGGAAACGAAAGACAACAGATTAAAAACGCAGCCCTCCTTATTAGAAAACTTTGTTTTCTTTGTTGAGGTGAGACGTCGGTTTTTACTACACATACTGTGATTAATCCTTTATTTGGTATTTTATTGTTTCCTGGTGTTATTGTTTAACGTGCAGAGACTCCCATCAGCCATTATAGGAATTAGTGAAGTTCTTAAGTTGTCTGTTTTCCTCCACACACAGACTTTGAGCATTGTTTTCTGGGTGGCCAGTTACTGTGCCAAGGTCCTCCGACCACTCAAGTCAAGCCTACAGAAGAAGAAGAAGAAGAAAAAGGACACCAATACCACTCTGGTATAGTAGCTGTTCCCATGGATTAAAGTCACGGCTGATTTCAGTCATTTGGATTCCATAGAAGCATGTCTATGTATGGAAGCATATTGCGCAGAGAAAGTAGCCGATCTACAAGCTCTCAATGTGCTTGTAGATCGGCTATTTTCGGTAATTATTTTAAAATCTTAATAGATTTCTTTACCTGGTTGGCAGTATGTAGAACAGCAGGAACAATATTACTAAAACATCCATCATTTTACATATTGTGCTAATTGTTTAGGAAACGGTGCTAGTGTTTCCTAAACGCTAGCGCTGCTTTAAAACATTTTGTTCCCCCAGTCTTGATATCTTATTTTGCTTGGTTTAATCCGTGCGCTAACATTTGTCCAGACTCCAAAACAGCATGATGAACCAGTTTGTTTCTCCTCCTCCATCCAGCCAGCGGTGATGTGTGGCTTCCAGGAGCTGACAGGCAGCTTGCAGGAGCTGCTGACTCAGGCTGTGGAGGACATAAAGGGACAGGAGATCACTGTGACCGCTGTCCAACTGGCCAGTCTCACCCTGGACGGGGACTCGGATGTAGGTTATTCTCATCTGTATCTAGTAGTCCAGTGATCTTTGGGAGACCCCCAGATCACAGTATAAGTGTATACAGGGTCTACAGTTGAAACCCTCTAAAATGAAAAAAAGAGACCAAATATTACTGTGGAACAACTATCCTTTGCAAAATGCCCTGCCTAGCGGTCCGCGCACCTACAGTATCTTTCCTTTTTTCCTCTATTAATAAAGACAAAAAGCCCCAAAAATATATTTTACACAAATTAGATATTACCGGCATGTAAGAATGAGGAAATAATTGGGAAAATTGTCTATCTACAAGTGTTGTGAGCTTGCAGATCGGCTATTTTCACAATATAAAATGTATCTGTGGAACTGAGTCAAACTAAATGTAGTGCCTCAGGGTAGGGGATTTCCAGTTCAAGTCTGATTTATTTTTGGGGGCTGTGGCCTGAAAAGGTTTGAGAGACAGTCGCATTTGGTATTCCCGCTCACTTCCTGCTTGTGTGTTTGCTTTCTAGGAGATGTCGTTTGCCAGGTCTGCTATGGACAAGGTGCACAGCAGTTATCTGCGCTCGCTGCAGGAGGTTGGAGATCTGCTCAAGAAGAGAGCAGAAACTATAAAGAACCTCAAGATCTGAATAACCATCAACATAAGCGAACATTTAGTCATTGTACCACACCCACCCATCACCCTAATGGTGCCCCCCCTCCACACACGACCGCCTGTCAATCCCACCAACAAACCTACAAAAGACATATTTTCTCCCCAATTCCCCCATTTAACCCATCAGTTACCTTTTTCCACTTCGTTCTACACTCACTTTGTTTTTTTACCATATTCTAAGTCTGGAATGGATTTCTAATGCCTGATGCATACTTGTGGTTGTGCACCAGTGTCACGCACAAAAACAGATTGGCTGTTTTGGGTGTGAGACACTGGCTTGTAACAAAGTATAAACCAGGCTATATTCTCAGTCTATCATGCTGTCAAACACACTTGAAACGTGTAATCCAGTTTCAGCACAGAACCTTGTCAGTCACTCATTAATTTATATAGTAATTATAAGTGAAATTGAGGAAAAATATGTGCTTAAGAGTAGAAATTTAAAAAAAAGAGAAAGTATCTAGACAAATTAATAAGCAATTTTAGGCTATTCCTGCAACGATTAAAGAACATCAGCTACCAAGACGATACATTTAACTGAATGAAAAGATAAAACAAAGTACAATAAACCACTATTCCCTTTTTGTTTTTAGTTGTGTTTAAGCCTTCCACTGTCCCAGAACAATGGGGGGTCTCTGTAGCCAAACACAGAAACGCCCAGATGCTTGGAAGTGTTTTTTTTTTTCTCACTACAGTCCTTGTAGACTACTGCGTTTTACAGAAAAACTGCGGGGACGGACGGACGGCGGACCAGAAATATTGCTCCGATATTCGCGTCCGAAAACGCAGCAGTCTGTAAACACCTTTACTGTTTGGACATGAGGAGGATTCTCTGTTTGATTTGAGTGCACTGCTGTACCAACATCTGTACGAACAGAGCAGATGTCACTCTATGGAAATAATGGACAAGCTGACAACGGGGCAGAAACTGTAGAAAGCACTTGGACTGGACTTCCCCAATGAATTGCTGGGTCTATTTTATTTTATTTTATTATATTTTTTCAGCTTTCTTTTTATGCTGTGTGCTTGTGTGAGTGGAGCCACCTCTGTAGTTGCAGTATTATGAAACAAAATGCAGTCATGGGATAAGTTTGCCACTTCCAACCTGGTGTACCTAGTTTGGGCATGTCATTGTATACGCCAAGATTTCAAAATAAATAGTGGAAATAGCAGATCCGCAAGGGTCGTGAGCTTGTAGAACAGCTATTTTCGCTATTCCTCAACAATGCAATATATATATATATATATATATATATATATATATATATATATATATATAGGACATAAGTGGTTAAATCAGCAGACATTTACGTCCAAATTTTGGAAAACTAAGAGTTGAATTTCCTGTCTTGGTTCTTATTTTAAACTTGCCTGACATGTTCTTTCAGCACACTGAAAATGGGGCATGGGTTTTAAAAGTAAGTCGGACTGAAACTATTATTAATCCAACCCTTGTAAAGAATGTTCACTGATGTTTCTGAATCCAGTGCTCTGTTATAAAATGCACCCTGTCACTTGTGATACTGCAGGTATGAACAATCAACTTTTGCCATGATTCCTTTTTCTTTTCTTTTTGTCCAAACAGCTGAAAAGTGCAAAAGCAAAACGACTCTTGGTCCATCTACATGAGTACCGGTATTAATATTTGTCATCATGGGAAATTCCTTATGAAACCAGTAGTACTCTCTGGACATGAGCGACTGCATCGATATTCAAAAGACAATGTAAAGGAAAAAAAAGAAATGCATGTGTCCATAACACTTTCCTGTTCTTCACAAGAATGCCAGCCATAACCTCAAAACTAAAATGCATATACTTATTATTTTTTTAGAAGTGAATAAAGCCTGATTTATATTTAGTCGTACGATGCAACGCTTTCTGAGCTTGTATAGACTACTGTACAGGCATGTCATTTATGGTCTCGGAATGGCAATTGTGACCCCCTAGTGTTAACATTTAACCTCAAATTCAGTTATTTAATCCAGTGGTTCTTGAACTTTTTTCATGTCAAGGACCCCCCAAAATGCATCTCAGAAATATGTTCCAGGAACCTCCAGAAGCACAGATCAGAGTAAAAAAAAAATCAGTTAAAAAATACATATTCAAACATTTGCACAAATGTTAAGAGTTTTCAAAAATAGCAGATATGTGCTGCACTATGTGCTTGTATATCAGCTATTTTTGAATATCCAAAGTAAAATGTAGATAAGTGGCTAAAATGATTGTTGGTGTATTAACTACTTTTACTGGGAACCTGCCAAGGACCCCTGGCCTTGGGGTTCCCCGGACCCCACTTTGCAAACCAATGCTTTTTATGCAGGTTTTCCCCGATTTAACATGTTTTTAGCAGATTAATCAGATTTTCTCAATCCATGCCCGTCCATCTGCGTACATGTGTTATGTGACGCATGTTCTACACTAGAGATATGCGTTTTCTGGTCTGCGACCCTACATTTAATGTGTTTGCATAACTATTTTCACCATAGGCAAACATCTCTCTTTTGCCCCTCCAATTTTTATTTTTTTTATTTAGCTATTGTCAGCTTTATTCAGCAACCAACACCATTGTACGACAGAGCATAAATGATGCTTAAATACTTTATGGAAAGTGTCCAGACAGACAGAAATGGGGGGCAGTTGCTCTAGAAACATTTAATACAGGGATGGATGGGATGGCTCTTTTCCTGTCAATCAATCCTTGAGAGAGATTTGTTTTTGACCTATGGACCTAATTGTAAATAAAATGTTGAGGTGTGAGAACGTAGGCTGAACAATAGATGCTTTTGAAAGCCGCTGTGGTCGTTTTCAGATCAGCCTTTGGATAATGTTTGTTTTATTTTTTTCATTGCCTTTTCCATTCTCAGTTTGCTTACAAATTATATAACAAAACCTTTTGCTTTTGTCAACGCATTTCAACTTAAAAACTAAATGTAGCTGCAAGTTATAGCTCTACATTTCATTTTACGTTTGCGTGACACAGTATAACCGTGGTTATCGAAGTGGTTTCCTGGGAACCCCAGGGGTCCTTGAGGGGTTTCCAGGGGCAGTCCTCGCGGCCACGTGATTGATAGTTGGGGAACCTAAATTCAATGGTTAAGGTCCATTTGGTTCCAATTCAAGAGTTATGGGACCCTTCCGTCATGCATGTCAGGGGGGGAGGGTCTTGCAATAATGTTTTGAGAACCTGAACTACTGGTCTATACTATTCCAATGAAAGGTCACCAAGACTAAGGTAATGCAGACAGAATGCCATACTTCTTCCAATAGCCTGAGATCAATACTAGTGATAGGCATCTGTTCTATTGGGTTTATCTGGGATACTTCATATGAAGTTGAAGACCCCACCCACCCAACATAAACCACAGACCCCCACCCATCTGATAATGTTCTGTGCCAGGGACCCCCCAGAAGAGATTTGTGTTAAGAAATTCTACATTATTCAATATTTTTCAAACCTTTAAAAAAAATGTTCAAAATTAGCAGATGTAGGCCTACAAGCTCCCAGCTGTGAGCTTGTATATTTGCTTTTTTTTTTTATAAATAGCCAACGTATAATGGATAATGTCTGTGGTTAAAATGATTATGCTTAACATATTTTGGAACCCCTCCACGGGCCTCCTCGGACCCTATTTTGACAACCAATCCCCTAATGGGAAGATCCCGACTGGCCATAAATGGAACCAAGACTGGAAAATCTGACTGTAGATTAGAAGCCAAGGTGTTTGAGTCTCTCAAATGTGATCTCACCTTTTTGGTTTGTGTTGAAAATGGGGCAACAAAAACACTGGAATGTTTTTTTTAAATAAAAAGTATTCAATTTAAATTGCATTTAGTCATTGGTGTTATCTAGTTATTCTAATCTAGAATATGTTATTGTCTGTTCTTTATTCTCACTAGTGACCAGAAGATGTCGCCATTTCTTTATTTTATTTTATTATTTATCCCAAAGGCAATGTTACATCCATATAGACCTAGGCCCTACTGACTGGACTGAAATGGATTTGTTATACAATTAATAATCTCATGGATTAAAGTTCTCAGCCACTACGACTAATGTTGTCTGATAAAAAGAAATAATACAAAATGCTCCATAAGAAGACATGTCTTCTATGGAAGCACACCAAATCTGTCATTTGATTGATTTAAATATGTATTAACAGTTTGCAATATTACGTTTATTTATTTATATTACATTGCATTAGTACATTTCAAGCACAAACTCAATACAAAGACTGTTAACTGTGAGTGGACGACCCAATTAAGCATTACACTTGTTTACAAGAGGGTCCACCTTGTTTCATTCATCAAAACATTTAGAGACGTACAAATAGCCAAAGAACAGAACAGAAATTCATCATAAAGGAGGTAAAAACTAAAAAGGGAAGAAACATATAGGGGGAAAGGGGGTGGGTGGTGGTGAAGGACATTTGAGCTGACTAATACTGCAGAAGACAATTTAAGACTAGGCTACTGCAATGTAGAAGTTGAACTACTCCGTTACAAGTAGAAGTCTGGATTTCAAAACTGACTTCAGTAAAAGTAGGCCTACAAAATTAAGTATTGGTGTCAAAATGCACTCATTATGAAGAATGTAATTTCAGTAATAATAATCGAAATCTACGAAATACTAACCATCCTTTAATTGTGGGGCTCTGGATATTTCTGTCAGAAGCCGTTGAGGGCCGACGTTTGCGCCCCAGCCCCCAACCTTTCCTGATGTTTCTGTCAGAAGCCGTTGAGGGCTGATTTCCCCCTTTTGCGGCTCTGGCTAAAGTAGCCTATAAATCACCAGGCAGACTGCGCATGCTCCGTATGTCTCCTTCATTGTGCCCTACCATCACCACCACCAACCAGTGTGCTAACAGCAGCAGCAGCATCTCTCTCTGTCTCCTCTCCTCTCTCTGTGTCTCTCTCCAAGGCTGTGTGCACCCGGCTCCTCCTCGCCAAACAACATTTGCATTGGTATGAACCTGAAGTGTATTTTGTATCAATATTACTTGTTATAAAGCTCGCTAGACCGACATGCTAGCTTGTAATTTTTTGACTAACATCATGCTTAGCCCTTGCTTCTGTCCAAGCTAAAGGAAGGATGTCACGCTATACTAGCTAGCAAATAAAGAAGTTATGTAATATGATGTATAATATCCTTTAATGCTACAGGTTAATCCCATGATATTAACTGTTTTATGGAAATTCATGTTGTGTTGGGAATTTTAGGTTCAGATTCAGATACAGGGGGGGGGGGGGGGGGGGGTGTCATTGTGGCTGGTGCTGCAATTTACTCGAGCAGTCGAGTTTATGCTGCTCACAATCTGCTATAATTGCCAAGACCTGCTGCAAGAAGCCAAGCTAGCTGACCAACTGAATGAACAATTACAACCCTCACTCGCCCCCATTGAAGCAACTATAACCCTCCCCCTTCTGTCCTTTTGTCCACATCCATGGCTGCATGTCATGCATGGCCCCAGCAGGGTTGGTCAATCATTTTATTATAGGTAGGTATGATATGTTAATCCACTTAATTCGTCTTTTCCTAGGCTGGAGAGATCTAGTGCAGTGGTTCTCAATGTTGTCAGCCTAAATGTCAGGCCCCAAGATAATCATTATTTGAAGTGGGGACCACCCAAAGGACGACCCAAAATAATCATATTTGAACTGAGGACCACCCAAATAATCACATTTGAACTGGGAACCACCCAAAAAAATATTTAAAATTAGTTTTTAGTCTTATAATAGGCTGGCTGCAGTGCTTATCAGAATAAATAACCTATTCATGTTAATAGTATTGACCATCAACGGACAGACAGACCGATAGACAAAGCTGTTATCAAATGTATTATTTCCAATAAGACGCCCTGAGGGCGAGGGCGTGTGCACGCACCTGCCTGGGTGACAGCAGACCACTGGGCGAGTGCTGGTGCTTTGGAATGGGTCGTCAGATCAACATGGAATGAATTCTGTACTGGCCATATATGGAGTGTGTCTTGAGTGTACAGGGTTTGATGAAGTCAGATCAACATATGGAATGTCGGAACAGGTCAGCCCCTCCCCTCCCCCCCAAAAGAGAGGAAAAATAGCATTCCGTTACCTGCTCTCCTGTCTCCACGACTACTACTCCTGCTGATTAATATTGGAATGTAGCATTTTATGTTGAAAGAATCCCCTCTCGCTCGCCCCTCTGAGGCTCTGAACGTGGCCGTCATCAGCGCAATGAGCGCATCTGCAATAAATCTTTCTTAATTGAGCGTGTGCCAGTGCGCACGCACAGAATTATAGCAGATCTACAAGCTCAGAACGTGTCGCCGTATGTGTATACGTTTTATATGTTAAATCATTTGTTACGACTTGTGCTGTCCTCTCTCTCTCGGCAATCAAGCATATGCGATTATTAATAACAGCAAAGCAAACAACTGCTCATTTTACTTTGATAACCAGTAGGCCTAATTTGGGCTGCAGGGCAGACTGGTTGGGTCGTTGCGTAGTGTTTAAAATAGATATTCCTCTAAATCTGGGTAGAAATGTAAAAGAAAAATAAAGGCGCCTCCTCCCCTCTCTCTCGAAAGCAATTGCAATTGAATGGACTAAATATGCTGGGTGAAAAGTCGGTCGTTATTCTACTTTTTATGTTTGCGGTCTGCCGGGCGGGCTAGTCGTTGATTAATATATTGTTTTGCGGGGGAGGTTGGTGCGGGCTGGCTCCTGTGGCGGGACGGGATGGGCGGGTTATGAAAAAAAGCCTGCCCGCGCATCACTAGTGTACAGGGTTTGATGAGGATATGGAATGTCAGAACAGGTGAGCTCCATATATGGAGATCTAAGGATGGCAGCGGGGACAGAAAAGACACCTACAGTAGTATATAGACTGCTCAACAATGTATGGGGGTTTATAAGTGCAGGTTAAAACATTTCTTCTAGGCTATAGGACAGTCCACAGGTGGTTGAAATGGCTACTGAATTTGCTTTTTGACTCGATTAGCTAATTTTGTGTGAGACTTCTGGAGAGATGAAGAGAGGCGTGTTGGGATACTTTAGGATTTTAACGATAACGATTCCTTAACCCATTTTGACCTGGGATCAGATTCTAAAAATGTCTTCTACATCCTGACAGTTTTCTGAAAAAGCTATGTTTCTGTCAGTCTTCGATTAAAAAACCTGTAGATCTGCTATTTTTCAATAGCTAAAGCATAACATAATGCTAACACCAAAAGGTGTTCCCACCCCAAAATGGGTTAATGGTTTCTTTTAACAATTCCTATAGGAGGTTCCAAATGTACCCTTTGCTGGTCTTGTAACTCTTGTGTACAAATGGTTCTTATGGTCTGTGAAATTTAAGAGCCACTGGTATTTTAATTGTATAGCAGACGAGAAGTTCCACATACCAGCTCTGATGGTGTGTTTAAACCTGGTTCTGGAAATGGTTCCAAATGTGACAGAACCGATTCTGTTTTCTCAATGTCTGATTCCCCAGTTTCCGGATCCCAACTAAACCCTACTTGTGCTATGAAACGGTCTCATGACCTTCTGTCTTTCTTATGTCCTCTCTTAGCATAATGGCTGTCCCTCCTTCATACGCTGACCTGGGCAAGTCTGCCAAGGACATATTCAACAAAGGCTATGGTGGGTATTTGAACCACAGCTATAAACACCTAATCAAATGTTCCTGTCAGAATAGGGATGTAAGGATGGGGGGGAAGAAGAGTATCTCACAAATATTTGGTAGTAACTGAGGACCCCTTTGGGGTCCCGGACACCCTGTTGAAGGCCCTTGTCCTACAGTATGTGTGAGAAGCACTGGACTGTCTCATGATGTGCAGTGGTCAATCATTCTAGTGCTAATGTATTTATCTTTTTAATTAGATTTAGGCTTCGCCTCCTATCGGTACTTCCAAGCGTTCACTTTATCTGTTCTTCAGTTCCTTAGCAGCAGCAATAAAAGTATCTTAACAGTTCATAGTACTGTAGCACCTCTGTTCCAATTCAGTTTAAGACTTCAATTAATTGCCTGAAAATAATTGAAACATCGTTTTTATACCATACAGATACTAGTACATCTGTATGGTAGAGTATGTTAATACAATATAAGTGATACAATTGGGGTGGTTGTATTTTGTCTCCCGGCTCTTCTATTGATATGCTGTGATTATGCAATAATTGTGACAGGCCTAACTGTATCTTCTTTCATCAGGGTTTGGTGTTCTGAAGCTGGACCTGAAGACAAAATCACAAAATGGAGTGGTGAGGAAACTTGTCCCTGTTTTTCATTCACCTGGTGTACCCTGCTCTCCATCTGTGTGTCTAGATAAGGCCAGACAAGGAAGGATCCTGGTCTGGCCTTATCTCTACATTGCTGCCGGGAAGAAACCTCTTGTCTCCATATTTTAACTTTTTATAAGTAATGCTCCTACTTGATCATACTACAGTGTCACACAATCATCCACAATATAGCAGAGCTATGTTTGAGCTTATCCGTTTTACTCAGGTTAAGGTTAGGAATAAGATTACATTTAGGCATAGTTTTACTGAGGTAAGGTTACGTTTAGGAATGAGGTTAGATTTAGGCATAGTTTTACTCTGGTTAAGGTTAGGAATAAGGTTAAGTAATTAGTCATAGTTTTACTGAGGTAAGGTTACGTTTAGGATTAAGGTTGGATTTAGGCATACCGGTAGTTTTACTGAGTTTTACTGAGTTAAAGTTTATGAGGCATATCTTTACTAAGGTTATGTTTAGGAATACGTGGTGGCAGTGGCGACCATTCCGAGGTTGCTGGATTTGACCCGGTGCGAGCGTTCTTGTATTCAACTATGTACCCCAGTCCTTGCTGTAACTTTTACTGGTTGACCATAAAGATTTGCAGGTTGCCACAGGCGGTTGTAATGCTTTTCTGCTCGGCTTGAATTGAATTGAATCCTAGAGAATGCGTGTCTCTCTACTGCTCCTGCTAACCCCAGCTCTGTCTCCATGTTGCTGACTCCTCTTGCCCCGGACCTCTCTCACTCTCATGTACATAGATGGTAAGCCCTGGTACCTAAAGCCGTTCATTTGTGCTTGTGGAACGTGAAACGGATGTTTTATTTCTTTATTTACTTCTACCCACGCTATGTTGCATTCTTCCCTTCACATGGTCACCACTCACCACCACACAATTTCATTATTTTTCTTAATTTTTTTGTGAAGTTACCAATTGTTATAATGTATTTCTATTTGTCATGCATGCTTTTTTTTGTTTAAAAAACAAAACTCATTCTAATAATTTTTAACCACTTAAACCCCTTTGTCTCAATAAACCAAACATATTCAGTGAAAATAATCCAATCTACAAGCTCACAACGTGTCTCAATGCAACACATTTAGAGCTTGTAGATGTTTTTGCACGATGTTCACTTAGGTGGTGGGAAAAAAGTGGAAAAGCGCAATTATGTCTATTTTAATGTACCGGTAAATAATTCGTTTTAGCTGTGTTAGAAATACTATTGAACGGGGTGATTCTTATTCATAATTTCAAACTTTTTCTTTTCTAAAAGGTTATCAAACACGTTTTAATGAAATAATATTATGAAACTCTTGGATGGAAACGGTTCTGGGTCAGGACCGTCGATTGCACATACTACTTTTGTCTGAACAGTTTACATTTCTGAGAAATTACTTCTATACAATCTAAAATAGAGACGACTGTACTGTATGCTTGCTCTGGGTATTTGCAGTAGATAATGAGTTGATAACTAGGCAAATACTGTTATCATTAAACACAATGGTCAACTACATTTTTCCCTCTTTCTCTCACATACATTGTAGTATCTCTGCATACCACTAGGGGTATACCCCCATTTATAAAACAATGTTCTACTACAGTGGTTCTCAAATTGGGGGTGGGGAATCGGGATGTCCCCAGATGATTGGCTTTATGTCAAACGCTTTTTCTTTTCTTTTCTCACTCAACAGTAAACAAACCAACATTAATAACAGTAAGTGTATACAGGGTATCTGCACATTTCTAAAATACACTATTATAACATACAAAATCTGTAGAACCAAGTCAAACAAAATGTAATGCCTCAACCAAGTGCTTGTCTGGGTGGGGGGGTCCCCAGTTAAAATGTGACTATTTTGGCCGGTCCTCGGTTAAAATTAGATTATTTTGGGGGGAGGTCTCAGTTAAAATCTAATTATTTTGGCAGGTCTTAATTTAAAATTAGATTATTTGGGGGGGGGGGTCCAGAGTTAGTGTGACTATTTTGGGGACGGGGGGGGTCTCCACTCCCCAGTTAAAATGACTTAAAATATGAATTATTTTGGCATCTCGTGGCCTGAGAAGGTTGAACGACTAAGGCAATTAACCCTTATTATTTTACATCTGTGTTAAACTGCAGTATCGGTTGTCTACTCATAAAAATCATATGCTTTCTGTATGCAATTTTATGTTCACGGTTGTCTTGCTGTCCAGATATGTACAATGTTGCATGTATCATTGTCTGATTTTTGTCTGCTTAACGTTGTTTCACCTCATGTTCATTCAATAATCACTTCTGTTCACAAGTTTGCTCATTAATACTAAATGTAATCTTCTTCCTTTTTAACTAACACTACTATTGAATGCCTTTTCCCAACAGCCTCGCCACTTCTAACAACGTGTACACTCCCTCTCTTAGTGTGTAGCTTTTTCTTTCGAATGATGATTTGTAAAAACGGTGGATATTTTCCACCAATTAAACCCTATATATTTTGTAGCAGAACAAATGGCTAAATGTAGCTGATCTACATGTATGCTCATTGCTCACAAGCTGACAAGGTGTGTCCCTGCTAGCCCCTCCTATGATAGTATGTCCAGCTTTGAGTGAGGACGCAAATTGTGATTGGCCAGATGTGTGATAAGAGCGCTCCTCACTTCACACGGTGTGATTTTTAAATAAAGAATAATTGTGCTTTATGCACTTTAAAACGAAATTGTTAAATTGAAATGGTTTGATATTATCAAACTGAAATTTGAAACGTATCAGACCGTTAACTTTTGGAACATGTAGTGGTGTTGTCCCCCCCCCCCCTCAGCAAAACTAACCCTGAATATAATGGTCTATAATAAACCCACACTGCGTCGGGACCCATTTTACAGTTTAATTTCCTACATTTTTCTTTTTAATTCAAAAATATTAATGAATGAAAAGAAAAATATAACTTTTCAGACATGACAATCTGTTTATTTTGTTTTAGTATTAGTGACAATAGCCATTCTACAAGCTCGCAATGTGACATGTTGAGAGCTTGTAGATTGGCTGTTTTCACTAGTTGGAGTTCCCTGGGAGACATCAAATTCTCCTTTTGGTCTCGAGCTAAAACGTTTGTGAACCAGGGGTCTACAACTGGTCCACCAGTGTCCCTCATGATGTGACTCTCTGGCACCCTCTGTCAGGAGTTCAACACGTCAGGCTCCAGTAACACGGACACAGGGAAGGCTGCAGGGAGCATAGAGACCAAGTACAAGATGACAGACCTGGGCCTCACCTTCAACCACAAGTGGAACACTGACAACACACTGGCTGCAGAGGTCACTGTGGAGGACCAGGTGTGTGTGTGTGTGTGTGTGTGTGTGTGTGTTTACTATAATTTTTAGTCTCATATGTCACCACAAGTATTGTAGAATTTGATAAATGGATTTGGGCATTCAGAGATTGAGTTTAAAGTCACTGAAAATTGCGGATTAGATTTTCTGTTGCCTATTCAGTGCATGCATGGATTTAAAGTTCTCAGTCACCACGACTGATTTCACTCATTTCTGGACTATAAAAACCATGCATGTTTTCTATGGAAGTGGGTTGTGCAGAAAAGAGAGCCGGTCTTAGACCGGCTGTTTTGAGTTGTTTTAAGATTAGAGCATTTAAAGTTTTTAGTAGCAATATGTTCAGAACAATCTTCCATATAACCCCAATGGTCTCGAATATTTAATAACTGCAAAGGTTAAAGCCTCAATCTGTGATTTCTTCTCCTGGTTGGTTTATGCGTGTTTATAATTGGGAAAATATTTTATTCATGCACCAACCTATGGGAAGGGTTCTTAATTTCTTAGATATATTGCCTTAAACGTTGTACTGTGAGTTATTCACATTATACAATGTTGAGGTATTTAAAGGTTTGTTTATTGTTGACGCTTTCTTTCTTCGCCCACAGCTGACTCAAGGATTGAAGGTTGCAGTGGATACCTCATTTGTACCAAACACAGGGTGAATAATCTAAAGTCATTTGTAATCTAAAGCAATTTGTAATTAACAGATACGTTTCACAAATCGCACATTTAGGACTTGGCCATGCAACATTTTCAGTCATTCCATTTTTTGCTTTAATTCATGAAATAACCACTGCCCTGGTCTCTTTGTCAGTAAGAAGAGTGGCAAGCTGAAGACTGCCTACAAGCGCGACTACGTGAACATGGGCTGTGACATCGACTTCGAGGGTCCCATCGTGCACGCCGCTGCGGTGCTGGGCTTGGAGGGCTGGCTGGCGGGCTACCAGATGTCCTTCGACACCGCCAAGTCTAAGCTGGCGCAGAACAACTTCTCCCTGGGATACAGGGCCGACGACTTCCAACTGCATGCCAGCGTGTAAGCACTTTCACCCAGTGGTTCCCACACTTTTCATAATATTTGACTTAAAAACCTAAGCTGTGAAAGAATATATATTCACAAATTCGTTCCAGTCCTTAATGGGTTAAACCAGTGGTTCTCGTCGCCAGATGTGTCCATTTAAGGACTTTTAAATGCCTCAAAAGAAAAGAACCATTACTTCGTCAAACGTAATCAACAAACCACTATTACAATTTTCAGGGCAAGACCTCGCGCTAGTGGTGGGAACTTTCGTTCTTTTCAGTGAACGGATCGGTCGTTCGTTCGTTCACTAAAATGATTCGTTCATTTCGGTCCTGTAAACTATAGGATCTCCCGCACGGACCATACTCTATGGCACGGACCCACCAGTCACTCGAACGAGTCGTTCAATCAATATCATTAGCCGAGCCAGGCCGATCGTCCTTCCAGGCTATGGGATTTTCTCTGGGAGGGATGGGGTCTAATCTCCTCTTGTGTGGCTGAGAGTAGCCATTTTTTCCCCTGCGGTCTATGGTAGTAGCAGAGTAGCACTGTCGAAAATCTCAGTTACAATGAAACTGAATGGAGGTGTTTTTTTGGAGGGTAACTGTTACGTTTTGGCAGAGTCAGATGATCCGCGATGTCAACACCAGTCACTCCTCCCAGTCTCCCCCAGTCATTCTACCCGGGCATAATTTCCTCTTTACGTCCCCTGTCTGTCTGGGACCACCAGAGCTCCAATACCTATAGCAATTATCACAATTTAAATAAATAAGCATATAGAAACTATTTCACATTAACAATGTTGGTAAAACTAAGATATTTGAGGGGAAATATATAATTTATATGCACAAATAAAATATCATTGATTAACTCCATTCCTCTACCCTCCATCCCTTTAGTTTCCATGGTGGTTATTGAGCCCTGCCCCTCCTATATTTAATCTATACTAACCAATTATGGTAATATGAATTGTATGCTATTAATGCTATTAGTATAAAGAAGGAGCCTAATCTATTTTCATGTTTTTATAGCATTAAATACTATATATATTTATTGGTATGTATTAGCCTGTTTATTTTCCATTGATATAATTTCACCATAATAGTATAATTTCACCATAATATTATAATATCACCATAATAGTAGTACATTTAAACAGAAGAGAGCAAATTTAATAACCAGTCACTTTTATTGTTTGATTGTCACTCTTGTGATTCTCTGTTCAATTCATCAAAGAGTGACAATCAATAAAGCAAGCATTAAAAGTCCACAGACTTGGCTGCTGACATGACATCACAGGGGAGCATGAATAAAGCAAGCATTAAAAGTCCACAGACTTGGCTGCTGCCATGACATCACAGGGGAGCATGAATAAAGCAAGCATTAAAAGTCCACAGACTTGGCTGCTGCCATGACATCACAGGGGAGCATGAATAAAGCAAGCATTAAAAGTCCACAGACTTGGCTGCTGACATGACATCACGGGGGAGCATGAATAAAGCAAGCATTAAAAGTCCACAGACTTGGCTGCCACATGACGTCACGGGGGAGCATGAATAAAGCAAGCATTAAAAGTCCACAGACTTGGCTGCCACATGACGTCACGGGGGAGCATGAATAAGTCCACCGTGGACCCTCTTGTAAACAAGTAATTCTGCAAACTGTTAATACATATTTCAATCAATCAATCAAAGTTTAATGTTTCTACGTTAATCATCATGACGTTTGTTGCACTTGCAAGTAGTATTTGTAGCCAGAGGGCTACAAATACAATCAGTCATTCAGTCAGTCAGTCATGCATTATTATTTAGACTCGTCGGTCTTTCCTTCCGCGAAATAAAAACATATGGGTTTCCAATGCTAGACAATGTCAGACCCAAGTCAGTCATTCGTACACACTTCAGTTAGTTTACAGCACTTCGTTCAGTCACCACCCCCTTCTCCCGGTCGGTTATACTGTTACAGCACTTTGAACGAAGAACGAAACTTTCGGTCTCCTCGGTCAATGTACCAGTATGACCGATCCGACCCACTTTGAACGAAGAACGAAACTTTGAACGAAGAACGAAAAATTTCGGTCTTTCGGTCTCCTAGCTCGGTCAATGTACCAGTATGACCGATCCGACCCACTTTGAACGAAATATGCATTTCGGTCGTAGCGTACTTCTCCTCTGCAACTGTTGTGCGCTGTGGGAGCCCTGGAGACGGAGAGCATGCACCCCGCCCTCCAGGCTCCGGCTCGCAGCCTCGCACTGAATGAGAAGAGCAGCCGGGCGACTCCCTGAGTCCCCGTCATTTGTATTTTGAACGGATCGTTCACGGAAGTGACCGGATCGGTTTCGTTCACCAAAAAGAACTAGTTCTTTTGATTCGTTCATGACCGACTCATCTCTACCTCGCGCGTGCGGACTCGGCCTCCAGCATGGTACCCTAGTCAAAATATGGCCCTTGAGGGAAATGTATTGGGGAACCCTGCTGTAGCACTTGCCCTAGCCTTGAAGACCATGCAGGGGGTGGCGGGTGCAGAGCTGGGAGAATTCTCGATTGACTGGCACGTTTTAGCACTCCTTCAGCAGCCTTTGCATCTAATTCTTGGCGCTGCTTCTGCGATTGTTTTCTTTTGCTTTCTCCCTGCCGTTTGGTGCCCTGTGCTGCAGCACCTAAGCCTACACTGGCCCTGTCTATGCATTACCATGCGTTTACCTTGCTTACTGTCAATCTCTCTGGATTAAGAGCGTCTGCTAAATGACTGCAATGTCATCGTTTCAGAAATGATGGGACAGAGTTTGGTGGCTCCATCTATCAGAAGGTGAACGATCAGCTGGAGACTGCGGTCACTCTGGCCTGGACGGCCGGCAGCAACAACACTCGCTTCGGCATCGCCGGCAAATACAAGCTGGACAACGACGCTTCTCTGTCTGTAAGTTCAGTGGTTCTCAGCCTCTGTCATTCCAGTGACCCCTCAGTTTGATGAGCATTAGGTCAGTGGTTCATGTCAAGGACCAATTTGATATGTATTTGGCCACGGACCACCCATCTGAAAAATGTTTGTGCCGGGGATCCCCAGAAGAAAACAAAATCCAGATCATTCATTTTTTAATTATTATTATGGTGATGCAATATTAACTACTTTTGCTGGGGACCCCAAAATTGTTTGTCCAACTATTGGGTTTATGACTGTTTGTCCGTTTTCAGGCCAAAGTGAACAATGCCAGTCTGGTTGGAATCGGCTACACCCAGAGCCTGAGGGCAGGTAGGGTTACGCTCATCACACATACAGTTCACACCTGCATGGAGAGCATTACAAATGACACACGTTTTGTCTATTTTAAGTACTTCAAATAGCTCACAATGTGTCGATAAGTCTATTATAAGATGTTTTTCAAAATGGTAAATGCCAAAAAAGCATAAAGGCTAAGACATATACAAATAATTGTTTGTTATTTTTGTATTATTTCTTTAGTTCGTAGAATGCTACTGTAAGTGTATAGTTTTAGACATTGAATCCTCATTATGGGTGCAATATATGAACCTAGTGATCACATTGCAGGAGTGTTGCAACTCCATTTCAAAGGCTCTGGCTTGGAATTTTGGCCTCATATTTATATTGTCTGACCACAAAAAACCCTAGGGTCTATACACGGTCTCTTCAGATGGAACTTTTTGAGTTTGCACACTGGTCAGTATAAAAGTTTTCAAAAAGGTAAGAAACTGACACAAAACGAGAAATTTAAAGAAACAAAGTATTTAGAGAGACCCCCCCCCCCCCCCCCCCCCAAAAAAAGATTTTGGCACAATGACTAATAATACAGTGAGTTGCACTAGAATTCATAATACAGTATACTGTATTTCTGTAAAATATGATTATATCACGTGTTATGTCTGTTACACCAAGCAAACTTTTGAGAATTATTCTAAGGTGCTATTTACACGAGGATGGTGTTCATATAAAACGTCAAAATAAAGTATCGTTTGCTGCTGTCATTTAGACGAGAACCGTGTTCTCAGGAGGTGAAAACGCAACAAAGTGAAACCACCTTCCACAGTGGAAATCTTTGAGAACGCCGTTTTATCCCTTCTCCGTGTAAACAGGCAAAACGGTGAATCCGCAAAACTTATGACACCATGGCTCACGTTGGCTCACAGCGCATATGTTTATTACATGCATGATGGTGAATGTAAAACCATGATGTAAATAAAAATCCTTGTAATAGGCGGCAGCAGCGTTTATGTAGCCTAATGTATTATAAAATATATAACCATCCCGTGGTGCGCTTTGCCTGCATGCTCTGACAGGAGCAGTGTTGCGCGGCACAGTTTTTTTGGCAAATCTAAGCCAGCAAATTTAAGACGATCTCTTCAAAATAAGAGTACCCTCTAGAGTATTTAAAATAAATTATTTGCACATTAAAACTAGAAATTAAGCATTTAAATGATGCTATAAGACACACATTATGTTTCTGTGTTATTTAATTATTTATTTTTACACAGAAATATAATGTGTGTCTTTACAATAACTGTAATGTAATAATAATACTAGTAATGTAATGTAATAATTATTTAATTAACAATACTTTTATTTTGAAAGCAACCGAATGTCTTAAATTTGCTAGCTCTCAAACAGGAAGTTCTAGATTTGCCAGAAAGACGGAGCCGTGTTGCGCAGGCTTGTGTGAAGGGGTTCTTCTTCTTGTACGTGGGTGACTGGTCTATTTGGCAGCCCGTTATCGCCACCTATCGACCTGGCATATATATGCATGCACTTTGTAGCGTGTTCATTCAAGTGTGCGTTCTCGTGTAAATGGTCCAAAAAAATGAGAACGCAACGGGACTTTGACGTGTTATATGGAGATGGTCGCCGTCTAAAAGAGGCCTAAGTTTGTGCTGAAAGTGATTCACTTTTCTCCCCTCGTCTTTTCTAGGTGTCAAGGTCACCCTCTCAGCCCTGATCGATGGGAAGAACTTCAACGCTGGTGGACACAAAGTGGGCATGGGCTTTGAATTGGAGGGATGAGGGTAGAACCAGAGCAGAACCTACACGTTCCCCACCCGACACAACAGTCCAACCAACACCACACAATCACACTACTACTAGCCCAACAATTTATCACCTTAAGTAGCTGCTGCTTTTTGCCCGAATTATACTTGGATTGCACTCCAGCGTTGTGCACTGAAAATGACAGATCTACAAGTTGAACTAGAATAAAAAGGTTGTTTCAACACAAGATGATAATCAACCGGGGGAAACTATGTTGATATGGTCACACTGTAATGTGATTAGTCTGCTCAATGTCCTTGATTAGAATGATCTGTCCTGTCCTTGATTAGATCATGTCATCAACTGAGATGGCTTCTTTTTTTTGAGGGGGGGGGGGGGGGGCAGCAGCAGGCATGACCTCACTATGAGAGTACAAATGGACCCATAGGTGTCCATTTGGAACCCCCTCAAGGAACTCCTGAGAACCACTGATGTAATAGCTCCTCCCTTGTATCAATACTTGCATTTTGAGCATAGCCTTTTCCACAAACCGTATGTGACCAGCTCTAAACTTGTAGATCTGCTACTTTCGGTGTGCAGCAACGTATCAAAAGAGAAACATGGCTCTTCTGTCCTCTAAACCTATACTTAACAGTTGGTCTCCATATGCAAATATTGAATGAGTATTTTGGCAGTAATAAGTCAATTTGCAGCATCATTGCAAGTGGCGATTGTGAGCTTTGTTCATTCCTTTGACTTTTCACTGTAAGTTTGTGCATTATTCATGTTCTCTTGGTTCAGGGAGTGACGTTTATTTATTCCAGTATGTTTCCAGTCCCACTGGTGTGAATGTTCTGTTCCTTTTCAAGATTCTCTATTTTGTCCTTTCCTGCTTCCCGGATGCAGAAAAGAGTGCTTGTTTTAAGTGATTCTTTGACTTGATTTTCTCTTGTGTTTTGTATTGTTTTGTGCATGAAACACATTCTTGGTTGCATCAAGGTCATGTGTTGAACATGCATTTAATAATCCAGTATTTTTCTTTTTGTATTACCGTTGACTTTGAGTTGTTGCTGGTTTAGTCATGTCAAAATGAAGGTCTAACTGTTTTCAGCACTACGGGCATTTGTGGGGAGTTGAGATTTTAGTCTCATGTTGTCATATACTGTAGTTCTTCCAGATAATTGAAAATCCAAATAGTGATAAATATTTTCTCCTTTAATAAGTTCTTTGTGGCTATTCATATAGTGAAACTAATATACTGGTATAGGAATATTCCGTTAGATTAGTTGGGTGGCATTTCTGCAATGTTTTCAATCTGTTTATTTCATCATGGCAGTCGCAAAATGAAGAAACGAGATGTCATTTCAACTCATTTGAGAATAAATAGTACAGTACTGCTTTTGAGCCATTTATGACGTTTTGGGGATTAGCTATAAATTGCTGCAATCCCATTTGATGGATGTTTCACATGTTGACCGGGAAGTTGGCAAACAATGTACAAACTGGGCCTACTCTCTCAGTTCATCTGAACAATCCAATTGATATGTTAAAATGAGAGGTTCTGTTGTACTCTTGTACCCCTTTTCATTTTGATAATTTGTCATATCAAATTGCCTTTTTTCCTCTCATCACGTCATCTTATGTCATTGTGTGACTTGTCATTAGACCAACTGGCCCATATGTTTCAGTGAAGGGAATTATAATAATTAAAAAAAATGTCTTGAAAGTTGGTGACATTTCTTTTTCATACAAACGGTGGTTCTCTAACCTTTCGTGCCAACCACCCCCAAGCTGATGTATGATTAGTCACAGAACCCCATCTGAAAAGGTTTTGTACTTGGACACATGTCGGGGTCTGATCAACCTTGGCCGGGTCACCTGTTGTAAGACCCAGAAACACCCAATGATCCCAGGTTTACCGTTTAGTGTTTACAACACTGGTGATTTGTCCAAGTTCATGCATCAGTAGATGTTTAACTGCCAGACCCCCACAAGAGATTTGTGTTAAGAAATTATACATTATTCAAAACATTTCTAACGCGCACAAATAACGAATAAATGGATAAAGTGGCTAAAATGATTGTGAATGCTATACATTAACTACTTTACAGTAGTAAAGTAATGCAGCTACTTTAGGTAAGCTGTCCTGTTGGGACGTAGTCCAAAAATGTTTAAACATGTTGCACAATATGTAGGCCTACCGTGTGGCCGTGCCTCGTAAGTCCAACAGCGTGTCATAGAATCTAGATGCTGACACACTGTAGACCTATTATTTTTAAGCACAGAATTAACATTTATGTATATATATATATACACACACACGTGTGTGTGTGTGTGTGTATAAAATGGTTGATCATTTGTCAAAAACATTCCAAAAGTTTCAAAAATGGAGACAATATGCAACCCCAAGCTAAGAGGGCGTCGCAGGCCTCCCGGGGCCTTCGTCCCCCCAAGTGCAGACGGAAGGGGCATGGCCAACTAGTCAGTATTTTCCGTTAACATGCCTGAAAAACATGTGTGCGCGTGTGTGAAAATATGGAGATGACTATTTATTCTCGGCATGTCACAGCCACTAAACCCTTCCTCTAAGCAAGATTGTTGATTGTGGTTGGTTGTCTCTTGGGCACCAGAAAAAAAAAGGAAAAGGAAAAAAACAGATACCGTATACGGAAGAACTTGGCAGCTCCTTAGTCTGGGGAGATCAAGTCTCGTTCTTTACGTCTTCATTCTTGTGCTCCGCAGAAGAGGAATTGAACAGCTCAAGCAAAGCCCCGACTGCTCCGAAGTAGCCCTGGTGCTTCAGGAAGAGAGCTTTTAGCTGTCCCTGGGACCAATAGTCCATGGAGTAGGCCAGGATCTTCATGGAAAGGGTGTTCTCCCGAAGGAAGTTGCCCACGAACACCACCCTCTCCATGTTCTCGTTGAGAGCACACATCTGGGAGATGGACCCGATGTTGTTGGTGATGGTGACCAGCGTGGCCCGGGCCAGGTCTTCTTTTGACACCGACTCTCGCTTGTCCTTGAACATCATGTTGCCGAAGCTGGAGGCCACGATCCAGCCTGGCAGTCCGAACCTCTCGTAGTCACCGCCATAGATGTCCCGCACCAGCTTGTCCACGGAGTTGCTCTCGCCCTGAGAGGCCATCCCCAGGGCCTCTTCGAAGCTGGAGCATCCGGTCAGCAGGCTACACAGACCCAGGAAGGTCCCACCACCTAGGCTGCTCCCGGTGATCCGCTTGTAGTCGGTTTCAGAGTAGACGGCCATGATGCTGACCCCGGACCCTATATTGACCAGCAGCAGAGGAAAAGGGTTCTCAAGCGAGAAGGGCCTCTGGACGGAGCGCTCCTTTTCTGTCGGTGTCTCAAAGTAGAAACACTCCGACGAGCGGCTGGACATCACCGAGTCGATGTACAGCACCCCCCTGACGAGACAGTCCAGCTCGTCAAACTTGCGCAGTTGCAGGTCGACCATTTTGCGGAAGTCGGCCTCGAACTTGTGTGCCCCACCGCCGGTGGCGCAGAGCGTGGTGTGCAGGCCGGAGAAGTGTTTGTCCCTGCCCATCTGGAGGAAGGCCGGGAGGTCGTGCGTGGGGAAGCGGATGAAGTGCAGGTTCCCCGTCCGGCCGCACATGGTCAGGTCCTGCAGCTCCAGGTGCACGTCCCTGATGCCCGTGGTGCCGTAGGCCGTGTTGGAGGTCAGGTACCGCCGGATGCTCTTCAGGCTCTCCACCTCCTCCTGCTCCTCCTCCGCCGTGATGTCCTTCGGCTCGAAGTAGACCAGCTTCACCAGCGTGCCGCCGATATCCATGCCGAACCACGGGAACGGCGGCCTGTTCTTTCTCAGCGGATCGACCCGGTGCGGTGCCGATGACGCCGTGGCACGTCCGGCGGTTGCTGCGTTGGTGTCATTGTGCACTGGGTCATTTAAGACATGACTGAACATGTGCTTCTTGGACATGTTCAGTGGGAATTTCAGGGGTATCGATGTTGCTGGAGGTCATTGAACACCAGCGAACACATAACTATGGGCCAGTGGCCCTCGCTGACACATTTATTTATATCCCCAAATTTGGTGCATCACCTTCATCTTCGGACTGATTGGCTAGAGTGAGCTGACATCACGGTATGTGGTATAACAACCCTTATTAGAACCTATCTTGTTAAACACTAGGCCAGTGGCCGGTCACGTTAAAACATCTTATGGTTTGCATAATATCCACTTTTTGAGGGTGGGGTGCAAGCCCCTCCAACATCTGGCTTTAACAAATTGTCATGTGGAAGCAAAATCTATGGATAAAAGTGTTTGGAAAAGAATCCCACCCGTGTGAAGTGAGGGGCGCTCTTATCATCGTACTGTACATCATCATACATCATCATACTCCTTCCGGCCAATCACAATTTGCGTCTTCACCTTCGTCATCATTGTGTTACGAAATGTTTGTGTTTACACAAACATCCAAAATTGTCCATTCATTGTCAATGGCATTTTAATGTTTGTGTAGGACAAAGTTTGTGCACACACACTAAAAGCTATAGCACCCCTCAAAAAAAATCACACCCGTGTGAAGTGAGGGGAGCTCTTCATCATACAACATCTCGTGAACAACTGAATTTGTGTGATTGGTTAGCCGATTTGCTCGTCTACATATGACGTACATTTTCCCTTAATTTCATTGTCAATAGCATTTAATGTTTGTGTTGCCACAAATTGTACATCATATTTGAGGCACATATGACCTAATTTCTCCTTCACAACCGTGTGAAGTGAGGGGCGCTCTTATCATCGTACATCAGCATGACGTAATATTCACACTATGGTGTAAAATTGTCTATTCAATGTCAATGGCAATTTAATGTTTGTGTAGGACAACGTTTGTGCACATGCACACACTAAAAGCTGGACACAAAAAGCACCCACGTGACATCATGTGGAAGCCAAGTCTATGGATTAAGAGGCACGTCTGGCTTTCAGACATGACATGACGTCATGTGGCAAGTCTACAGACCTTTACTGACATCATGTGGCAGCCACAGTGGGCGTCACTTCACACAAGTGTGATTTTCTTTTTAATAGTGGAAGTCAATGAGACTGTCGGTCCACGGCTAATCTGACACACCACTGGACCAATCCAGTGTTGGGTTAAGATTAGATTCCCGTCTATACGTTTTGAAATGTTTACATTTACTTTATTACACAATGGAAGTCAATGGGGCTCAGATTGGCACAGATTAGAGCCTGGTCCCAGCCCTTGAATCACTGGCCGTACACGGCCATTAAAAAAAATGTGTCGAGAAACAAAGTGTAAATTCACGACGTTATCACTTAAAGCCAAGCCATAAAAGGAAGTGAATATCACTTGAATCAAGTGGAAACCTATGCCCACATATGGAATCATACAGTAAGTCATAGATAGGCACATCACGGTCCATTTATGTTACTGTAGTGAAAAGAAAGATAGGGGATCAATAAAAAAAAAGATCAACTGTTTCAACCTTTACCACTTAAACCCCAACATTCGTATTATAGGGAAGCTTTTGCAGATGGTGAATATATACTTTTTTTTATCATTTCACTATAATGTCATGGGTGAAATTAATACCTCACAAATCTCAGAAATAGATTTTACTGTTGTTGTTGGTGTTAGTTTGGACTCTCTCCTGATGAGTCAATCGCAGGCAATAACAGCAGATCTACAAGCTCACAAGAATTCATAAAGGGGGGTCTTAGAATTCAAAGTGTTCGTCTGCCATGTCAATAAAACAGGCAAACTTGTCCCGCTGGGACTTGTTGTAGATCTTCTCGATGGGAACGTTGAAGCTCTTACACCAGGCCACAGAGATCCGTGGGTCCAGGTAGTTGAGCTTGGACGTGCTCAGAGCGATCTGCTTGTTCTCCTCGCGGTCGGTGGCCTGCAAATCTAGCTTCATCAACTGCTCCTCTATCCTCAGGACCGCCTTCTTCTTGGACTCCGCGGTCCTCCTGAACTGTTCGGTTTTCTTTTCCTTGAAGTCGGCCTTGGCCCTCTTCGCCTCTTTCTTGGCGACGGAGAGCTGCTCCCTCTTTGCATCGATCTTGGCCTGCAGGCTCTGCATGGACGCTTCGAAGGTCTTGGGCGCCGCCCTTTGATGGTTACAGAGGATGGCTACTGCTCTGTTGGCCCTGTTGTACGACAGGACCTTGGCATCGACATTGTCCCGGGGCTTGCTGAGCTCTTTGAGCTGCTGCTGCAGGGTGATGGAGGCGTTGTAGGTACGGAAGACTTTGGCCGTCAGACCGTCCATCAGCTCCTGGAGGTGCTTGTTCAGGATGTCGGTGGTGACACGGTCAAACAGGTCATCATGGGGCTGCTTCTTCTCCATGAACCTACGGAGGTTTTTGAATACTCTCTTTTCCACAGGGATCGCATTGTAGTACCGGATGCAGTCTTTACCGAGGAAGTCAAACTCTACCACGTACGGTTCTCCGTCTTTCTCCTGGTGGAGGGTGATGTGTTCCACTCGGAGGGAGCAGCAGCCCACAGTGTCCGCTGTTTCTCCTTCTTCTTTCTCGTTACCGGCTCTCAGCGCGAGCTTGTCGATGAAGTAGAGTGCCACGGCCCTCTGTCGGACCTTCATCTCGTTGGACTTCCAGTCGTCGCGGTACTGGGCCCTGATACGGTCCACACACTTCTTCAGTTTACGGGCCGTCTCAAATTTCTCCCAGTCTTTCTCCCCCTTGACCCTGGAGCTGGAGTTCAGCATTATGTACTTCATGGAGCCTTTGATGTTATCTGCCCAGGACACAAGCCAGGTTACTTTGTTGTCGTGACGGACCTCCTTCCACTCTTTGCCTGGAGGAGGCTTGGGCCACTTGGAGTCTTTGCTGCAGTTAATGGTACAGTCCTCGGGTTTTATCCTACGCTTCAGCATGCCCATCTTGGGGTGATCTCCTCTGCCCCGGAAAAGACCAGGCGGCTCAGTGCGGAAGTTAGCAATGCGCTCCTTCTGCTTGTCCATGATACAGAAGCCATACTCCTGCAGGAGGCGCTCATTCTCATCCTTGGTTTTCTGTTTCTCTTCCCTCGACAATGCCCTCCTGGCCTCCGTTTGAGCCTTGAAGTAGTCGCTGATCTCTCTGAAGTCACAGTTGGCCAGGTCTTTGATTTTAGCCTTCTCCTCCTCCGTCATATCCTTCTGCCAGTCGTTGAAGAAGTTTTTCCGGAAGATATCATTTTTTACGTAATCGTGGTCCAGCAGTTTTGCAAAGAAGGTGGCCACTTCCTCAGCTCCCGGGCTAAGCTTCATGTGCTCCCCATTGTAGTAAAACTTGACATGGTTGGGAAGTGGTTCGTATTCGGGGTCAAACACGGGTCCTTTGTGCTGCAGAGTGGTCCACTTGGTGCCATCAGTGTACCTCTTCTCCTTCCACCACTTGTACGTGTCTTCTGGCTCCTTGGTCGCTTTCTTATTTCCATCAGAGTCTTCCCCGTTTTGGTCTTTTGCCTTCTTGGCCTTGACGACTTCCTTGCAGTCGTCTTGCTTCCTTTTCCTGGAAATCTTTTCATCATGTTCGGTCTTTATTTTCTTGAGCTTGGAATCAGAGCTATTGTAGTCGTTCCCTTCCATTTTCAGAGTATGCTTGTGTTTAGGCACGGTGAGGTGTTCACTATCAGGCTCATACTTCACCTCTTTGACAAGGACTTGAAGCCCTTCGGGCTTCTCCTTGTCGTCCCTCTTCTTCTCTCTGTGCTTGTGCTTATCCTTGCTGCCGTGTCTGTGCTTTATCTTGTCCTTGTCCCTGTGCTTTTTGCCAGACGAGTCCTTGTGCTTGGCAGACTTATCCTGTTCCTTCCGTTCCTTTCTTTTCTTGTGGTCCCTGGGCTTCTTGTGTTCCCTGTGCTTTTCTTTGTCCTTGTACGAATGGTTCTCCCAGGAGCCACATTCAAACTGGACAGCGCCGTTAGAACGATGCCCACTCATATCCTATGCTTTATCTGATCAAACAGAACAAGGTTACAAAAGTCGAAAACATATGAGATTAAGACAACGACAAAGAATGCATGCACAATGAAGAAAGAGTATGACAATCTTAGCCTTTAAAGACTTTAAGGACCCTACCCTACGTCACTCACATGCAACCCCTTGACTGACACAAGTCACAAATTAGTTCAAATGCAATATGGCAGGCATAACACAGCGAAGAGGTGAGCCCATCAGTAGCGTGATGTCAGTACCGTGACGTCAGTGCCATGACATCAGGGATCATCAACACTGTGTCTTTCCATCTTGGGACCTGTCCGCTATGGGCAGAAAGTATTTGCCATTCTATGCTGTGAATACTTCACACTGAGGGTGAAGAAAACCATGCAAGGTACCAACCTGCTCATCGGGGGCAGTTCAGTGTCTTGCTCAAGGACACTTGGACACGCAGCCAGGAGGAACTATAGGGTTCAAAACAGCCGGTGTTCCATAATAATGAGTTTATTGAATAAAGTTATGTTTGGATTACATCGTTGTCAGTCATGCTCTACTGAATTAGGTAGGTCCTCATTATTGGTGTGTATTACATTACAGATTCTAATTCTAATTTCAAAAATCACACTTACATCATCATAGACCATCTCATGAACAACTGAATTTATGTGATTAGTTCGCCGATTTGCTTGTCTACATATGACGTCAATTTTCCCTTCATTGTCAATGGCATTTAATGTTTGTTGCCACAAATTTACATCATATTTGACGGACATTTGACACAGTTTCTCCTTTTATTGTCAAATGTCAATGGCAAATATTGAGACGTGTGTGAACAAAAGCTGTATATATGAGGGGCTATCAACCCTCAAAAATCACACCTGTGTGAAGTGAGGGGCGCTCTTATCATCGTACATCATCATACATCATCTCATTTCGGCCAATCATATTTTGCCTCCTCACTTTTGTCTTCAATGCAACATATCAATGTCTGTGTTACGCAATATTTGTGCTTACACTATGATGTAAAATTGTCCATTCATTGTCAATGGGAATTTAATGTTTGTAGGACAAAGTTTGTGCACACACACTAAAGCTGGACATAGGAGGGGCTAGCGCCCCTCAAAAATTACACTTGTATCTTGTATGAAGTGAGGGGCACCCGAACTGTGCTACTTTAGCAACTGATCGAGCACTTGAACATTTGGAAAGGTTATATAAAAATGTATTGTTTATTTTACACTCATTCTTTCAATAAATGTGAGGTTCTACCTATTCCTTGCCTGTAGGGGGCAGCGATGCCACCGAGAACAAAGCTCTCAAAAAATCTCACGCGAAGAACAGTTGGCAGACAAACAAACCTATTTTTTTATCAGCATTGAGCAACGTAGAGAAGAAGAGACGTGCTGCTGTTGTTATGATGTAATGAGTCTAATTATTATCATCAATGATGCCAAAACATTAACAATTAAACCTCTTATCAGACCGACGACCACGGTGTAACTAAACCTCCCGTCCCGGAGGAAGACATTAAACATTTAAACCAGGTATTAACTTCTAAATGTGGAAGCTATATAGCTGTCGTTAGCCTACACCGGCTAGCTTGTTGATTAGCATGATGCCTGCTGACTGCTTGTTATGTCATCCGTAGACCGTTTGTTGTGGTTTTCTCTTCTCGTCGTTGTTTTTAGGAAGTGTGTCATCTCACGGGGAACACATGAGCGTGTCGCTGGTGGTCATCCGTCTGGAACTTGCCGACCAGTCTCCTTCTCCACAGGGCTTCCAGTATTCTGCAGGTGGTGACTTATTCACATTGTATTGTCATTGTTGTCACTGGTGGTGGAGGGGTGTAGCCTGGACCAGGGCTAGTGGTGGTGGTGGTGGTAGTGGGTAGAGCAGTGGTTCTCAAAGTGGGGTCCAGGCAGGTGGTCCTCCGCTAAATGATTGCTATAGTAACCAAATTGACCCTACAGCTCTGTAAGTGTACAACAGTGTACGAAATGGAACCAAGCTCTGTAAAAGTGTACAAGCTATAGTTACAAAGCTAGTTTACACTAACCATTGACAGCCCATACATCCAAACAGAAGATTCATACCTGAGTGTCTTAAATAATGTTGAACTCGCCCCCAACATTTTGAATCTTGAATTGTCATATTTCTATCGGCAAGTTTTTGTTTAATAAAAATCCACCGTAGACATTTGCATATAGGCTACTGTAATCATTCCCCTGCACGGAATTTCTTGACAGAAACTAACTCATCAGGACATGTATTATGCAGAGTGTCAGCAATAGATGCTTCTAGATCCATAATTTGAAGGTGTAGTCACTGTGTGTCAACCTTGCCCTGTGTTTACATAACAAAACAATACATAGATTTTTTTTACCCATCATTTCCCTCTATAATGGTTCCCAAACTGGGGTCACAAATTATTTTTGTTGATGATTAATGTTAAAGATTAATGATTAATGTGAAACATTGTTTTCTCACTCTACTACAGTAAACAAACCAGCATACAGCATAAGTGTATAGTATACACGCTGTCTGCACCTTTCTAAAGTTACAATCTAATTACTTTTGACTACTTAAGACCTTAAGTACCTTTTTATTACGAAATTGGCAAATATTACATAAGAATGAGCCAACCATATGCGAAAATAGCCAATCTACAAGCTCACAATGCGTCACACTTTGGCTGTTTATCTGTGGAACCGAGTCTTGTTGGGTTGGGAGGCTCCCCAGTTCAAATATGATTATTTTGGGGGGTCGCAGGCTGAAAGGAGCCCTTGCTCTAGCAGCAGTCTTCAGCCACTGGTGTAGTGTGGTGGTGGTCACCTGCAGAAACACACTGCCATCTCGCCGTATTGTTGGTGTTTTCACTGTTTGGTTTGGTTAGATGGGGATGTTTCACCAAAATACAGCCAGAGACCAAACCACCCCAATGTAAGTTATATTGTGTTAACATACTCTTAATTCTACCATACAATTTATTCACAAAAAACAGTGCCATAATAGAGCTTTAATACAATTTTGAGTAGTGGAGTATAAGTAAAAGTACTGACATTTGGAAATACTCCAGTAAAGTAAATGTACCTCAACATTTTACTTAAGTAAAGTACTACTAGAGTAAAACAATAAATAATAATAATACTTAGTTACTTTCCACCAGTTGGTTTGTTCCAGTTGAGTTATTATTGGAAACAACAATCAGAACAAAATGTATTGTGCCATTTCTGTGACAATGAGAGCGTGTGGTTGTGTGTGTAGTGAAGAGAAGGGAAGAGAGGGAACTGGAAATGAACAGTTGATTGACCAGGCTTTACAGTATGTTCAGTTCAGTGCTGTTGTATTCACCGCAGTGGAAGGCATGTCCGAAGAAGAGATGCAGGAGAAGGCTCTGGGCCTCGCCCAGCTGTCTCTGGCGGGGAAGACGGACCTAGAACGAGCCTCCGTCCTGCACCAGCACATCGGCAGCAGAGCCATGGGAGACATGGTCATCGAGACCTTTGAACCCAATCCAGATAAGGACCCGGGGGGTAGGCCTGTTCCAATCATTATTATATAATTGCCTTATATCGCAATTATTTGAGATATTATTTTTTCATAATCGTTTCCATGTTGAAAACTGTCAATGTGACACGTTTTTAACTCGAAGATCGGCTATTGCCACTATTCATGCATTAATTTGATATACAGTATACAGTATAGAATGTTATTAAATGTAGTTATTTGTGATATCTGCCCTGTGCAACCTTTGTTTACGAAGCCTAAAAGCCAAACAGAAATGTAATTTCTATTCATAATGTTCCATAATGTTCAACGACAGAAACGCAATTAAATCGTTAATCGACAACTTCTCGTGTCATAATCGTGTACATCATCTAGGACTGTCACGATTATTGGTATTGCAGAATGGAATTTAGTTACATGTGCTGTACCTATGTGCTACAGCAGCAACATACAGTAGATTTAGAACGATAAAACCTAAACATCATTAAACTTTCAGTCGCAAGATTTTATTCTGCTGTATTGTGTATGTGCGTCTTGAAATTTGAATCCCTCCATGGTTACTGTAAATCACAGGAGGGGTCGAGGACGACACACAGGGGGCGAAAGAGCAGATTGGCGAAGCCGGGCAGTCGCAGGCCAACGGGGACGATAAGGAGGAGGCCCACGAGGACACGGACACAGCCAACAGCAGCACAGACACCAGCGCCGCTCCAGACTCTCCATCCAAGCAGCTGCCAGACCAGATCTCCTTCTTCAGTGGAAACCCCTCTGTGGAGATAGTCCACGGCATCATGCACCTCTACAAGACCAAGTGGGTTACCTTTCCAAGCACGTTGATCAACCCATTTTGACCTGAGATCAGATTTTTCAAAAATAGCAGACCTACAAGCTCGTAGCGCGCCACTTGGTGGCGTGCTATGAGCTTGTAGATCTGCTATTTTTCAATAGCTAAAGCATGACATAATGCTAACACCAAAAGGGGTTCCCGCCCAGAAAGGTTGTTGGATATTTCTGAAATGTCATAAAAGCAAAGGTTAAAGCCTCAATCTGTGATTTCTTCAACTGATTGGTTGGCTGTACGTAGAACAACAGCAGCATAGGTTTAGATTGAGAATACCTAAACATTGTTCCGTTTTCAGTCAAGAGATTTTACTTTGCTTCATTCCAAGTAAGCAGCACTGTATAGCTACTAGGAAATATAGTGTTGTCTTTTGCAACGGAACCTAGTCAGACAGTTGTTATGACAGACAGTTAATTATTCACTGGTGATGTTTCAGCAAAATGACGTCGCTTACCGAGGACGTCAGACGAAGTGCCATGCTGTGCATCCTCACTGTCCCGGCGACCATGACCTCCCATGACCTCATGAAGCTGGTGGCGCCTTTCAACGATGTCATGCAGCACATGAAGATCATCCGTGACTCCACCCCTAACCAGTACATGGTTCTGATCAAGTTCAGCACCCAGGTAAGGGTCTGAACACAATGGACTGTTTTCATGGGTTCAATGTGTTTTCATTTCCCATTTACAGTAGATACGTTGTTAATTATGGCTTTCAATCTGGCAGTGTGATTTTGTTTTTGTGATTGAAATGTTATTAACACCCCAATCGCCCAGGACAAAGTTCACCGTCCTTTCTATTAGTAACACCCAGCGCCCAGGACGAAGTTATATCCAAAAGACGCAATTCATTGATATGAAAACCGATCGCATCGCTCCACAGCCTAGGAGCGCCTGTTGCGCAATCCTCGATGTTGCACAACAGTAGGACGTCATCGAAAACGTTAATAACTCGCGATCTAAATCATCCCGTCCAATTCTAAGAAAAGATCCTGTGTTAGACGGCCCCGCTGTCCAGTCGCTAGTCGCGTTTATTCATGCCTCCCGTTGTTGTCGATCGCCTTTAGAGTGTTTTGGCTACATTTAGCTGCTCCAGCCACATCCGGTATAACTTCCGGTCCATCGGTAAAAGTGCTCTGTTGCTATAAATCGATTGGGCGCTATGATTTAATGGATTAAATAACCCCGGGCAAACGGAGTGTTAACAGTTTGTAGAATGGGTACAGTTCAACGAAAGTACAAGTCAATACAAAATCTGCTATGAGGATAAAACCAGAAAGACTTGTTTACATCAGGGTCCTCCATTTTCAATTCACATTTAAAGACATACAAATATACACTTCTATGCAAAAACTTTAACTCTTTTTTTTTACAGAGGCCAGTTTCGAGTTGCAGCCGCCGGTAATGTTGCGTTCACACGGGCAGACGCAACGACACAGTCTAGTCTACCATTCATTGTCAATGGAAGCCGTCGACATGGCCCCGCATATGCCCCAGTGCAGCCCCCAGTGCAGCGCAGTGGTATATTAGTATCGCACCGCGAGGCTAGCTGCTCCTGGCGGTGTTACTGCGTTGAGGGCTGCCCACACCATAAATTCTAACTATAGGACAAAACAACAATGATGAGAGCATCCACCACAGATAGCGTTCTGTGAACATGTTGGAATGTGACTTCCTGTACATTTGATTGTGAATGGATTTTGATCGGCTGAAAAATAGCAGATCTACAAGCTCCGAGTGCCACGCTTGTAGATCTGCTATTTTTCAGCCGATCAAAATCCATTCACAATCAAATGTACAGGAAGTCATTTATTGTGAATATGTGGCTCAATTATTTGATTATGTATTATTTCACAGCAACGTTTTTTAACTCAAATCTTTGCTTTTGCTTCTTTGCACAAAACATTTTCAGATGGGGGTCCTTGACATTAAAGTTTGAGCACCACCGACATAGAAACAGGATTTAGGAGGCATTATTTTGTAGAATCTTGTCTCAGGTCTTAATGGGTTTTAATCTCTCTCACTTGTTCTGTCTGTCTCTGGTTGGACTAGGCGGATGCGGACAGCTTCTACACGGCATGCAATGGCCGTCAGTTCAACTCCATAGAGGAAGCCGTGTGCCAAGTAGTCTATGTGGAAAGGGCTGAAGTCATAAAGTCTCAACAGGTAGGCTCCAGTATCTTTCTGCTCTATAATTTAAAAAAAGAATATATATAATTATAAATAATAATAAATAAATCCTGCATTTATGCTTTCTCCAGAGAATATTTAATTCATGGGAATAATATTGTTGTTTTTCTTTTGTGGAGCTGTTCTATTGTTAACCTTATCGTTCTCTACTGCAGTGGTTCCCAAACTACAACCCCCTCGCGTTTTTCACAGTATTTTTCTGTGGAACCGAGTCAAACTAAACGTAATGCCTACAATTCAGGGTGGCAACTTCCACAGTTAAAATATCATCATTCTGCGCACGTCGCAGTCTGAACGGTTTGGGAACCCTTGGCAGTAAAGTATGCTCACTTGATATTTCTCTCTTGTGTTCTGCTCTATTATTTAAAAAAAGAAATGATCTCCAGAGAAATATTGCATTTATATGAATACTGTTTGTTTTTCTTTTGTGGGGCTGTTCTGTTGTTAACCGCACCGTTCTCTATTCCCCCCCTTTGCTCCTGCTCGGTGTGTTTTCAGGGAGCCAGTCTTCCGGTGATGCAGCTGACGGAGCTCCCTAAGTGCACCGTGTGCCTGGAGAGAATGGACGAGTCTGTGAACGGCGTGCTCACCACCCTCTGCAACCACAGCTTCCACAGCCAGTGTCTGCAGCGCTGGGAGGACGCCTCGTCAGTACCGCACACACACTCCCCCCTACACATAACACCCACCCACTTACGGCTCGACACATATTCGCAACCAGAGACGGTCAAATAAATAAAGGTTTTCGTCTCACTCACGTCACACTGGTTAATGGATTGGATACAATTACAAACATCAGATTATGGTAAGAAAAGCAATAGTCTGGAATTCTCTTACAGAATTCTCTCTTGCAGCTACTGGCCTTAAGGGGCCAGTAGCTGCAAGAAACGTAGTCACTATAATACTATCTGCATCTAAGTGGCAAGCAACCTGGGCGCTATAATGCTATCTCTATCTAAGTTGCAATACCTGTACAGCCCTTGGCATCCCATTCATAAAACGGAGAAGTCCTGAATGTATTGAACAAATTAAAATCCCCGATATTGCACCTCGTTTCTTAACAAAATCCACTGTTATGTTGATGTTATGAGCGCCAGCACTTTTCTGTCAATGAAATCTGTGCAGTGATGCCTCCTGCATTGTCGGTATCAAACTGGGTAGTTCTCAAACCCGGTAGTTCTCAAATCCGGTAGTTCTCAAACAACAGAGGTTGTGTGGCAGCAGTGTGTGTTGATGACAGTGTGGTGTGTGTGTGTGTGTGTGTTTGTTTCAGGTGTCCTGTGTGTAGGTACTGTCAAACACCGGAACCTGTCGAAGAGAACAAGTGCTTTGAGTGTGGAGTGCAGGAGGTAGGCTAAACCAGTGGTTCTCAAACATTTTTTCAAACGTCTCCTAAATTGATATGTATTTATTGGTCAAACTAGCTACATGTTCAGAACCATCTTCCACAAAACCCCAATGGCCTTCTGCTGACCATTTCTTCAACTGGAATGTAGAACATAGCTTTATAAAAATGGGTACAAAACATCATAATTCTACACATATTGTGTTTTTTAGGAAACACTCAATTTCACAAATCACAGATTGGGACCTAAACAAAGGTTTTCAGTCGTGAGATATTATTGTTCTTGTTGCTTTAAACCATGCGTATCACCCACTTTAATTAATATGCCCCCACCCCTTTCTTTCCATTGATTAGAACCTGTGGATCTGTTTGATCTGCGGACACATCGGTTGTGGGCGCTACGTCAGTCGCCACGCCTACAAGCACTTTGAGGAGACCCAGCATACGTACGCTATGCAGCTGACCAACCACCGCGTCTGGGACTACGCAGGAGGTTTGTATCAAAGATGGTTGATTTTAGGAAGATGGACCATCCCTAAAGGCTCTGGGTTAACCTTCCTAGTAGTCAGACATTTTAGTTTTGATGTATTCTGGTCTGTAAATGTGAGCTGTAGATCAGTGCTTTTCAACCAGTGGTCCGTGGACCACCAGTGGTCCTTGAGGGGGTTCCAGGTCCATCCCCTGCAGCTAAATCATGGAGAGGTGGTAACCAAATTGACCCTTATTAGATATTTAGCCCTTATATCTTTAACTCTTGACTTGAGAGTGTAAAATGAAATTTCACACTCAAGAGTTAAATTATTCTAAAGGTAAACATCTGCATTACTTAATTAACAAGTCTACACACAATTACAGAATGTAGAAGAATATATACAGCATAGAATTGTGGACAAAATGTAATTCAACGATAACAAAATATTCTTTAGTTTTGGTTGTGCAAGGCTAAGTCTCAATGGTCCGTGGCTCAAATGCCAAATAAATAATGGGCCTTGATATGAAAAATGGTTGAAAACCACTGTTCTATATTCCAGATAACTACGTGCATCGCCTTGTGGCCAGTAAGACGGATGGAAAGATGGTGCAGTACGAATGCGACGGAGACACGTGCCACGACGAGAAGATAGACGCATTGCAGTTAGAGGTGACTTTTTTGTGGCTTTTCTGCCTTTATTGATAGTATCAAGTGAAGATAAGACAGGAAAGAGCGAGAGAGAGAAGGGGAGATACATGCAGCAAAGGTCGTTATGAACGAGACTCGAACACAAGATGCGCTGCCAGGCCAAAGCCTATTGTGGCATGCGCCTGAACCACGTGGCGGGCACCCACAGAGGTGACTGTTCTGGTTGCCTTCTTTGTTATCTTCGTTATATTTTAATATATATTAGGGATGCCGCCGATTAATCGATTTTCCGATTAATCGTTGGAGTCTCCAAAATCTGAATTTTAATATTTCATAATCGGAAAAAAAATAGTCTAATAAGTAAGGCTGCATGATATATCGAACATGTACCTTCATCAAAGTGTAGAATATAAGTATAAATCAAGTTGAGCAAAGCCACTCTTCTCTGCCCCTCTCTCTAACGGACACAGTTAACGATCGCTTGTTAAGTGCCTGCCAGACAATCAGATGGAATGAAGGCAGGTGTAGAGTAGAGTGTAGACTAGTGAACTGAACATGTTCTCTTTATATTAAGTACTTCATGCCAGCCCCTTATGAAACTACTTCTCCCCAAATCCAAATGGATTTAATTTTCCATCCTGAATGGCAGTAACTAGCATACAATGAGAACTGAGAAGATCTCCACAAAGGTTTACTCATCAAAACTGATTATAAAACTGTAACCATCAAAGCCTGCACTCATCATATAATGGTTATGTGACCATGGCATGTGCATAATATAAAATCTTAAGTTTTATATTGATTCTTTATTTGGGGGTGGGTTCAATTAATCGCTATTTAGTAATCGGCAGAGCTGTCGACTATTCGATTTGGCTGATGGTCACTTTCTGGCATCCCTAATATATATATATATATATATATATATATATATATATATATATATATATATATACACTGCACACACACACTCTCTTGCCAAATAGACAAACAAAGAGAGTGGAGTTGGAGGAGTTGAGCCGGTTCTATGCAGTAGAAATTTGCTTAACTAAGGTGTTCCTTTTGTCTGCAGTATTCCTACTTGCTGACGAGTCAACTCGAGTCCCAACGGATCTACTGGGAGAATAAGATTGTTCATCTGGAGAAGGACACTGCAGAGGAGGTATGAGACATGCTAATGGTAGCCATTTCGCTCGTTTTATTCAGAGATTTAGTGAAACATCTGAGATCTTCATTAACCCATTCAATCTGGGCAAGCATCTGTGTCATTTCAGGATAAACTGGTAGGATTTAGAAGGCATTTAAAGAATTGGCCTCAGTTCTAAACAATCCCGCATGCACTCATATGGCTCATAAACTAGTCTGCTACATAATACCATCTGCCTCATTGACAAGGCATATTTATTTACATCAGATCCTGTGTACTGGAAATAAAAATGTAACTGGTCCCATATACTCTGAAGTCATACTGGTATCTGTTTTGGATTAATAACATGAAGGCTAATGGATTCATTCATGTATTTGTTTCAGATTAATATCATGAAGGCTAAGTTTAAGGAGACGCTGGAACGCTGTGATAACCTGGAGCGACGGCTGGGAGAGCTGAGCAAAGACAAGCAGAGCATGGACAAGAAGTAGGTTCTCCTGCTGTCACACAAGAAAGCAGTGGTTCTCAAACATTTTCATTGCAAGGACCCCCCCCCCCCCAAATGATATGCAGTAGAGTGGACTAGTGGAGAAGAGTTCCAGTAGAACTAAAAGACACATTCTAAAACGGGTAGTCCCAATACTTCATTCTGATTGGCTGGTTACCGTCACGTGAGCGGTGTAAATTTCACCGATAACCCACTCCTTCAATCACTTTGTATCATCCTGCAGTCTTGTAGCTGAACTGGGGAAGCGCTTGATTGCTTTACAAACACATGCCGTGCGGGTGTCTAAGCACCGCCCGGCTCATATGACTGTGAATGTGTGGCTCCAGGCAGCCCCGTAAATACATCGAGCGCTATTCTCCCGTCACATAGGCTACTTGCCGAGCAAAACAAGGAAGTGTTGTGGCTCTGGCTCGCTCGCTCTGGTGGCGCAAAGTTAATATTGCTATATGTTTGTAACCGTTTTAGAAAAGCAATAAGCCACTCAAGGCCCCAGCTTCCCGGGTATTTTACACTGGCTGGGAGGTAGTGTAAAATACCCGGTAACCTGAGACCTCTCGTGGCTTATTGCTTAATTATCTTATGTTTGGTTGCGCTCGGGTGTTGCACTAGGCAAACAGCAGATCTACAAGCTCACAACGACCGTGTCCCAGTGCGTCCTATTTTCAGCATGCAAGTATAAAAAGATTTAGCCGACTAAAATCTTGTATTTAGTTGACTAAAGCTAGCCTAAGACTAAAATATTTCAGATGACTATAATATGACTACGTTCCAGATACAGTCAGATGAACAGTCGTATGAGCAAGCTGAGCCTGGAGCTGAGGGAGGAGCAGGAGATGAACCGCTGTCTCAGGTCCAATCAGGTGGAGCTGCAGGCCCAGCTGGCCGAAGAAAACCGCAAGGCCAGGGAGACCGGTGAGTTGGTCGCTTTAAAGGTGTAGAAGTTTCAGCCTGAAACGCTGGTGCTGAAGTTTCTGAACCATTCGGAGCGTCGCATCCCTCCAGGCTATGGGGTCTCAAAGTCTGTGACTTCCTGCACGTGAATTTCGTTTGTAAACAAAGTAACAGGGAGACATAGGGGAAAAGCCAGCGGATTATTTCTAACCTATACACAACCTATATACATATTTTATTTCATGTGTGATGATTACGTTTAAAACAAGTAATACACTGTCTGGATGTCATCTTGAATTGGATTAAAAACGCAGTAGTTCTTTAATCAAAACCAGCTGTGGAGGAGGAATCAAGAAGCATGGGAATAAAACTGGTGAGCTTCATTTTTATTGGCTTTTATCGATGTGTATCTCTACACGTCATCACGCAGCACGTTTTCGTTATCAGGAAGTAATTAAAACAATATTTTTATGGACTTATAAAAACACATTTTTTTGGCATCCATTGTTAGGTATGCCCATATGATGACCACGGATATGGTCTAAAAGTGTGAAAAACGTATTTTTCATTTCACTACGCCTTTAACACCAAGGCACAGAGCCGCTCCATAGTATCATCTTTGTTAAGATATTTTGTTTATTCCATTAAGACCCGACAACAGATTCTACAAATGTCTTCAGTGTCAGTGGTTCTCAAGCTATTTCATGTCAAGGACCCCCAAAGTGATTTGTAATTGGCCACCCATCTCAAAATATGTTGTTCCAGGGACCCCCCAGGCCAGAAGCAAATATTTCAGTTAAAAGCATTTGCTGTGAAAGAGTATGTATTCAAAGATTTGCACACGTTTTCACGATTTAAAAAAATAGCAGATCTACAAGCTTGTAGCGTGGCACTCGGTGCCGTGCTATGAGCTTGTATATCTGCTATTTTTCAATAGCTAAAGTTTTAAATAATGGTTAAAGTGGTTCAAAGCTAATGTGACAAACGTCCTCAGGTCTAAATGGGTTAAAGATGTTAAAGAAAATCAGCAATGAGTTCAATATAAATCTAATATAATAATGTAATATATCGGTTGTGCATCTCTAATTGGAAGGAATGTGATTGACCAGCCCTTCTAGTGTGGTGACAGTTTCGTATTTGCTGGCATAAAGTTTGAATGTCATATTGTCTCTTATTGTAGGCTGCTACATAGCTGCTAGTTTACCTTATGGATTATAACATTCTAGCCTGTTAGAACAGCATTTTTGGTATGTTGATGAAATTGTCAATATATTTAGTCTCAGTTTTAGTCATCATAGCTTAGTATTTATTTTGTTTTCGTCAGTGAAAAGTAATAATAGTAATCGAGGACCATTTTCTTGTCATGGTTTTTATTATCCGAAATCAACACTGATGTTGTCTCATTGTCCCTTCCAGGAGACGATATTGTCTCATTGTCTTGTTGTCTCCCTTCCAGGAGACGATATTGTCTCATTGTCTTGTTGTCTCCCTTCCAGGAGACGATATTGTCTCATTGTCTTGTTGTCTCCCTTCCAGGAGACGATATTGTCTCATTGTCTTGTTGTCTCCCTTCCAGGAGACGATATTGTCTCATTGTCTTGTTGTCTCCCTTCCAGGAGACGATATTGTCTCATTGTCTTGTTGTCTCCTTTCCAGGAGACGATATTGTCTCATTGTCTTGTTGTCTCCCTTCCAGGAGACGATATTGTCTC
This sequence comes from Protomyctophum bolini, assembly GCF_963924005.1. Taxonomy (NCBI): domain Eukaryota; kingdom Metazoa; phylum Chordata; class Actinopteri; order Myctophiformes; family Myctophidae; genus Protomyctophum; species Protomyctophum bolini. Next base: position 21,794,985 of record NC_137883.1, on the reverse strand, counting down.
ATTGTCTTGTTGTCTCCCTTCCAGGAGACGATATTGTCTCATTGTCTTGTTGTCTCCTTTCCAGGAGACGATATTGTCTCATTGTCTTGTTGTCTTGTTGTCTCCCTTCCAGGAGAGCGCAAGGACGGGACGATAGCGGAGCTGCAGGAGCAGCTGAGGGACGTGATGTTCTACCTGGAGGCCCAGCAGCAGATAGAGCACCTCACTCCAGAGGCGCGCGCCGAGATCCAGGAGGGACAGATCAACATCGGCGCCGGCCCCTCCTCGGAGGGCGGCCTAGGTATGGCGGGGGAGGGTCCCTCTGTCCGAGGCAGGCGGGGCCGTGCCAAGAGAAGGAAATGATAAAGGAGGAGGCTTTGACGCTCTCCCATCAGCACGGGACAGGACACGTGTATATGTACCATGGCTTTTTGGGGACTGTTTCATACAGTATACTGTGTTCAATGCCGTTGGCGCACGGCCGGAAACGGCCGATGTACAAGCTTCACAACACAGCATTTACACGGTGGGACCCGTCCAGTCTATATCTGGAATATCAAACCTTTTCACGTCAAGGATCCCCAAATTGATATGTATTTGGCTGCGGACCCCCCATCTGAAAATGTTCTGAGCCAGAGACCCCCTAGAAGAGACGATTTGTGTAAAAAAAGAAGAAAAAAAAAGAAATAATCAAAATTATTCAAAGAAATAAAATAGAAGATGTACAAAATATGGATATAGTGATTGTGATACTATATTAACCCAGCCAGAAGTTGGCTCGAGGAAAGTGAAACGAGCAGATGGGACCTGATCCAGACCGCTCTGGATTAAGAGATCTGCTAAATGCCTAAATAGTAAGGGACATATAGCTCTGTATAGAGTCCACGGACACCCCCCCCCCCCCCCCCCCCATCTATCTATCACTTTATTGTTACATCTTGTGTACAGGTACATAAGAGTAAAACTTTTTGTTTGGCTTCCTTCAGACCATGCAGCAGCATAATATAACATCAAACCAAGGGATAGAATATAGTGCAAAAAGTGTGCAAAAAAAGCTTAATAGTGCGAGAAGAGGGTGAAGGTGCGGGGTGTTAGCGTTTTCTTTTTCCCTGTTTTGCTCTGGTTCTTATCAGTTCGTTCATGTATCTGATTGTTCGGGGAAAGAAGCCTTTTTTGTAGTCTATTTCCAGTGGCTTTGAGATTGCGAAACCGCTTCCCATGCTGCGAAACCGCTTCCCATGCGGCAGTATCTCAAACAGTCTGCGGTTGGGATGGCTTGAATCCTTCAGGATTACTCGAGGGGGTTATAGTCGGTGAAGTTTTTCAGTCCTTTCCACAGCTCCTTGCTGTTATTTGAAGAGAGGTGTTCTTCTACCTTCCTAGCATATTCCCTTTTGGTGGTTTTCAGTGTTTTGCGGAGGTAACGGTGAGATCGTTTTTCTTATCTCCAGATCTGAATGCTATGTCTCTCTGAGTTATGGCCCCATGCACAGTACTGTTTAACCATGCCTTATTGTTTGGTCTTTCCCTCTGCAGCCTCTTTAAACATTGGTCAGTCCGTTCATTCAAAACAGTCAGAGAGACTGTTTTCGTCACTAGAGGTGCCTGTTTGACCTTTTGTCTATAAGCAGGGATGAGGACCCAGAAGCATAGATTTGAGTTAAAAATGTTGGCTTAAAACAAGAATTAATATAATCTGCTTATAAAATGCTTTCCATGTCTGGGCCGGGTGAGCTTCCCCGTGTTGAGTCAAATTAAGGCTCCAAATGAATGCCTGTGTTAAGTCAAATTAAGGCTTCCTTCCGTCAATTCCTTTAAGTGTACAGTATGTAACAATGAATTAATGAATTGCATTTTAATGAATTACATTTTTGCAGCGCTTTTCCATTTTAAAGTATTGTATTGAATTTCCACAAAATTTTACAAAGTATCACTAGCGCTTTTCCAAGTACTCAAAGCGCTTTACAATGGTTCATTCATTCATAAATTGGGAGGTGAAGCGGCGAACAGTCGATGCCAGCGTCCTCACTTCCCACATTCACACACCAATGGGGGCAAGCTTACACGGACAAACTCATTGAAGGCAATGTAGGGTTCAATGTCTTGCCCAAGGACACTTCGACATGTGGACAGGAGGAGCCAGGATTCTAACCCCCAACCCAGGGATCATTGGATGACCTGCTCTACCTCCTGAGCCACAGCCACTATAGTATGTATAGTTATTTGTTATTTTGATTTTTTTTCCTTCTTTTTTTAAAGATTGTTTTTTTTATTTTATTTTATTACATTTATTAGAGTCTAATGAAGCCAAATATGCAGCTATTAAACAAAAGGGGAAACAAAAGGGTCACAGAAAAGATCTCAAACCCACAACTTTGGGTGCACCCTCTGGTAACTCACTCTCTAGAGCGTGTATCATCTAGCTGGCCCGGTTCTGACCGACACCCTTTGCTGCATGCCTCCTTTCTTCCTGTCTCTCTACTGTGGTGGGTTCCCAATTGTTTAAAATATAAAATACCTGCAAGCTTGTATAAGGGCTGTTTTCGGCATTGTATACTAGTAGTCAGACACCATGCGACAACTACGTCTAAAAATTGAGCCTTATTCGGTGGTGTGTCCACTTTGTTCTGGAAAGTATATTTCCAATAATATTTCAGGTACCTCAGATTGTATTTCGAGGATGAGGCCGATCGCCAAAGGGTCAAAATGGATGTGAAGAATAACGTGATGACAAAACAGTCATTTTGTAGAAGGAAGAAAGAGAACCATATGAAGAGGAACTGGAGTTAGGTGGTTTATACAGTATATATATATATATATATATATGTGTGTGTATAAAATTTGTATAAATAATGTTGAATCAGAATGACAAGGAGCTGTGGGGAATGAATTGACTCGCGTGCATATATCGCTCATTCTGACCAAATCTGGTTGAAAAAGATTTCCAACGTGAGATCTCTCATATGTCGTTGCTGTCGGGGCAGAAACCTTTAACCCATTCTGACCGGGCACCCATTTTGGTGTTAGCATCATGTTATGCTTTACCTATTGAAAAATAGCAGATCTACAAGCTCATATCGCGCCACCGAGTGGCGCGATACGAGCTTGTAGGTCTGCTATTTTTGAAAAATTGAAGAACGACTGACATTTTTCTAGAATCTGATCTCAGGTCAGAATGGGTTAATGTTGTTTTGTGTAAATTAACGTCCTAGTTGATACTACAGAATGATCTGCGTCACACAAAAGCATCTAAAGTAGTAGCACCACCAGCTCCAAACGTGGAAAGCAGCCACGCATTTTCAGCTTGTAGATGTGCTACTTTAGATGCTTTTGTTCATTTTCAATGAGACCTGTGTTTTTTTTTTAGGCCAAAGGTGCTAGACGAACCGTACACAACGAAATGGAAAAAGTATTTCTACACAGGAAGGAACGGAAGTATGTTTTCTTAAGATCAAGACCTTTCGACCTCGGGCCAAGGAGGATATTTTAGCTGACACTGGAAAATCTATACATGGTTATGTGAATTCATAACAGTACGGGTGGAGAAGTCGAGGGGCGACAACGTAAGCGTATTTACGTGCATGCGGTCCCGTGAAATGTCGCGCTTGCGTGCTCGTTTCGTGCACATGCCCGTGACTGAACACACCTGAATTCTGTTTTTGTCGCACTCCTCATGAGCAGACCTGTCGTTGATCCAGGTGACAACGTGTGCGTTAATCGCTGCCCGTTTGAAAGGACCTTTAAAACGGAAAAGTAACCGTCTTGGACATGATGAGGTTTCCACCCGACAGAGACGATATATTAAATACAAATTTGTTTTCTGGAAGAAACAAAACGAGGACGGAGAACTGTTCATTTCAAAAAGGTTTATAAAAGAACGTATTATCCGATTTTCATGAGCATTTTCAAAAGCATGTCCTTACTGCAACATTCCAAACCAACAACATAATTATAAAGATAAATTATGACAGTCCATAACCGGGGAGGATGTGCTGCAGTGCACAGTCTGCACACCCTATCTATGTGCAGACTTTAAACGGATCACAGGAATTCAAAATAAGCTTAAATTAACTAACACACCAACCAAACTTGATTGGCCACATACACATGTACATACAGGTCTTCATTAGCATCTCTGTTGGGTGTAAAACCTCACTATATCCAAAAGATTCAAATTCAGAAATGGCAAAAGTAGTAGATCTACAAGCTCAAAATTCACCATGTTTCGAGCTTGCAGATCTGCTACTTTTGCTTCTTTTGTGTGACGGTGTAGTATGATCAAGTAGGGCGTTTGATTTACATAAATGAATAACAACAAAAGGAGTTAGAATATGGAGATAAAAGGTTTCTTCCCAACAACAGCGATATGCTACGTGTAGGCCAGCCTTGCTCGGTGTGCTGCCTTGCGTGTGTTTAAACTTTGCACTGTTTGAGCCCAGCTGTAGCGTTATGCCCACTGAAAATAAAAATTATTCGGCCATATCTGTGATTCAAAATCGTCCTTTGGTTTTGCGCTGAGTGCACGTCACGCTACTCTGCCTGTGTCTCACAGGGTACATCCAAACAGTCGTGCCAAGAGGCATCAAGAAAAGGCGTCTCTTCCGGGTTTTTAAACAGCTGGTGGAGGGAAATGACGCTAGTTTGCGGCTTGAACTTGTAGTGTGGGAAAAGCATGTCAGTTGTTTTTGCCCACACTACAGTAGCTGTACCTTCACAGGTACACGTCTAAAGGAAGCCAGACTACAGGCATTTGGGGGATGATGAGTATTTGAGAAACCACTGTCTACTAAACCCCCCCCCCGCATACTTCGAATTGTAGGAGTCTCAGTTGAGGCATTATGTTTAGGTTGACTCCGTTCCACAGCATATTGTGATTGTGAATGTACTATAGCAGATCCACAGGTTCACAATTCCTTGTGTTGCAAGTCGCTGTGAGCTTGTCGATCTGCTATTTTCAATATATCTTGCCTCTGATAGTTTGTTGATAACTTTTGCTGCAGTAATGGGCATTTAATTTAATTTATTATACTTTTTGTTCCCTTTGTTTCGGTATTGGGTATCAAGTGTCCTTAAATTATCAATTTTCTGTCATCCCTGTCATCCCCCCCCCACCCCCCCCCCCCCCCCCCACACACACACACACACACACACACACACATTTTTGGGTTGAACTACTCCTTTAAGACTCACAAAAAAACCTTTGCGTTGTGTACTGTGTTTTGTGGAGTTTGGAAGCCTGTGTGTGTTTGCTTTTGGAAGAAGGTACAGTACAGGAAGATGATTTTTCCCTCTGAAATGTGTTTCCTGTAGCGCTGTTTGGACACAGGTCTGTGATAATAATAAACCCATCCCTCATTGTGACAAGGCACTGACCTGCAGAGTGGACCAGGACATGTCTTTGTGTTCTAAAACTGCAACCTTTTGAATGATCTCGCATATAAAAAACAGCAGTCTTGGTCGGGTGGAAACCTCATACTGTACTGTATGTCCAAAGCTGTTCATTTTCAGGATTCAAGCTCGAAGCGCGTCACTTCGCACCGCATTTCGAGCTTGGCTTGCTTGTGCTGTTACTTTTGTATGACGCTGTAGTCTGATCAAGTAGGGTGTTAATTTATGAAAAAACACAAAAGGTTAGAATATGGAGATGAGAGGTTTCTGCCCGACAGTGATGCCCAAATAAACGCAGGTCCTGTGTGTGTTTTGAGAGAGAGAGAGATCTTTTGTTGTGGATTAACCCATTAGAAGCTGACACCGATTCTGCAAATGCCTTCTAAATCATAGTTATTTTCTACTATAACGTGTATTGTATTTGGCAACAGACAACGGCTTAAGACAGTGCTCCTTTAGGCTACAGTAAGAACAGTACTTTAAGCTACAGTATGCAATTTCAGAATGACAAATTGTGGAAAGGTCTGTCAATAAAAGGTAAGTCTTCTATAAGAAGGGATTTAATAAGCTGACGCTCATTGATTGATTATTTTATCTGCTAGGCTTGTCATGATGCGAGCCACAGTCATTCATAAGTCACACCTCATGGTGTACACACCCATATATGGGTACATTACAATCAAAAGAAAGTACAACCACAGTGATTCAATTCAAACCTTTTATTTATTCTCAAAGGGACATTTACAATGTCGTGACGTTGTGACGTTGCTACGTGGTGGCCTACGTGCCTTAACCCATTCGGCCATCGGCGCTCCCGAGCCTGTGTTTGCAGGCTGTGGTGGAAGGTGTCGTCTGGCCAGTTCAAGAGGCCATGTGGATTGGGAGCGTCTGCAGAGCTGACATCCTGGACATCCACGTCGGTGTGTCCATGGCGATGCACGTGCATGCGTCTTCCAAACAGCGGCATTCCCTTCAGCAGCAACACAGCGATGGGTGTCCTACAGTGAATCTTACTACTGAATACTTTCGGCAAGTTTAATTTGTTTTCTCTTTACTTTCTTCGGTAACATATTTCTTTTTTTTTTTAGAAAAAGTTCAAAAATAAAAATACATTTTCAACAGGATTTTACAGTAAAAGGGGCAAAACTCCAACAGCTTTCTGTCCACATGGGGGGAGAGAACATTGGTTAACAGGTTAGAGGTCAACATCGTCTTCTGGGAGCGCTGTTTCTGATGCAACTTGGAGGTCATGCTCGTTCTGCGCTGCAAGAGAGGGGTCCATCTGGATCTCTGGTGGAGCTAGTGCAGGCATCTCCACAAACTCCAGGTTGGGGTCACCGACCAACTTCCTTCCTAGCCACAGGAACGGCTTCTCAAAATTGTAGTTACTCTAGGCAGAGATGTCGTGGTACTGCAGGTTCTTCTTGCAGTGAAAGACAATGCTCTTGGCTTTGACTTTCCTGTCTTTGATGTCCACATTGTTGCCGCAGAGGACGATGGGAATGGTGCCAATTGGGGACATTCTTGTAGGTTCGCCTTCTGCCATTGTTGCCATCGCTGTAGTTATTTCATGTGATCTGCAACAAATTTAAATGTGAAGCATTTGAAGGTATAAGAAGAACCGCTGCTGAGAGTCACGCGGTGTTGCACCGGTAGACTGCTTTTATACTGGGTAATGATGTCACGATGAGTCATCTATAACCGAGGGTAGACTTGAGTTGCCATGTTCTTATAAGGGTGTATGAGTGACCATGTCCATATATGGACATATTGATGTCATCAGGGATCTCCATATATGGGAAACAGTGACACAGATACAGTGATCTCCATATATGGGCATATGGTTGTTTTGGACAACCGCCTCCTTCAGGTCCTCTGTGGTACTGCAAGAGAGTGTGTACCGCGATTCCATTTGTACACTCGTACAGATTCTGAGGTGGTCTCTGTCTGGACTCCATGTGTAGAGCCATTGGTCCAGGGTGAAGTGAATGAATGCTCTGATTTGAAACAGCTGTAAAACTCCCTCTTTTAGCCCATAAACAAACCGTAAACCAAGCTAATTCAGATCATCATCATTTAAAATGTATACTGCAAGACGTCACAGTTGCCGTTTTTTCGATGTACGATGACAAGAGCGCCCCTTATTTCACATGGGTGTGATCTTTTTTACTCTGGTTACCTATAATCTTGTTTTCTTCCCAACCCTGATGGGTGTGCCCCATTTTGTACCCATACTGTATATAGGGAAATCCCTTGTACTTAGACATGCCTCTTTTGTACCCATATGGAGCTGACTTAGCCTATTTGTTTGTTCCTTGTGCCTCGATGACACATTGAGGTTAAACATAATCCATATTTGCATTGGGAACTCCTCATATGAATGCACAATCACAGTGATTCAATTCAAACCTTTTATTTATTCAAAGGGACATTTACAATGTTGTCAAGATGCAATACAATTTCAAATAATGGTCTCCATTCACACAGAAATAAATATTAACAGAATAAATAATACAATCAATTCAAAAAGATTGTAAGAGAGGGTCCATTTCCCCTGTAGTTCCCCGGAGTTCCTCCGCAGTCCATCCAATTTCATACTCTTATTTCAATTTTATTTGGAGGCCCCAAACACCATTGGCCTGGTTTTTGCCTCTTCTTTTTCTGCCGGTGCACGGCCAATCGCCCATGCATCTTGTTTTGTTGGAATGGTCCATCTTGTTATGGTGATGGTGACTCGTCACAGCGTGACGCGTTGCTATGTGGGACGTGGCGGCCTACGCGCCACAACTCACTCGGCCATCTGCGCTCCGGAGCCTGTGTTTGCAGGCTGTGGTGGAAGGTGTCGTCTGGCCAGTTCAAGAGGCCATGTGGATTGGGAGCGTCTGCCGAGCTGACGTCCTGGACATCCACGGTGCGTCCATGGCTGAGGTGCACGTGCATGCGTCTTCCAAACAGCGGCATTCCGTTCAGCAGCTCCACGGCGTACGGCACGGACACTTTGTCTTTGTAAAGCACGAAGCCGAAGGCTCTCCGCTTCCCCTCGCCGTCGTTGTCTTTGGGGATTGTGGTTCTGACGAGGGGTCCTGCCTGTAGGAACAGCTCAAATAAATGCTCTTCCGTCACTCTCCGATCGAGGTTTCCCACAAAGAGAGTCCGATTCGGCTCGTCATCGAACTGATCCGCGTGCTTCCACTCCACGCAGTGCGAACAGGAGGACATCCTCTTTGTCGTGGTTGATGGGGGGGGGAAAGGAAATGGATTCTGGTGAGGTCTGCAGGTCACAACTGAACCAGATTGGTCTGCCCCTGTGTGGCAGTATAAGTCTGGATGATCCTGGTTGGTACTGATACAGAGGGCCGCTGTTGAAAGCCCTGAGAGATACACAGATGCAGAACTTTCAGGTTGGAGATTGAGTTGCAGAGGTCGGTACCATATAAGTATGTGGAATGTGGATGCCTGATAGACCTATACTGCTTTTATACTGTCCGGATCTGTGTACTGGCCACTGGGTGATGATGTCACGATGAGTCATCCATAACCAAATATGGAGTTTTGTTAGGTCAGACCAGCAGCTGTGGTAACCATAACAACCAGGACTCACTCAAACATAGTGAGTAACTATGACGACCCACTGTAAACAAACCTAATTGACGAGGGAGTTATTCTGGGTGCCTGCCATGCAATGGCAGAAACACAGGTTGAAATCCGCAACACATACTTAATAATCGTAATAATTGTAATATATGTTCAGAAAACTTTGACCTCGTACACGTGATACACAAACTTATTGTGTACAGCAGCATGGGGTAACCATAGCAACGTGATACACAAACATATTGTGTACAGCAGCAGCGGTAACCATAGCAACGTGATATACAAACTTATTGTGTACATGCAGCAGCATGGGGTAACCATAGCAACGTGATACACAAACATATTGTGTACAGCAGCAGCGGTAACCATAGCAACATGATATACAAACTTATTGTTTACATGCAGCAGCACGGGGTAACCATAGCAACGTGGTACACAAACATATTGTGTACAGCAGCAGCGGTAACCATAGCAACATGATACACAAACTTATTGTGTACATGCAGCAGCACGGGGTAACCATAGCAACGTGGTACACAAACATATTGTGTACATGCAGCAGCACGGGGTAACCATAGCAACGTGGTACACAAACATTGTGTATTCCGCCATACTTAATTGCCCATATATGGAGAACCCTGATGTCATCAATATGTCCATATATGGGCATGGTAACTCAACTAGAAACAACATTTCAAGAAACTTTTCTGGGTGCACGATTTACCAAAGTCCCGCAATATATACATCAAAACGTGCGGCTCGGCCGGGAATGGTGTGCTTGTGCTTTTCTTTCCGATTTGCGTTACCGTGCCGACGTAATTCGCAATAAACAACGCGAAAAATCCCCATTCAAAGTCAATTGGGAAACGTGGGTAAAAACAGAAAACGACACGTTACTTTGGAGCCACATTGCTCTGGCATACTGTTACGTAGAAACAAGATTTAAACGTCAAACAGCACACGAGGCCATCGGCTTTGTCGTGGTTCGAATATGTTGCACGGTTTGCCCGTTATCGCAGTTCAAAGTTTGTGTGGTCTGAGCAAAAATCTCAACTTAGAGTGTCGCATGCCCAGAGAGATCGGGTCAGAGGGAGAAGCCACTGTGAAGACTGTACCGAAATTCTCCGACTTGGCGAGCTTCAGGCACCCAGAAAAGTTTCTAGTTGAGTTACCATGCCCATATATGGACATATTGATGACATCAGGGTTCTCCATATATGGGCAATTAAGTATGGCGGAATACACAATGTTTGTGTACCACGTTGCTATGGTTACCCCGTGCTGCTGCATGTACACAATAAGTTTGTGTATCACGTTGCTATGGTTACCACTGCTGCTGTACACAATATGTTTGTGTATCACGTTGCTATGGTTACCCCATGCTGCTGCATGTACACAATAAGTTTGTGTATAACGTTGCTATGGTTACCGCTGCTGCTGTACACAATATGTTTGTGTATCACGTTGCTATGGTTACCCCATGCTGCTGTACACAATAAGTTTGTGTATAACGTTGCTATGGTTACCGCTGTTGTTGATCAGAATACTACGCACACCATATTTGTTGATGTCACTGCTGGAGAGTTTATAAGGCTCAGCTTTCAGTCTCAGGAGATCAGAAACCACTAGGAAGCCCACAGATCAACATGGCTCTGCTATCAGGACTCTTCACTACCGATCTCCGAGACTCTAGTGGAGAATCTTCACACTGGTTGCCGTGTGAAATGTTTCAGTGGACAGTGCATCAGAAAGGAGGCTTTAAGCGGGACTATCATGCTGCGGTGGCAGTGGGACACATGGTGTACTCCTTTGGAGGGTTATGTAAGCGGGAGGAGACCCACATGGGTCAGATTGATGTCCACGTCTTCAACACGGTGTCCTTGCTGTGGGTGAAGTTGCCCCAAGTCGTGACAGCTGGACAAGAGGAGAATGACGCCCTGGAGGTGGTTCCCTCAATGCGCTACGGACACACAGCTGTTCTGATAGACGATATGATCTACATCTGTGGCGGGCGTACTTACACAGGCGAGTACTCTGACGAGCACTGCAACGAGCTTTATGCCTTTGACGTCAACACCCACACATGGTTCAAGCCCAGGATTTCTGGGAACGTGCCAGAGGCGAGGTGGCAGCACTCAGCCTGTGTCCTGGGGAAGGACATGTACATCTATGGAGGATCTGGCGAATCCAGACACAACTTCAGTGACATTTACAAGTTGGACACCACAACAATGGTCTGGACTTTGATCAAAACCACAGGACCTATGGCACCTGGTTCACAGGAACACTCTGCCACCATCATCGGGACAAAGATGTTTGTATTTGGTGGCTACAGCTACAACTACTTTGGCAACAACTGCAGTGTTTTTGACATAGAGACCAACTGCTGGGAGACCACAACTGCACAGCTTCATCCGGAAAGGCGTTGGGGTCATTCAGCCTTTGACTACAATGGAGAGCTGTACATTTTTGGTGGACAAAACATGTACCGGCACTTTGATGACTTTTGGAAATACAATCCACGGACATTCTCCTGGACAAAGGTCGAGCCCAACGAGGAAGGGTCCCCTTGGGCCCAAGGGTACTTCAATGGTCCGATGTCTAGGATGTGCTGTTGCATGGTTGAGGATTCTATCATCTTCTTTGGAGGACGTAGATCTGATGAGCTGTACATCTTAGATTTAAGTCCTACTCTGAAGTCATTATGCAAGCTAGCAGTTATTCAGTATCGTCTGGACCAGTCTGGACTCCCACATGACTTCAGGTTGGAACTGGCAGCCATGACAACCCACAACGGCAACAGAAAAATGGAAACGAGGATCCGAAATGGAATCTTATACTCTCCACCACGATGGTTTGCTGCAATCCAGGACTTTTTCAAGAGTATTAAAGCCAGTAGAAAAACACAAGATGTTGTCTTTAAACGGTTTCAGTGATCTCCATATGTATATACTCCTGTAACCTGATGAAGCCCTTGCATGGGTCAAACCTTGTTCTTGTTGGTTCATTAAATAAAACGTGGGAGAGCAGTACTTTATCATGTGTGGACATTCCCTTAAAACGTGGGAGAGCAGTACTTTATCATTCCCTTACAACGGGTAAAACATTATTGCAGGGCATGTGCTCCCAACTGGCATCGGCCTTGTAAAGTTAAATGTTGATCATGACAGACCATAATGGCTCGCCATTGAATGGGAAAATGCCATTTAACTATGTAATCGTAAAAATCAAGTGAAGGGCGCTCTTATCATCATACATCATCTCATTCCGGCCAATCACAATTTGCACCCTCACCTTCGTCTTCAATGTTTGTGTTTACACATACACTCAAAGCTGGCCATTCATTGTCACTCGCATTCAATGTTTTTGTTTACACAAACCCTCAAAGCTGGACATACAGTAGGAGGGGCTATAGCGCCCCTCAAAGATGTTGACAAATGTTCTTTGTTCTTTCTTCAAGTAAAACCTTCTTAAAGGCACAAAAGGTATTCATCATTAATGTTTACCATAGAAACCCCTGATTTTCCTTAGCAACCATCAATTTTTACCTTAGTAACAATTATTGTACCTTAGCAACCACCGGTTTTACCCTAACAACCACCCTCGTCTAGACCCTAGCAACAGCCAACAGCCTAAGCAACCAACTGTTTTACCATAGCAACGTCATATTTGGCGGACATTTCACCTAATTTCTCCTTTCATTGTCGATGGCAAATATATGACTTGTGGGGAGAAGATGACGTAAATTTTCCCTTCATTGTATTGTCAATTTTATGTTTGTGTTGCAGATATTTTGTGGGGCCAAAAGCTGTATAAAGGCGCCCCTCAAAAAACTATAATTGACTACCTATCCTTATATACAATTGATATAATTCCACACCCCCTTTTTGCCTGTATGTCTGTGACAGTCTGTTGATGTGATTTGTGTGCAGTGCGTAGTGCCCAATGTCGGGTGTCCAATGTTGGAGCCAGGGGGGCAGTCAGACAGATATTTTGTGAAGCCACTAAGGAAATGAAAGTTCATATAATGGCCTGTTGTGGCGCTATCACTGGACCCAGAAAAACCCATAGCCCCATAGAAGTCCATGTATTTTGGCCCAACTTCACCTAGACTGTATTACCTTAATAAACATGGTCATGAATACTTTTTGCTTCCAGTCACTAGTTTAAAGTCTCATTTCTAATGTCATAATATTCTTTTTGGAAAATTATGGTCCCATGTATTTAAAAAAATGACCATAAAGGCCCAATCCCAATCCACTCCCTTGCTGACTCAATGAGCCCTCACTGACTTAGCTGCGCGTTCATGTGAAGTCTGCGAGGGCTTGAGGGATGTCCCATTTGAAATCGGTAAGTCAGTGAGGGCTCAGCCCCGCCCCTTTATGTGCCCTTTGCCAAAGTCAGCGTTGATGCTGACTTTGGGCTGACTTTAGCAAAGAAATTACCCACAGTTCATAGCGTTACCAGGGGAATGAGGGGGATCCTCCAAACGCCATCATTTAAATATGCAAATTAGTTATGTATCGCGATTAGAATGTCAACAAACACAATAGTGCTTTCTCACTGTTTCCCTTATTATAATAATAAGGGAAACATGATGAGAAATGACTAATGAGCAAAGTAAAATAATATGGAAATTAAATTTATAATTCATATTATTATATATGAATATTACAACCCATATCACACAGTAAAGTGTATTTATGAAACTAATAATAAAACGATCAGCTTAAATACTAAAATAGACATGATAGACATGTATAAATAGGCCAAGCGTGTAGGTGTAGGCACTGGCTGTGAATAAGGACAGGTTTTATAAAGTGATGCAAAGTGTCATGGACTCATGCATGGCGGACTCATCTTCAAAGTGCTGTCCCATTTCTTTCACAACAATGTGGAGCCCTTGCAGCCTCTCACCCTCAAGCACTTACAGCTGAAGTCGCGCATGTTCTGAGGGGCGTGGCTACCGTTACAGTCTATGAACGGGATCCCCCTATGGATCCCCCACCCACTCGAGTCAAAATAAAAACCAACGAAGAAGAAGGGGGGAAGTCCCGCCTCGTTGTCTGGGCCAGCCAATGGGCCAGCTGGGCCTGGGCCCGGATATAGAAAGATGGCTGCCTTGGGACACAGAGAGAGGCTTTTTACATTAACGTTAGACCCGCGGAACGCTTTGTCGGTTTGTCCATATTTTTGGTTGGAGCACTAAAGTGCGGCGTAAGAGTTGGTGTCAAACCTCTTCTGTGTAAGTTCTGTGACCTTCAGTTTCATTAATTCATTGTGCATGAAATAATTAAAAGATTACAATAGCACCTCAGTGCTTCTGAAGAGTTAGTAGGCCCTACCTTGGACTGTTTCTGCTTTGTTGCTGTTGTCACCGTGAGAAAGAGACATGAAAGGTGAGAGTGGGTGACAATTAGCAAAAACCCTCGGGTCAGATTAAAACCTGGGCGGGGCTCCAGGAAGGCTTTTCTGTAACTGTAAAGCCTCATTTCCATTGTGTTACGCGCTCCTACTTGTTTTACTACTTGAAACTCATTTAATTCTTCCTATGAAGTATAGTGGAATTATTTGAGATGAAAGACTTCTATTCACTTCTTTGTACTGCTTAGACTAATTCCTATATCATACACTATGATACTTTTCTTTGCATTTCTCTTCACTGCTTACACAGTAGCCTACAGTATATGCTGTACACAATCATCCTATTAGCAATCCTGAAAAAAATAAGAACTCTGTGGATGGATGGTTCATGATATTGTATAGAAATCAGAAATGTATTTTGTCCCTAAACCATTTAACGCATTGTGAACTTGTAGATCTGCTATTTTTGGGTGACTGTTCCTCCCCCAGAATAAGCATGCTTGGTTCAATTGGTTATAAACACACCTGAAACCTACATGTCCACATTCTATGTACCAGTCGGTAGAGCAGTTGCCTCTTGACCACAAGGTCATTAGCCTGGAAACCAGACAAAGACTTCTCAGTATGAATTACATTTCGCTCACCCCAGAGCACCGAAGTCTGACATCAATATCAGTAGAGCGCGCCAAGTCCATGGGTTCTGTATTTAAGAACTGTATTTCAAAAATCACTGAGAGAAAACGCCAATTTTACTGCTGCTCAATTATTTAAACTTTCGCTAGAAACGGGCTGTATCACATATAACGATATAAGTGAGGTAAACGATAAAGAGACACCTCCCAGACAATATCGCCAAGACAGTTTGAGGGGCGCCAGCCCCTCCTATACACAGGTTTAAGGTTTGTCTTTAGTTCAATGTTTGTTTTGTAAACGCATTGACAATGAAGGGAAGATTTACGTCATAATGTGTCATTTACGCCATATTGTCTCTTCATTGTTAATGGCGTTTGTGTTTGCACCATTTGTTTTATATCATCATTACATCACCTAATCAACATGAGATAGACTTTAATATGTTAGCGACCCTTACTTCACATGGGTGTCAACATGAGTTACACGTAAAACATATTTGATTGTATTAAGTCTGAGTCGTTCTATTGTCGGGGGGGGGGGGGGGGGGGGACAAGAAGTGACACTCCTTTTTCATTTTTGGTATTAGGCAAATAGAACACTAGCATGCAAATGTTTGCTATACCGCAGTTTTCCATGTAAGTTAAAGTACAAATATACCCAATACCCATACATACATAGAACATTCAAGCATAGGATTGTGGGCTTCTCAAACTAGGGGTCGGGACCCAAGTTGGTCCTCTGGAAGGTTGAAGGTCACCGTGAGAGAGAGACAGGGAGGCTTAGTGGATGAGTCAGGATGACAATTAGCAAAGACCCTCGGGTCAGATTCAAACCTGGGCCCCAGCTACAGGAAGGCCTTACCGTAACTGTAGACTGAGCCTCATTAACATGGTGGTACGTGCACCTACTTGTTTTACACCGTTACTTGGAACTTTTTTCCAAGTAAAAAACAAGTGGAAAATGTATTTTTATTTGTTATAAAAAGCATTATCTGACAATTGCTTTTCTGCCAAAGAAATTATATATAAATCGTTTAGGCATAAGGGGTAAGAGTCAATTCATCAAAATCAACAGAATTGATACAACAAATCCAAAACACTATACATATTCCTATCCTATTCAAGGCTACCAATGTATAATATGCTTTAGTTTTAAATATCATTTCAACTTTGAAATGGCCACTATATGAAGCAAGTGTGGTATCCCCCAAGAAAAGTTGTATTTAAAATGAAGAGAAAAGCAAAGAAAAAAAGAGAGGGGGGGAGGGGGAGAGGAAGGAGGAGGAGCCTGCAGATGACTGGGGAGGTGAAGATAGAGAGATAGGAGGAAGACAAGTCCTTCCTGACTGACTTTACAGTTAACTCTGAAAGTTTTACTTAACTTCTCTCTTCCTTCCTCCCTTCCTTCACTAAAAACCATGGAGCAGGTCTAAAAAGAGGACCGAAATCTTACGCCTCTCTATTGAAGGTAAGCAAAGTGCTTCATGCATGTTTTTGTTCCATTGTTACTTCCCTCTCCTAGGCTTTGCATACACACACATTCATACACACACAGGCAGAGAGGTATGTGCAGCTATGTGCAGCTGGCTGCTCGTCCCTCGAGTTGTGTTGCCACGTCCGCTTATTATAAGCGACTTTGTGGGCTTGTTTTTTTTCTTCTGTAAAGTCACTTGTAAATATTGGTAGCTGCGGGTTGCTGGTCCCCGCATCTGAAAATATTTTATGCCAGGAGAGCAGTACCAGATTTGTGTGATTGCACGTTTACAAAATATTCCACATGTTCTTCAAATTCTTAAAAATAAAATAGCAGCTCACGTGTCGTGTCGCGATGCTTTGTGAGCTTGTATATCTGGCATCTGCTATTTTCAAATAGCCAATGTGTATATGCTGTAGGTTTAAAGTGCTCATGTGGCTTATAGAATAGTTGCTTTTTGGGGTT
Organism: Protomyctophum bolini; assembly: GCF_963924005.1. Lineage (NCBI taxonomy): Eukaryota > Metazoa > Chordata > Actinopteri > Myctophiformes > Myctophidae > Protomyctophum > Protomyctophum bolini. The sequence continues at coordinate 21,778,089 of NC_137883.1, read as the reverse complement.
TGTTTTCACAGACCTGGTTGCTTGGGTTCTCTCGCAGAACTGGCAACACTGAACTCGAGCCAGGTTCATGCTTCACTGTCTTTCATTCCTTGTGAAGAGAAGAGGGGGCATTTATTTGTAATGGAGCAATATAATGCAAAAGACTGGATCCAATTCATTCACTTATGTTGTGTGTGTGGGTGGGGTGGGACACTGAACAGAAACTACTCTTAAACTTTACTAGAATGTGGTGGAAGGTTTCTAAAATGTTTGGAATGTAAGCCAGAAACTACCAGCAGGCATACAGAAGAAAGATGGGAGATCAATTTCATCCTTCCTCAAACAGTGGTGCTTTTGTGTGAACCATTTTAGGCACTAAACAATGTAGCATGGACAGTAGCCTAGAGATTACAGTAGCCTAGATTACCACACTGATTCTTGGCACCAGCAGTTACAACATGGTCGCTCTGTCAGTCCAGGATGTGGTGGAAGAAGTATACTCACATTTTGTACCAATACCACAATGTAGAAATGCATTGTGGTATTGGTACAAGTCCAGAATTCAAAATAGACTTAAAATAGAGTAAAAGTACGAATCAAATGTATTGGTATTAAGATGTGCAAAAGTAGAAAGTAGATCTGCTATTTTCAAATAGTATAGTTCTGAAGTGGTTTCGTAATAATAATTGATGGATATATTTCTGTAAAATATATGTTGAGACTAACAAGGACTGTATAATTACTGTAGACTGATAAGGACTTCGATAGCTCGAGCTGTGGGGCTCCGGAGGACTCCGGTCCTAATACCGGAGCCGTCTAAATACTTATTAGGAAAGTACTCTAATTACAATATCTACCGGAGCTTAGACAGAATACTTTCCAAGTGAAATGTAAATGTGGACAATGTTACTTTAAGAGTATAACCTGTTAAATACCAAAATGTTACCTTAGATGAATGCAAGATTAAATGAAGTTCCACCGGAAAGAAAGTAATGTCCAGAGCTGATGTGGTTTTAGTCATTTCATTCATTTGTTTGATCGAGAGAGACAAGAAATTAGATTGAACATGCAGCAATAATTATTATTTACAATTAGATCGGACCGGTCCGGAGGTCCCTCCGTACCGGTCCTAAATGGTTCTCTCTCCCCGTCCCAAGATGGGCGAGGAGTATATATACTGGTTTACTCAAAATGGTGTACATGGAGTACGTGGCACTGACTGCAATGGAAATGATTCAATATGGGATATGTAGTCTAAGAATGATTTGTAGTTACTTAACTATATTCCGGGACGACACAGAGGCTTGTCATGAGAGACAGCTCTGCTGCTGGCGTTGCCAAGGCAACAATCTACTTTTCTAGAAGGTCACATTCCTGTACAGAGGTCTTAACTCTAAACAAGCTTACAGTATTGGGTTATTTACCAGCGATGGGTGGCAGGGCATATAATTTACAGTGAACTATGCAGATTACCATATCGATGACCAAATGACCTCTCCTCCACCAACAACAAATCAAAATTATCGATCAACTCCATCCCAATTGGTGGCGGAAGGGTCATGGGACACGATAATATCAAATCTCAGGGGAAAAACTTACTTATTACTATGGGCCGAAATGGAACAGAATGGCAACAGGAACAATAAAAATAAAAACACAATTGACTGGGTTAGGCACATAATCCTTATTTAAATGGTACGGTGGGCAAGAGAGAGATTATTTTTCTCTCTTGATGATGTCTTCGGGGTTCGATCCCCAGCAACCGGTGCAGCCTCCAGGCCGGCAACAGTGTTCGTTAGAGCTCGTCTTCGGGGTCCCCTCGGGACCCAGCAACAAATGTTCATTCTCACAATCAGCTCGTGGTCGGAACTGCTGCGAGAGTTCTTTGGACAGTCAATCAGCTCATGGTCAGAGCGGACTGTCTGCTTGAGTTCTTCTTTGCTCGTTGTCGGAGCCTATTCTTCGCCCCTCCCCCCCCCTGTATGGGTGACCCGACATGAACTTAGTTTCTCAATGTACAGATACAAACGGGAGAAAACTGGCTGAGTGTCCTATCAGTATCATAGTTCTTGGAGAGGGGAAATGGGGTATTCTGATGTGGTGATGCTGCGCTCCTGCGCGATGTTCAACAATGTCTTTGGGGATGTCTTCGTACCATATAAAGGTCAAATATAGAATCAAATGGATTCTGGTGAGATTTAATGCCTAATTCAATCAATATGATGGTAAAACCAAAATAATAAAATGTTCCTATATAAAACAATTTAAAATGAAAGTGGTGAACTGTTTTAAGGGAGGAATATTCCAAATTAGGAGAAATATGATTCAACTAAAATAATCCAAATATGATGAGATCGGAAAATGAATCATAATGGAATGAAATTTAGATTGTCCAAAAATAGGATAATTCAGTTTAAACAATTTATGTAATGGGCTTTCAGATCTTATTATGAAATGGAATGGCTAAAACCTTTTTTATATTTTTTTTATAAAACAAATGAAATCAAAAGTAATGTAATATTTGCAATTACTTAATTGGAGATGATTAAACATGGCTTGGTAAGCAGCAATTAGCAAACAGACTACAACATGAACATGAAAACAAAAAATGTCTGGTGAAATGTGAGTGGAATAACTTTGTTCCATCTGGAAAACTATGAGTTATTGTTCTGGGGTATTGGGCCTAATCTAATCTGTTCTGAGCGGGGAATCGCGGATCAAGTGTAACTTTGGCAAGAATGGAATTTCGAAGTCCGCAACCATCAAACGTCAGACTCAATCTCCCCCGTATTTGTGGATTTTGAAATTCTGTCTGCCTGCCTCCTTGACCACCGATTCCCCCACAGAAGTCCGTATCTGGAGATCAAAGAGAAAAAACAAACAAGATCTCTGGTGAGTGAAATGAAACCAAATTATATATCTATTCATATTCAGTCTTAACCTGCCACAATCTATATCATCGAATTTTATTGGAGGGAGAGTATCTTCAGGTCAACAGGTGTTGATCTTAATCTACGTATATCACAGTTTCATATTTCGAGAGCAGGATACTGGTCAGTGGACAGACTGGTTCCAATCAAAAATAGTAAACATAGTTATCATGAAAAGGGATAGAGGGAGAAAAAAGTATGCATATTTCAGATTCAACTTCAACAGACATGTGGAGATTAATTGGCCCTAATCAACAGAGAGATTAGAGACTTGTTCCACATGGTACAGACAGTTAGAGAGAGTTGTCTTCTTTTTATAGTACACAAATAGATAAGGATCGAGGGAGACTATGATGTGGTAGTCTGCCTACATTCTCGGCAGCTATTTTCCCAGCAACAGTGAGTCTGTCCTTCCCCCTCAAATCTTGTGGGTTCAAAAAAACAGGTTTAGAGAGAGAGAGAGAGTAAGACAGAGGGGGGCTGTTGACCGTTTAACTAAAACACACATGTTACATAAAGAGATATTCCTTAACTGATCTAACCAACTGCAAAAGATGGCTGCCGTATCGCTAAATCAGCTCGCTGTATCTCCCCACATTACTATATGACGTGTGCTCCTGCTGGGACGACTACTTCCAGTGGATAATTTGCACACAACTGAGTCACTTCAGCGAGACGCCCAAGACGTCAGAAAAGTCTTAGAACGGTGAAGATTTCACCAGAGCAGACTGTGAATTCTGGGTCGTTAATCCAGAACTAACCGTCGTATTATCTCCTCAGAGCCCCCCACGCGAACATTCGTGGAAGTCTCCGGGGAAAGTACATTGTCATGATACCATGATGTCAAAAGGGGAATGCCAAATTATAATAATATGAAGACATTACGAGTGGAGGCTGACTCAAAACTTATTTTATTTTTTATTTTTTAAGAATTGGTCGTCACACTCTTGTCTTAACCGGATATGCTGACTATAGCAGTGTTCATGCTCAACAATTCCCTTCTATCCTCGTCGCGACTCAAGGAAGAAAAGCGTTCTTGAAAAGGCCGTAAAATGATAAATTTATTGCTTTCTACTCACACACTTCAAAAAAGCTATGTTCTAGTAAAAATGCGGGCAAGATATCAGAAATGCGACCTCTATTATGAACATAATAGAAAACAATACTAACTAATTTAATTCTAATATTCCAAACACTCAGACACACATACGCAGACGTTCCACAATGGAAACCTCGTAACAAGCGACTTTGCGGACAGAGACAGAGAGGAATAGATCCTCTTGGGTACAGCGCACACACAGAGACATGCAGATAGAGACAGGAAGAATGTAAAACTCGTATCATGGCTTCTGCCCGACACACCGCACTACACACTCAGGGACTGGGAGGGTGGGGTGGTGGGGGGAAATACACGCGGATTCACACACACACACTCAGGGACTGTGGGGTGGAGGGAAATACACGCGGATTCACACACACACCAAGACAGAGAGAGACATGGAGGAATACAGAGACTGAGAGGAGAAGGCGTTCGCCCCCCCCTCCCCTTTCACACAGACAGAGCACTCCTCACGCATTCCACAGATAAGAACCCTCAAACTTCTGATAGTGGCCGAAATGAAAAAGAAATAAGACTTTTTGTGGTAAAAAGAATTCAAATAAATAGAATGAACGCCTGCAGGTATCAGAGACTCCTCTGGCGATCTCCTACTTTTTTGTAACTTTAAAACAATGTGATGAGACATGAACCAGAGTTAAGCCCTAGACATGAATTACAGATCAAATTATTAACAGATTAAACAAAATTGATGACTGGAGGATTTACTTAACTTTATGGAAAGAGCAGAAGACAGGGTCGCTTCGACCAGGCAGTAGAGCAGATCCGTTGATGTCCGTGGAGGCGAAAGGCCAGACGTGGCTTCTCGTATCCACAGACTTGAAGCTGGCATGTCTCCAAAAGGACATTATCCAAGATCTTAGATCGAACAAATGACGACGACCAGACCCCGGTCCGAGTGGAACTTTATTGATAAATAATTGTGAGGGTTTGTCCCCCAAAATAGACAATGTAATTAATTAATGTCTAATAGCCTTATGGGCTCTTAATGTTTGGATGAGCAGGCTGACTAGAAGCTAATAAATTGTGGCGACTCCGGTGGAGGAGACGCTATCTAAAAATAGACAGACCGCATGGTGCAGCTTTTTTGTTTGTCAGAGCAGCTATCATAAATTAGACTTAAACTCTTTAAAAAAGAACGGCTCGAGGATCAATTGATGGATATATTTCTGTAAAATATATGTTGAGACTAACAAGGACTGTATAATTACTGTAGACTGATAAGGACTTCGATAGCTCGAGCTGTGGGGCTCCGGAGGACTCCGGTCCTAATACCGGAGCCGTCTAAATACTTATTAGGAAAGTACTCTAATTACAATATCTACCGGAGCTTAGACAGAATACTTTCCAAGTGAAATGTAAATGTGGACAATGTTACTTTAAGAGTATAACCTGTTAAATACCAAAATGTTACCTTAGATGAATGCAAGATTAAATGAAGTTCCACCGGAAAGAAAGTAATGTCCAGAGCTGATGTGGTTTTAGTCATTTCATTCATTTGTTTGATCGAGAGAGACAAGAAATTAGATTGAACATGCAGCAATAATTATTATTTACAATTAGATCGGACCGGTCCGGAGGTCCCTCCGTACCGGTCCTAAATGGTTCTCTCTCCCCGTCCCAAGATGGGCGAGGAGTATATATACTGGTTTACTCAAAATGGTGTACATGGAGTACGTGGCACTGACTGCAATGGAAATGATTCAATATGGGATATGTAGTCTAAGAATGATTTGTAGTTACTTAACTATATTCCGGGACGACACAGAGGCTTGTCATGAGAGACAGCTCTGCTGCTGGCGTTGCCAAGGCAACAATCTACTTTTCTAGAAGGTCACATTCCTGTACAGAGGTCTTAACTCTAAACAAGCTTACAGTATTGGGTTATTTACCAGCGATGGGTGGCAGGGCATATAATTTACAGTGAACTATGCAGATTACCATATCGATGACCAAATGACCTCTCCTCCACCAACAACAAATCAAAATTATCGATCAATAATAATCAGAATCTACAAAGTATCTAGTAACTAAAGATTTCAAATAATTGTAGTGGCGTAAAAGTGTAATATTTCCATCTGAGATGAGATGTAGTGGAGAAGTAAAAGTACTGACAATTGGAAATACTCTAAATAAATAAATACCTCAAAATTGTAATGCTAATATTCTTAGATGCCGGTAAGAATCTGAGTCATGCTGTGATGATGATATAGTGAATCATGACTATGACCTTTCATTATCACCTGTCTCATCACCACAACCAAAAATGCATCAACAAATAGAAATTAGACGTTGGGAAGGGACTAGTGGACACGAGGTCACAATGTGAGCTTGTAGATCTGCTATTTCAGCAAGTATTTTCAGCAAGTGTAAAATCAGCCATTACGACGCCATCAAGGCCTGCCAATACATGTATACACCAGATTTAGCAGAGATGCTAATTTCCATCCGTAGTCTCGGGACATTGAACACTAAACAAAACAGACAAAAGACATGAGAGGACAGCATACAAAAACATAATACATTTCAAACACAGTAAGAAGAAAAAAAGAGTTGAGAGAAATGAGAAAATATTAAATCTGTTGCTAGGGTATAGGCCTACTCTATTGTGGACTGAGAGTCATACATGATCACAAGTTTTTTTTATCCACTGTTTCAATTGTCCTTTAAAAGCTGTGAAAGTGTGACAACTAGACTAACACTAAAACAGTCCAGGTGACTAAAATGTGACTAAAACTAAATGAAAACTATTCAAGAGACTATGACTAAAACCAAACTCAAAATTTGCTGTCAAAATCGACATCGAAAGCAACGAATCCCTCCTGCTCACTCAGGCTGTCAGAACCTTCCCTAAAACATCCGGGACAACGCTCCACACGACTCCCTTCTGGCTCCTAAACTTGTGGAAGCAGTTAGACCTGCAGGCATCACTCTCAATTTCCCACCATAACCTCTTCAGACTCCGCCTTAGCACTTGACCTAGCTTTGACAGCCTTTGCAATGTTAAAATGTAGACAGTATGCTACGTATGTAAAAAATATATATATATTTGTCGTATGAAGTAGGACTTAAGTGGTTAAGAGGTTCTACATTCCAATGTGCTCCGAGGGATCACAGGTGAACATAACATTTCCCCCCCTCAGTTTTGCAGTGCTGTGGTGGTGGTGTGCCCATAACAAGGTAACATCCGTCTAAACCACTTTACCCCAAACAGTGGGTCAGGACCCATTTGTGGTCACGGACAAGTTGTTATCGGTCACTGAACTCATGACTCGAGTAAATGTCCCATTTTATTTTCCTACATGAAAAAATATATATTTAAAAATAAAAAGATCCCACAAGAATAATTTTTTAATATAAAATATAGAAGAATTTGCTGAATTTGAAAACAATCAATCAAACAAATCTAAGATATTCCATCAATTACAAATAAAAAACAAAATTTCCCTTTTCGAGGTCGTGTGTATCAACCCACTGAGATGGCCCTGGTTATGAATGGTGGAACAATGCCGACAGCCACAATAACTACCCTGTAAGACAGCTGTGGTGAGAGTACACGCTACAATATTGGCATTGAAGACTAACCCGGTCACGGCTTCTGTGGTGGTAGCGGAATTTCATCACCACTTCAGAAGAAGCATTAAACTGTCTAGAGACACATTGATGGCACAACTATTTCTCTTAACTCTTATGTTTACTTTGTTTTATTCCTTTTTACAGATTAATTCAGACAGGCAATTCATGCAAAACAGTTACATTTTTGTACCCCGAAAATAGCAGATCTACAAGCTCTGCGATGCGTTGTGAGCTTGTAGATCGGGTATTTTTCTGCATGCAACTAAGTGTAAAATCAGCCACAATCTGCATGAGAACCCAATGCACCACCAAGGCCCGCCAAAATGGTCAACTAAAACTAAAACTTTTCAAATGACTAAAACATGGCTAAAACGAAGGAAATGTTTTGTCTAAAAGACCACAACTATAACTCGACGATAAATCGACGCCGATAGCTGTGAACCTGCACAGCTATCGGGATTAGTGGACTGTAGACACTGAGGCCCTCATTTATCAATCGAGTGTAAAATCTGCCACAGATTCGAGTGCAGGTTTCGTAGTACACCCACGTCGCCACGGCATTTATAAAGTGATCGCAAACAGCTGATCCTTCCTTAATTTCGTTCTGACGTTAATAAATGTGACGGCTGAAATCTATCTGGCACGCCCTATGAAATCAAGCCTCGCCCTCGTTTTTGCGACCTGAAAACGGCAATACGTTTCCTGAAACCATGTTTACATGGACTTGCTGCCCCAGCTCTCTCATACACACACAGACGCACGCACGCACACGCAACTTGCAACTTGTTGTATCTTAAATAAATAAACCTGCATGAATTAAATAAAGCTGTAGGTCTGTTTCTCCTCTCGCTTCGCTTCCCCCTTGCTGCCCGCCTCACCCCCCCCGCACGCTGACGCACATATCGCAATTTGCAAGCAACTGTCACTGTCTGTTGTTAGTTGTACAGTTATATTAAATTATTAAAGTATTTTTAATTTAATATACAACAAGATCTATTAGTGAACGAAAACCTGAACCTGTGAACCATGAATTAAATAACAAATAGGCGCGCGCGCGCACACACACACACACACACACACACACACACACACACACACACACACACACACACACGCTGCTGTTTTGCATAGGTGCTGCTCCTCGATCCTGATCCTGTCCTGTCTGCCTGTCTGTCTGCCGTGACACCGTGATCAACTGACCATGCACGTTCGACAGTCTATTTAGATTGCCTCACAGTCGCTAGTCGCTGCAGTGGATAGGCTGTCAACTCAACTCAACTGTCAATATATGAATGTGCAGCTAAAACCGTAGCCCATGTGGCTGGCACTGGAGGAGTGGTGGTGGTGGGCTGGCTGGGTAGCCTACATCTCCGATGCGGTTCCCACTTGCGCTGGCGGTACATTTGGCATTCGAGCGACGCGTCGGGTTTATTAAACGAGGAGGAGATTGCACATGTAACTCCAGAAAGACATCGGCCTACTGTAGATTAGGCTACAGTATATAGGCTACCCATGCATGTTGGGACTCTCCGCAGCTGCAGGCAGCACTGCACTATAGGCTATACTTTCCAACGTCATGGAAATATTCCAGCACAGACAGCCCAAATCCTCGCATGTATGCGCTCATGCAAAACACTGTTTAAATGGCTTAAATCAAGTGCGATTTTAATTGTAAAGTTGGAAAGCTCCTATAAATGTAATATGACACAAAGACACATCTTGTAGGTCCATTCCTTTTTTCTTTTTCTTTTTTTACATGTAGCCCATATACATACAGTTTCATATTAACATTTTAGGAGTGAATACATATGTTTCGATGCCTTTGGCAGCCTCTCAGCTGGTCAAACAATGCTGCTCCGCCGTTCTGCGACAGAAAAACATGCGTACGCCAGTTGAGGAGCAAACGTGGATTTTCAACGTTGTCACGTTCAATTTCAAGCTTTGGCGGAAATGGTAAATGTCAAAAATGTCGGTAATTTCGGCGTGCACCCATATTTTGGCGTACGCACGGTTGATAAATGAGGGCCTGAGACACTGACCTCAAGCTGACCTTGTGATGCACTGTGGAGGATAGTCTGTCTGTGGCCAGGGGGTAGATGGTGGTGTAGGTGGTGGTGGTGGTGCTGAGAAGGATTTGGGTGTGTGCCGTGCCAGAGGTGTGAACAAGCATTGACAGTCATTGACAGTCATCAGAATGCGTTTGATGGTTTGGCATAGCCATCTGCTATGATGGGGACTGCTTGGCCTGTCTTTGTCCCTTGTGTGTGTGTGTGTGTGTGTGTGTGTGTGTGTGTGTGAGCTATTATCGGCGCAGTCGGACAGAAACCTCTCAGAAAACAGTTTTTAGAAGCCGTTTGTAGAATCGGCCTCAGGTTAAACATTGTTGTGGCTGGGCTCTATAAGAGGGTCTGTCTGTGTGTCTGGAGCTACTCTCGCAAACCGCTGGACAGCTCAGTGACAAACTACTTGTTCACATACTGCCAGTAGGCCACGCCCACACCACTGTTATATATATGATTAGTTAATTTATCTATCCATAAAGCACCATTTTCTTCTAGATGTGTACTGTGTTATTTGGAGAGTTTCATGGCAATTATTTCCAAACGCGTACTGTAACTAGCTTCTGCTGCCTGTTATCCTGAAAAAGAGCTAAATCCTGTTTGCTTCACCTAGAACTTGTCACAAATGAGTACGGAGGAGGACCCAAAAGCAGGCGACTGGAGACAGAACAGGTAAACTTCAAGTGTTTATTAACTAATCAGAGGTTCTTCCATAAATGCGCAAACATATTCAGATAAATACATGCAGACACAGGGGAAACATATGGCTTAAAGGGGCTATGACACCACGGCCCGAAAATGATATGACATCACGTGGTCTCAGTGAAAAGGTTGAAAACTCCACTCTGCCTCTCCGCCCCATCTCGCACTTGCTACTTGTAGCAATGTTATGTTAGACTAGCAGTTTGCCGTTGACATTTGCATTTGCCGTTGTAGTGGCAAAATATGGCATTAAATCATTCAGAATTTCTAGTGTTTTGTTGTTTGGGTAACTGTTGCATAATCATTGATTTGATTGGATGAGCAAAGTACATATTGAAGATAAAATTGAGGGCAAAAAAGTGAAGACGCCAAGAAGTGATTGGCCGGAATGACATTTGTGATGATTTGATTGGCTGAGCACAGAATGTGATGTATGATGATAAGAGCGCCCCTCACTTCACATGTGTCAACAGGGTAAGCTAACAGGCAAAACAGAACACAGGTGACTGTAATCAGCAGGTTGGGAAGACAGAACAGGGAACAACAAACAAGGGCAGGCAGGAAGGCACAACAATGCTACAAACAAAATAAGATATACAAAACAATGGCAACAACAGAATACCAGACATACAGGAATAAAACAGCCCTACAACAGTATGTTCTGTCAGCCCCTATGTAAAACACTGTTCTGCTCCAGCATTGAGTGCCTGCATAGTGTAGCATAGGCAACCTGCTGCACAACTTTGGGAAGAAACCAATAATTCCATGGGGAAAGGGTGTGCAAGTTTTTGGTGTATGATGTAGTCTAACACTTAGTCTGAATTTTCATTTCGTTGTACAGGCGTGACTGGCTAGCGATTCCGGGCTGGGGCCAGTCTAGGTATGATGAAGAATATGTTTGAACCATGAAAAGTGATGGTAAACAAGTGGGGGGCTCGCAACTCACTTTTAAATGCTCAATACTGCAACGCAGAAATACTCTGTTACAAGTAGGCACCTATACTATACTTACATCAAAAGTATGAGTGTTGTTATTTAATGTATTCCATTCTACCTGTAATCATTTAGAAGGTGTTAGCTCCTTAGTTTTTTTTAAATAAACGCTGTGGCCTCAAGCTGTATGTAAAAAGGCCATGCCACACCTATTTGTTTGACCACTGCAGGGTCTGGCTTCATTTGGAGAGGGAGGTATAAAGACTCTGAGAAAATATATGAGAGGGACTTCTTTTTGGGGAGCCTGTCAGGGTTGTCAAGTCCGCTTATTTTCCGCCAATTTTTGCTTGGTTGTTTTTTTCCCAGATAGAGTTGCAGGCTTTTTCCGGAGTTGCGTTATTTTGGGCTTGTTTTAAAAAGTCGGTGGCTTGTTTTGAAAATCGAACAAGCCAACGGCTTCGGTCTGGTGTCTCTACTTATTGGCAAAGGTATGTGTGTAATGGTATAATAAATGACTAAAGCATTCATCATTATAGACATACGTAGTATTTAGAATGATAAATTCATCAAATCTTTATTTTATTAAGATTATATGGCCATATATTTTTGGGCTTGTTTAGGCTTGTTTTTGGAGCCTGGGGGTGACACCACAGTGAGAGAAATGCTCTAACTTAGTTAGCTCAGGCTACAGGCCCTCTACTCTTGAGCTTTGTGGACATAGGACATGCTTGTGTTTGATGCTGTCGGATTTCACAAATTAACACATTTCTATATATTTTTCCCCATAACAATCGCTGAGTTGAACCCAACCATGGCGCGCCGCATACGTTGGTCCGACGTACTAACAGTCCGACATGTGTCGCTGGTTAAGACTCAATGGGCTGTATTTTGCGTGTCTTAAGTATATGTCTTATTCCCTAACTTGAGACCTGGAGGCGTGATCAATGCCATTTGGCCATTCTGAGTGGCCAAAGAGCATTGATCACGCCTCCAGGTCTTTAGTTTACTCAAGTTAGGGAATAAGACCTGATACTTAAGACACGCAAAATACAGCCCATTATGTGGCCGGTTAAGACTCACTCATGGCTCCCCTACATGCGTGGCCGTTTAGAAACACCTGTGGCTCCTAGACATGCGTGGCCGGTTAAGACATGAGTGGCCGGTTAAGACATCAGTGGCCGGTTAAGACTCACCTGTGGCTCCCCGAACATGTGTGGACAGTTAAAACTCACCTGTGCGGTTAGGGTTAGGTTAGGGTTTGGGGTAGGGTACTAGGGTGTCAGGCTTATGTCGGCGCAAAGATATGCACCCAGCACAACCATAAAATGACTTGTCTTTTCATGTCTTTTCATTCTAATCTATACTGGAGCTCTTCTCCACTTGTCCCTCCCTAACATTTTAGTTTTTATTTGTTGACGAAATTGTCAATATGCCGTTCTTAGTTTTCGTCCTCTTAGCTGAGTTTTAATTTAGTTTATATTTAGTTTTCGTCAGAGGAAAGTCGAACATTTTTTCCTCGTGGTTTCAGTCGACAAAATCAACACTGATTGCATGTCCTCTCTCTCTCTCTTTCTCTCTCTCTCTCTCTCTCTCTCTGCAGATGAGTGACCAGTACAGCAGCGACAGGCTGTCCCACACGGACGGAGAGATGGAGGAGGACGAGCAGCAGAACCACGACAACAACAACTTCCAGAGCCTCTCCGCCGTGTCAGCCTCGCTGCGCGCCGTCATACGCATCCGGCAGAAGTACCAGGCCCTGAAGAAGCGGCGCCTGGAACTGGCGGGGGCCGGGCTGGGGGCCGCCGGCGTAGGGGGAGGTGCGGAAGGAGGTGGATTCCAGACGGGAGCCCCGACACGCACCAGCCCCAAGATCTTCACCTTCGACCTCACCTCGTCAGGGGCGCCATCCGCCTCCGCCGCAATGCCACAGAGGAGGAAGAGGAAGAAGAGGAGAGGGGTGATGTACCCCACGGGAGGGAGCCGGAGAGCTCCACCCGTGCAGGCACAGAGCAGGGCCAAAAGCTGCCTCTATCTGCTCTGCGCTATCGTCTGTCTGCAGGTATACTCTTGGAATAATGTTAGAGATGTACCGATATACCACTTTTTTCCCTTCATAAATAATCATCATAATTACCCAAAATAATTCCCCATGATCAAGGGCATCATGATGTTGGGGCCTACCCAATAAAAGCCTTGATGCAGCGTATGAAAACTATGAATCCGACAAGTTTCAGTGTTCCTTGAGGGGGTTACAAATGGAGGTCTGTAACTCTGAGAGTGTGCAAATGGTTCAATCCCTCGCACTGCAAGGTGGGGGAAATGGAAGAACAGGAAAACTGCTCTTCGATCAATAAAAAGACATTTAAAACATCTGCCAAGCAGCTATAGCTTGCTAGGCTTTGAATAATTGATTTTCATTAGGAGTAATGTAACTTCTAAAGGAAGAGAGAGTGATCAAAATGTAATCTCCTGCACCAATTTCATGACGTCAGGGAAGCTTGATTGTTTGTCACTGACTTTAAAGCCTTTATTCAAGTTCTTATGCCTTTTGACTTAACAAAAATAAATAATCGGTGAAAAACAAATCCATATACTCCAATATCCCCCTGATTACCAGCAATGTGGCTATACTGTAGGTTAGAGCAGGACAAGTTCAATCTAACCTAACCTAGTCTCACGTTGTAGCTCATTCAATGAATGAGCTACAACGTTTCCTCTGCTGTTATAGTCCTTACATTGAATTTGGACTTCCCCAGATCTTTCAGTTGGACGGGATCTTTACCATATAGATCATACCATATGATCTCAGATCCATTCATGATGACCATCCCTGTCCCTCTGGTTTCTGTGTGCAGGTGTACAACGCCATAGAGAACCTAGACGACCACGTTCTCAGATATGACCTGGACGGCTTGGAGAGGACTCTGAGGAGGGAGGTGTTTGGCCAGCAGGGTGCCATGGAGGGTCTGCTGGGCCACCTGAAGGACTACCTCTCCACCTACGTCCACAACAAGCCCCTGGTGCTCTCGCTGCACGGCCCCACCGGCGTGGGGAAGAGCCACCTGGGACGCCTGCTGGCCGGACACTTCCGCTCCATCGTCGGAGAGGCCCTGGTGCTCCAGTACTACGTCCTCCACCACTGCCCGCTGCAGGATGACGCCTGGCACTGCGCACGCGCCCTCTCCACCATCATCTCTGAGACGGTGACGCGCGCCGAGGAGGAGGAGAAGATACCGCTGTTCGTCTTCGACGAGGCCGAGCACATGCACGGCGAGATCCTGGACGCGCTGCGGGAGCTGGTGGTCTCCAGGCGCTCTCCAAACGAATACTTGAACGCAGTCTACCTGTTCCTGAGCAACCTTGGCCACGAGCACATCACCAAGCACCTGTTGCGTAATGCTTCGAGCGTCGCCACCGCCGCGGGCCGCCACGGCGCCCTGGTCAGAGAACTGACGCCGATACTGCACGAGACTCTGTCGAAGATTCACCCGTTGTGGGCAGAGGCGGAGCTTGTACCGCTAAGCCTCCTGGAAAAAAGCCACGTGATGGAGTGTTTCCTCGACGAAATGACCCGAGAAGGGTTCTACCCTGATCACGCAAACATAGAGCGTCTGGCCGGGGAGATCGAGTACTACCCGTCCGTAGGCGGCCGCCAGTACGCACAGAGGGGATGCAAGGCGGTGGTGGCTAAGGTCAATCTGTTGTGAAACCCTCTCCAGGAGGTAATGTCTGGATGTTCCAAGATTCTTGATTGATTGATATATTTCACACGTAACACACAGCTGTTTCCATTGAAGCATGGGATCCATTTCCGTAGGACCATGGGAATAACATTTGGAATCGTTATGAAGGAATATTGACGGAACATTGACATTCTGCACGAAATATGTTTCCGACAGTAACAGAAGGAATGTTCTACAAACACACTCGGAGAGACACTCCTGAGAACGTTGGGTTGTCATTCCTTACAGAGTTTTATAATAAGACTTAACTCCCTTATACCCTAGCATCTCTATTCTGGGGATGAACATTCTACAAAAATAGCCAAGCTATTGCATTGCAAAAGACATGATTGTGTTGTGAGCTTGTAGACCGGCTTCTTCCGGCTCTGGAGCGTGAGTTCTCCAGAGGGGGCAAAGTTTTCCTGAGATTCCTTGCGAAGCATATAGCGTATAGATAGTTTTACAGAGTCTAAAGCCTACTTTCCCTAGTGGGAGTACTCTGAGCCCCCACCTCACATCTAACATATACATGTTTTTTTTGGCCAGAAATGAAAATATTTCACCGAAATGAAAAATCTGGTAAAAAATATATTTTACCAGATTTTTTTTTTTACGCTGAAATATTCTGTCTGTCTGTCTGGAGTGATCAAAATGTAATCTCCTGCACCAATGTCACGATGTCAGGGAAACTTGATTGTTTGACTTTAAAGCCTGTATTCAAGTTCTTAAGCCTTTTTACAATTTAATTGAAAATATTCTGTGTATATCAAAGAAAGAAATCCAATATCCTCCTCATTACCAGCAATGTGGCTGTGCAGTAGGTTAGAGCAGGACAAGTTAAATCTAACCTAACCTAGTCTCACGTTGTAGCTCATGAGCTACTACATCTCTGCTGTTATAGTCCTTACATTGCATTTGGACTTCCCAAGATCTTTCAGTTGGACGTAGATTTATGATCTCAGATCCACTCTCATGATGACCATCCGTCTCTCTGTCTCAGTGCTGATTTTGTCAAATACTATGACGGGGGGAAAAAAAGATAAACTCTTGTTCAATAATAGGATTGAGAAATAGTATAAGGGCACACCACACTTTTATTCTATGAGCGTGGATTTCAATGGGAATAGAGCTGTTCTTTTTGCAGAAAGCCACAAATGGCAGCAAACCGCCCCAGTGTGATGTGACCGTGCCCTAAAAAGGAACCATGTTTCTTGCATGTGTGCCCAGCCTGTCATACGTTCCGCGCAGGGCACCAGATTTATTTTATAAGTGAGGGCCAAATGCATACTATAGGGCAGGCTATAATATGTTTTAAGGCGCAATATCTTTATAATATGGCTCCAAAACTTATGATATCCAGTAATTTCGGGGATAAGCAATACATTGAAGCGTTTATAAGTTATTTTAATGATGTACTGGTCAGGCATTCAAATCATAAAATGGTAAATGCTGCATTTTTATGCTTTACTGCATTACATTCTCACACACACACACACACACGCACACGCACTCCAATGGCGGAGGCACCAGCCTGCACATCAGGAGCAATTAGGGGTTCAGCATCTTGCTAAAGGACACTTGGACACTATAACCCTGAAGCCCTGGATCGAACTTGGAACCTCACATGCTATCCGGGCTCTACAGGCCACTCTACCCTTGAGCCACTGCCACCGTGACCCCCCATGGATGGATGGTCCTCCTGCTCAGCTCAATCACCAGGACCAGAGCACGGACGCACGCATTTCTGTTTTACATCGTGAATTTATTCAAATTTTAATCCTGGTCTATTACATTTTCTTCCATTTTAAGGTTTATATATACACTCAACAGATCGTCTTGGTACAGAGTGCCGCCTTGTGGCTGTAGACAATATGTTCTATCTATGACACCTGCAGTTGAATTTAATGTCGGGGATCAATGAATGAATTAATGCATTTCTTATGTAGCCTCACTGTACCAGCTGGGGCAGAGCTGGCCAATGTTCAGACAAGACAGTTTCTGTCGTTTGTAACATACGCAAATGATTAAAAGCTCTTCCTTTTGAGTTCAATAACAGATGGTCTCTCAAATCTTTAGAAAAGGGTGAGAGGTCCTTGGTTTGATTCCATTCAGTGGTGATGAATACAATATTTGATAACGTTTAATTGGAATATGAACTTTCCAATTAATTATCCTTCTACCCTAATAGACAGGGTTCATGGCCGTTTATCTGCCTTTATCCGTGCTCCTTCTCCTACCAAACCACACTGTTGGCACACATCTCTCCATTCAAAATAAAATCTGCACGCTCCCAGAATCCAGATGCACTGCATTGCATCCACGCAACACATATATTTACTGTACAAATATTACTTTTGTCAAACACGTTATTGCGCAACATTTCGCTGTGAAGCAAATTGCATCACAACCCCGGCACCTCCCCTTTTCACTGCGCACACACACGTACACAAGCACGTGCGCACACACATACACAGGGCACAGCAGCACGGTACAGTACAGTACAGCGCAGCACGTACAGCTGAGTCCAGTACAGTACAGTGCAGTGCAGGACAGGACAGTGCAGAAGACTACAGTACAGTACAGAGGAGTACAGTATACTATTCCCGCTAGGTTGCCACAATTACGACATTCAAGCAACTTGGTATATAGAAACATTGCCACTTACCATGCTTGCTTTTAGACGGAAATAAAAACAAGCAAAACAAACAATAGGGCCACTCAGCCAGGTTGCCAACTTTGCACTTTCCAAGCAACTGGATATATGAAAACATCATGGTTGCTATGTTTAAGTAAGCTGAATAATACAATGTGTGAATGGAGTTTCTAGGTGAAAGTGATTTTTTGACGTGCCAAAATCTGCCATTGAGCCCCATGTTAAAAGTCTCAAATTTGAAAGCACTATATTTCTAAAACTATGACACCTTTCAAAGATTCCTTTTCAGGCAAATATGTCCACCGTAAGATGAACCTAAGTAGGCTAGAATGGGGTTGCTAGGTGTAAGTATGTAGGACTAGTAGGGTCATTCTCACGAAACCAATGAAATACCATGCTTCTAATGAATCCTCAACTTTGTCTATCTTATACAGTATGCCTTCCTCATGTGTCGTATGCGTCTTCCCATAGAGAAACTGACCAGTGTGTCTTATCTTCTTCCCATAGAGAAACTGACCAGTGAGCTACAGAGTAGAGAGAAGAAGTGTATGATGCTTTATGAGCGACTACAGCGCTGGCCTGAGTGTAACGCTCTGGCCCACAAGCTATTATTGAAGAAGTAAGTCTATAACCGAGCAACTACGTATCGTATACTATACACCCACCACGGATATGCTGTATCCATTATGACAGATAATGTATATTTTACCAACACTTGTATCTCTCCATCTGTCTCCCTATTCAGTCCAGATGATTGGCAGTTTTATCCTATGTACTTTGACGCTCTCTTCCAACTCATTGACCAGTCATGGAACCCCCCAGGCGAAGGAGACCAGTGAGTAGAATCAAATTATTCCATTAGGTTGGGCATGGGTTCATGTGGTTCCATTTGTACACTCAGAGTTAAATTAACACAGGTTTTTACAATATAAATTCGGGGCCCAGGAATGCCGTTAAATTGGCGCCCGTAGCTTAATGCATGTCAAACTGGGGGTCCTTGATATGAAAAGGGTTGAAAAACACTGCTAAAGCTGTACAAATGGGGGTTCGCAGGCTTATAAATGTCAATTTGGGGCTCCTTGACATGAAAAAGTTTGAGAACCACTATTTTTCTGACAACACAACTACGTGCACGTCTCTCTTTTTCTCTGCAGGTCCATAGAGGGCACGGTGCATTACTCTGTGGCCGAAGTGATGACTTTTGTGGAAGAGAGGATTAAGGGGGAGGACACCAAAGAATCCCGTCAGCTCAGAGGCCCTTATCTAGCCCGTCTTGAACTCATACACAGATTGAGAGAGAGGGGCTGTCCTGAAGCCAGCCAGCTAGGTACAAACAAACACACACTTTGTAACAATGTTTAAAAATTCTGTCAAATTCCTTTGGTTGCCCCTCCTGATGAGAACGCTGCGTTTCCTCATTCAGATCGGCTATGTTTGTGAGGACGCACACACAGCCGCTTGTTACGTGGCAGAGCCGCGGAGAAAACTGTTATCAGGGTCGACACTTTTTGGCACATTTTGTTGCCCCCCTTGGCATGTTGCCCCACGACGATCGACACACGAGTGTCTCAAGACGGAGGCGAGTCTCTGCTGTCATAGGGGGGGAAAAGTGTGCCATCGCAAATTAATGCTCTGTTGCCTCTAGTTATTGGCAGTTGAATGTAGCTTGTTTTCACCAAAATTGCTGTATAGCAACAGGAAAGCAGAGACATTTTTATTTGTATTTACTTACTTACTTACTGCCCTTTATGCCGGCTGGCATGTAGGGCAGCAACAAAGGATCTCCACTTCAGTCTGTCCTGGGCCAGCATCTTTATAGATTCCCAGGTGTGATGCAGGGTCTTCAGCTCTCCCTCCACTGTCCTACGCCAGGTGTTCTTGGGTCGGCCTCTTTTGCGTTTGCCCTCTGGTGTCCAGTGAAGTGCAGTTTTGGTGATGTTGCCTTGTTCTCTACGTATTACATGCCCAATCCATTTCCACCACCTTCTCATAAGGATGGTATCCATGTTTTCTTGTTTACACATATCAAGAAGGTGTTGGTTGGAGATGGTTTTGGGCCAGAATATTCGCTGGATTTTCCTTAAGCTTTTGGTGTGGAAGGTTGACAGTTTGTGTAGATCATTTTCTGTCGTTCTCCAACATTCAGAACCGTATAGCAGGGTAGACAGGACACAGCTCTGGTACAGTCTAAGTTTGGTGTTGGTGCTGTACTGGGCCGACTTCCAGACGTTGTTAGGCCTCTGTAAGGTGTTTCTGGCCTTGCTGATCCTGCTTGTGATGTCGCTACCTGCGCCTCCAATCCCTCCATCATGACTTACTACGCTGCCTAAGTACCGTAGGTGAAATGTTCTGTTGTGGGTAGGTTTATTCCTTCTATGTGTACTGGTGTGGGGTTTGGGATGTTGAGCACCATCAGTTCTGTCTTCTTCTGGTTGATCTTCAGACCTATTTGCTTTGCAAAAGTGTTCAGGCGACTTGTTTTCTCTTGCAACTGTTGGTGTGTGTGGGAGAACAGAGTCAAGTCATCTGCAAAGTCGAGATCTTCCAATTGTGAGAAGAGGGTCCATCTGATGCCTCTTGGAATGTCTTCGGTGGTTCTTCTCATAACCCAGTCTATGACCAGGTTGAAGAGTAGTGCAGACATAACGCATTTATTTGTATATATCCTTGTATATTACGATCAACGGGCTTGGAAATGTTGTGATGACGTTGACTCACATGTTGTGGGAAGAGTGCCCTCTATCATAAACACCATGATCATATGTGGTGGTCTGTGCGTTGGATTGACACTTTTGTTTATATGTGCAGGTGAGCCCTTAGAGCTGATGGTGGAGTTCTTTGGGAAGTTTGGAGACAAACCCTGCTGCATCACTGACCTGAAAATATACCTGCATCTGCTGTGTCCTGACCATCACGTTCAGGTAAAGTGTGTGTGTGTGTGTGTGTGTGTGTGTGTGTGTGTGTGTGTGTGTGTGTGTGTAATCAATACAATCAATTCGTTTTTGTGCAAGTAGGGAAAAATGCGGGGAGACGTGGAGCAAGGGGAAGAAGGAAAAATCTAACAAAATATCTTCATATATACTGTACACAGCATATCATCACAATTATGCACTTGAGGTTAGACATACAGTAAAGTCCATGAGCATAGCATTAGGTATATACTGTGTACATTATCAGCGCATTGTACGAGATTAAACTGGCAAAGCATCTGTGTCATTTAATTTCTTTGGCTATTCAAAAATAGCAGATATAGAACCTCATAGTACGTCATTCGTGTCGTGCTATAAGCTTGTGGATCTGCTATTTGTTTGTAAAATCTTGAAGATTTGCGCTAATTTATCATGGTCATTTATCATTATAATTTTGAGAGGACTTGACATGAAAAAGTTTGAGGACCACTGAAAACCTTTTTTCAGAGAACTGTGAACTAACTATCACTCTGCGTTTCTTATTTTCTCCATGTAATGTTTCTTTCAGTTTATTAACCGCCTGGGAGAAGCGGTTCCATTGGGCGAGGAGGAGGGTGAGGGAGGCTTCGCATTTCCAGGCGACACCAAAATTCTACAGAGACATTTATGTGTGTGTCAGCTGAGCCGCGCACTCGGACTGCACCACCTGCTGGACGTAGAAGGAAAACTGCGGCTCATCAGAGAACTTAAAGCTCATTATCGTCACGGGTTACAGTTTGGTAAGAGAGGTTACTCTCTTTCAAAGTTGCGCAGAATTTAATTAAATGTTTTCTTGACATGGATGAATTTCATGATGAATTTCAGTCATTTGGATTCCATAAGAAGTCAGCATGTCTGTGTCACGCACCGAATCTTATGCTGCGTTCACATTGGCAGATAGCTTTGTATCATTGTAGCTGAAGTTGCAACCAGCTCAATCTTTTTTGTAGCTGTTGTATCTTTTGCAGCAGCTACAGACGTTGGATGTATCTTTGTATCGTCATGTCGCTGGCTTCCATTGAAAATTAATGGTAGACTGCATCTTTATATCTGCCCGTGTGAACGCAGCTCACAGCATTTCAAGCTTACAATGTGTCTATTTTCGGTTATTAGCGCCACGTTTCCAGCTTGTAGATCTACTTTTGATGCTTTTGTGTGATGCTGTAGTTTGATCAAGGGCGTTAAACTATGGAGATAAGAGGTTTCTGCCCGACAACGATATTGTTTATGAAACTCAGCGTGCGTGTGTGTCTGACAAAGTCTTTCAGTTGTGAGGTTTTACTTCTGGTTGTATATAAAACATAAATGTATATCCACGTCCACTAGGAGAGACGGCTCTGAAGACGGAGCTGCAGTTCTCAGATATGTATTGTCTCATGGCAGCTCATGTATACGTTGACCTCTGGACAGACACGGGTAAGTCTCACCCCCCCCCCCCCTCTTTCTCTATCTCTCTCAGCACTCTTTCTCTGCTCTTTATAAGTCTTTGTATAATTCGCTGTCAGTAGAAAACCACCTAACTCCATTTTAGGCCACTAACAAAGTAGCAGATTTATGTATATATCAATGTTGTGTTAAATGGACAAAACTAAATGAATAACTAACAAGGTTTAGTGATGTGTTTTGCAGGGGACGTAAGCATGGTGTGGCAGGGTCTGGGTCTCCTCCATGAGGGTCTGTCTCACAGCCCCTCAAATGCCCAGTTCAAGTTGTTGCTGCTGCTCCTATACTGTCACCTGGGAGCCTTCGAGCCTGTGGTGGACCTGTACTCCAGTCTGGATGCTAAACATGTACAACACGACACCATCGGGTCAGTCCCTGCAACTCAAATTCATTCTTGACCCATTTAGGCCTGACGTCGAAATAAAATTAAAAAAGTCTTCTGAAAGAATATATGTTTTTGATTTTTGCCGCATTTTCACGATTTTTCAAAAATAGCAGACCTACAAGCTCATAGCACGCCACCGAGTGGCATGCTATGAGCTTGTAGATCTGCTATTTTTCAATAGTTAAAACACCAAAAGGGGTTCCCGTACAGAATTGGTTGCATTGCCATTGGTCATAAAGAATAGCCAAGTAGTTGCCCACCACAATCTGTCTGGGTTTTTCAATCCACAGTCTATGCGAACACACGCCGTGGGCCCCTTCCCTACTTCCTTCACAGGTGTTACCGATGATACTAATGAAGGCTCTGTTCCATTCTGGTCATACAGAGTCAGGGTGCTGCTATTGTGCATGTTGGCTCACTAGAAACACTCTGCTACACCAGTCAAAGTTGGTTCCAAATGGCCCTGTACGGGTCTGTAGTAACTCTTGAGAGTGTACAAATGGAACCACATGGACCCTCACTGGTCTGTAGTAACTCTTGAGAGTGTACAAATGGAACCACATGGACCCTCACTGGTCTGTAGTAACTCTTGAGAGTGTACAAATGGAACCACATGGACCCTCACTGGCAGGCCAGTCACTAGGATACCACGGCAGTCCACAAATGTGTGGGGGGGAGGAAATAATTGACTACATTGGGGAGGAAAAGGAAAGCTTTTAGATTTAAAATAATAATTCAGGATATATTTGGATACATTGTTCTCTTTCTTGCCCCCAGGTATGTGTTGACGCGCTATGCAGAGTCTCTGGGTCAGTTTGCTGCTGCCTCCCAGTCGTGTAATTTCTCCCTCAGGTTTTTCCACTCGAACCAAAAAGATGTAAGTCCACCAAATGTCTACATACTAGTAATACTGGTATATTGATTCTTAGGTTTTGTTCGGACTGCAGGCAAATCCAAATAATGACATAATCAAATTGGAGATATAGGATTGACTGTCCACACTGTTATTTGCAGGTGATCGTCAGATCAAGTTTCTGTATTCATACGTCGCCGACCTATAATCTGCATTGGTTACGGCGGTAATGATGTAATGATGACATAGGCGTGAGTAACGCTTCATTTATCCTCTGCTGTACGACCGCGTCGCTTGGCAAAAAAACCGACAGATCTACAAGCTCACTAGTCACAACGCGTCACCATGCCATGGGTTGTGAGCTTGTACATTGGTTATTTTTGGCTTGTGACACCATCGTACAACAAAGTCTAAATCAGGCTTCAGTGTCCACAGACTGAGACACTTGTTTAGGAATGGTTGTGGTCTGGCAGAAACCTCTAATCCCCATATTTTAACTTTTTGTGTGTTTTTCCGTAAATTAACACTCTACTTCATCCTTCTACAACTACAGCATCACACAAAAGTAGCAGATCTGCATGCTCGAAGCGCAGCACAAACCAACGTGCTTTGAGCTTGTAGATCTGCTACTTTTGCTACTTTGAATTTGAATCCTGAAAAGTAAAAAGTTTGGACAATAGGTTTCCACCAGAAAGAGATGAAATCACATTTTAATTTTATTTCTAACCACCTAAGAGGAGTGTGTGTCCAATTGGATTAGCGTGTGGATTTGTTGCTCCTCAGATTTGATGAAACCAATTTGGTTCCAATCTGGATATAGGCCAAAAATGTGATTTGGGGCTGTCTGAACAATTTGTTCTACTTATGTCTTCATCATTAATGTCCCACTTTGTTAAGTCTTCCTGTCTGAAGTCTCTTTGCTTCCTTCACCTTTTCCAATTAGACCTCAGAGTATATCATCCAGGCGTACAAGTATGGAGCATTTGAGAAAATCCCAGAGTTCATTGCGCTCAGGACCAGGCTCAACCAATCACTGCACTTTGCCCAGGTGCGCACAGAGAGGATGCTGCTGGACCTCATCCTAGAAGCAGACATGTGAGTGGAAAATATTGTACTTTTACTCCACTACAATTATTTGCAAACATTTGTTATAGATTTTATTATTATTAAAAAACATAGATTAACCACTTCAGTTCAGTCTACCATTTGAAAATCGTGACACGTTAACTGATCTGCTGTTTTCATACTACTGTTTTCATAGACTTTCTGCATAATGAGTGCTTATACTTAAGTAA
The DNA here is from genome assembly GCF_963924005.1 of Protomyctophum bolini. Taxonomy (NCBI): domain Eukaryota; kingdom Metazoa; phylum Chordata; class Actinopteri; order Myctophiformes; family Myctophidae; genus Protomyctophum; species Protomyctophum bolini. Next base: position 21,753,493 of record NC_137883.1, on the reverse strand, counting down.
AACAAATGGAGTACTTTTTCCACCACTTGTACACAACAGAACACTCAATCAACACATGAACACTTTGCACGTAAAGGATTGCTAACCTCTGTGTTCTGTGGCTCTGGCCAGTGTGTTGAGTTTGGAGGAGAGTGTAAAGGCCATGGGTTTGTGTCCAGAGGAGGATGACATTCCCTGGGCTCGTATGAGAGACAACAGAGACCTGACCGTCTGCACCAGCTGGGACCCTCAGACCCGGTGCGTACATACTGTAGACCAGTGGTTTTCAACTTTTTTTCATATCAAGAGACGCTCTTATTTATTCAGCATTTGAGCCACGGACCACCATTTCAGATTTAGCCTCGCAGACCCAAAACTAAAGAATATTTTGTTATCGTTGGATACGTTTGTGAACAATTCCATGCTGTATTGATGTTTGTACCATTAGGATAACAGGAAAACGTTGATCAAAATATCAAATTCTCTACATTCTCTAATTGTGTAGATTTCTTGTAAATTTAAGTGATTTCTAACAAAAATGTAACTCTTGAAACCAAATGGACCCATAAGCATAAGGGTTTCATTTTACACACTCAAGAGTTAAAGATCTATAAGGGTCTTCTTTTGTTATCAACTCTCCATCATTTAGCTCGTGACCACCAGGAACCCTGGACCACTGGTTGAAAACTTTATTGAAAAATGTATTGTCACATCATTCACACAATTATCCCCAGGGGTCTTCAACGCCTGGGGTAAATTGTCAGCCTCCCACACACACACACACACACACACACACACACACACACACACATTATATATATATATATATATCACTCATTCTTGAGATGAGGGACAAAAGTGGAAAAAACATGTCCCACACATAAGAGCCTTATTTTATGTAAAAAATAAATTAATTCATAAAAATAAAAGCACTTGCAAAGTTAAGTGTAATACAGTTGTGTATTATTATGCCCTTAATTTCATTATAATTGTTTTCATATTCCATCTGAATTAGTTAAAAGCAGGCCCTGTACCCAAAAAGGCCTGTATTTAGCCTGTCCCCAGCAAGTGGCCACAATTTCAAACTGCCAAAAAAGTGTCTAATACTGTCACAATCACATAAATATACATACTAAATTAAAGTAGATTGTCAACAACATAGCAAATAATATACACAGTTAATTTTAATTCATATTTTCTATTAAATATCTCATATCAAATGTTCGTCCCACGTCTCCGTCAACTCCGTCAGGTTTTTTTAAAAGTCTTAAATTAATCAGAAAATATTGTCGACAGATTTAGCCTGAAGACTCCTTTTCCAAGTCCCATTTATATTTGTTGCAACAGTGGAGTACCTGGTCTGACAAGCATTCAATTGTTTGATATTTTAAACAAACAATGTTGATAACAATGTGGTCACAGCTTTTACATGTCAACTCCGTCAGGACATTATTATGATCTTTGTTAAGAATTCAAAAATAATGTTTATTATTTTAGTTTAGGGGTTAGGTTTAGCTAACAAAATTAAGCAAAAACAAAATGGCTACATTGTACTAAAGAGGGTTAAGATGAAAACAAATACCATTTTGTCAACTCCGTCAGACGTCAACTCCGTCAGATTTTGTGTCTGACGGAGTTGACGTGTATCTGACGGAGTTGACAAAAGTGTTCCTAAAACAATAAAATTATTGTTTTTGAATAATGGGCAGTATTCTAATTTGGCACACAGTTAGAGCATGCCTTAAGGAACATTTTTGGCTATGGGGCCATCACAGATTTGTCTCGTGGTGACCATGGCAGCCATATTACAAAAGAGCCGCCACCTGATGTTATTTTACAATAACTCAAGTTCTACACCACCTAGGATCTTGATTCTGGTGACTAAGACCTCATTTTCAAGGATGAGGGATACAGTGGTACAATTTAGACTTTCCCTGTGACCATGGCAGCCATTTTTCAAAATGGCCGCCACCTGCTGTTATTTTACAATAACTCAAGTTCTACACCACCTAGGATCTTGATTCTGGTGACTAATCATACATTTTCAAGGATGTGGGGTACATTGGTAATATTTAGATTTGTCCTGTGACCATAGCAGCCATTCTTTTTTCAAAATGGCCGCCACCTGCTGTTATTTTACAATAACTCAAGTTTTAGACCACCTAGGATCTTGATTTTGGCGACTAATCATACATTTTAAAAGATGAGAAATACAGTGGTACTATTTAGATTTGTCCTGTGACCATGGCAGCCATTGTTTTTCAAAATGACCACCAACCTGCTGTTATTTTACCAATAACTCAAGTTTTAGACCACCAAGGATCTTGATTATGGCGACTAATCATTACATTTTCAAGGATGATCTTTCTCTGGGAGAGGTAAGGGCTTATTTCAGGTGCAGGTTGAGTTTCTACTGACAGGACATTAAAAGGAGGTGGGCTTTCTGGCCTTTGACTTGCCCCTTTCAGGTACAGATGCACAGTTTGACTTCACTGGCCACTGCAGGGAACTGTGGGGGAGAAACTTTGGTCTCTTGACACCCCGATTAGGTTCAGGGTTTTTTTTGGTGGAGACTTGCCTTTCATGACATCTTTGCTGCAGCAGTTGATCTCCTTATTGCCAGTGGTGGCACACTCTGGGTCTCTGGGGCATTGTATCTTGGTGGCCTCCTGCCAGTGTTTCTCCATCCTTCTCCTGAGCTCTGTGTTCTGGGGCTCTGTTATAGTCAACTTACATTGTCTTGGCTGGAGATTGCTTTCCTGCAGGGTCCAGCCCAGTCTTGTGCAGATGGCTGCTGGCCCACCTGGAGGCCCCAACCTCACTTGTTCGGTTGGTGTGATTAGGTGGGGTGGTCTTCCCCAATCAGGATGAGGGGTTTGACCCTTTCAAACGGCAGTCTGGCCAAGTGTCTGTATTTAGTTGTGAGTTTAGATACAGGATACGATTGCTCACCCAGCCCCAGGTGACATGAGGTGAAGGCTCCTTTGATTTGGTAACATTGCTTTGGTTGACATGCTGGGGACACAGAGAAAGACACTGATGCCTTCAGTGTCTGCACATCCTGCCTGATGGTCCTGAAGCCAAATCTTCTGTCTTCAGTCTTTCGCTCACTGTTCACTGCTCACTGTTCACCTCACCGAATTTAGCCCAAGGAGTTTGACCCCTAGTTTGGCCATAGACCCCCTAGTTTGGCCATAGCCACTTGCCCAAATGTGCCGACATGTGCTGACCTCATCACATCTGTGATGATGGCTATGGCCGTTTTTAGCCAACGTAGTGTTTTTTGTGCAAAACTAATGCTTGGAATGGATCCAGAATCATGAAAAGCCCCTAGTTTGACATGCCACATGCTACTTAAAGCATAATGAAATTTAAAACATTTAGCCTTATATTGTTTGTTGATGGTACCCAACTTTCAGCAGCTGTCAAACATGCCCCTAGGGTGGTCAAATAGAAACCAATGTGGGATATGTTAGTAGACACCTTTACAAACATTGGTGAAGAAAATTCTTGGTAAGAAATGTATTCACAGATTTTATATTATTCTGATAATATTCCCTGAGTAAATTGGTAAAATAATAGCAGGTCCACCATTTTTTTAAATGTCTACCATCCATGGTCACAGGATAAATCTAAATAGTACAACTGTATTCCTCACCCTTGAAAATGTATGATTAGTCACCAGAATCAAGATCCTAGGTGGTGTAGAACTTGAGTTATTGGGAAATAACAGAAAGTTGGCGGCCATTTTGAAAAATGTCTACCATGGTCACAGGACAAATCTAAATAGTACCAATGTATCCCACATCCTTGAAAATGTATGATTAGTCACCAGAATCAAGATCCTAGGTGGTGTAGAACTTGAGTTATTGGGAAATAACAGAAAGTTGGCGGCCATTTTGAAAAATGGCTGCCATGTTCACAGGGCAAATCTAAATAGTACCACTGTATTCCTCATCCTTGAAAATGTGGGATTAGTCACCAGAATCAAGATCCTAGGTGGTCTAGAACCTAAATCAGTTAAACTTGTCAACTCCGTCAGATGTTCGTCAACTCCGTCAGACGTTCGTCCCGTGATGTTTTTGTTAATTTCCAAAGAAATAGAAAATTCGCTGTCAAATCTTTTGTGCTTATGTATTGAAACACCAACTGAAATGATACGTAATGATGATTTTTTTCTTTTTTTACATGGTTTTCATGTTCTAATATTGAAAATAAAGGTTGAAATGACGGTTTTGAGAAATTGGATATTTCATAATAGTGTGATATTGGAACAAAATAATATTAAAAGATTTGTATTACTTAACTTGATTACTGAAAGCCATTATAAGATAACTGAGGACTTTATATTATTGTTGAAATGATAAAATTCAATTAAAAGGGATTTTAGTGTGTCTGACGGAGTTGACATGAATCAGGTATTAAGTGCATAAATGTCCCATTTTAGAAAGAAATGTTATGCGAAAAACCTGTTCCTTCTCAAGATTGGTAGTTGAGACCTGTGTCTACAAATACATCTATTTGATTTGAATGTATCTTAAAAAAAAAAAAAATCCAGTTTGAAAAAAGTTTTGTCCCTTATCTCAAGAATGGGTGATATATATACACACACACACACACACACACGTATATGTATACACACACACACACACACACACACACACACACACACACACACACACACACACACACACACACACTGTATAACATTTTGAATAGGTCGTTTTCATAGACTTGGTTGACAGCATTATCATCAGTGGTTCTTTTGTTTCTTTACGTGCTATCTTTTCTATGAATGTGCTGGATTCATGTTAATGTGTGTTTTCAGAAATCTTACCAACACTATTTATTATGCTTCACCTCTGGCTCTGTACTTGGTCTGCTGTTTTATCCTTCTAAACCCAACCTCCTCGTTGAAGATCTACAATCAGTTTTTTGCTTTATTCCACGGACAGAGCTTTAACCGAGGAGCACAGGCGCCTGTCTCTGGAGGAGGAGTCTGTGTGGCTCAGGATACGCTCCCTGACGCTCCGCCTCCTCGCCTCATTGGCCCTGCTCGGACACGCCCCCCCTTCTTCACAACAGCAGAACTCGGATACGGCCAACGAGAACGGAGTGGGAGACAAGGCCTCGCTGCTCGGCAGCTTGCTCTCCCAGCTGGAGCAGACTCTGCAGACCGCAACGCACTTATCAAAGAAATGCACACAAGTATGTTTTTGTTTTTGAGGGGCGCTAGGCTAGCCCCTCCTATGCCCAGCTTTGTGTCTGTACCCCATAGCGATGATTTGATTGGCTGAGCAAAGTACGTATTGAGGATAAAAAGTCAGAATGCATCGGGCACGGTAGCACAGTTGGTAGTGCTGTCGCCTCACAGCTAGAAGGTCCTGGGTTCGATTCCCGCTCGGGGCGCTGTGGGTGCTGGCGGCGTGTTTCCTCCTCCGCGTCATCAGTGCCCATACCCGAAGGCGGGGTTGGCGAAAGGGCCTTTCTGTGTGGAGTTTGCATATTCTCCCCGTGTCCCCTAGGGTAGGTACCCTCACAAAAACATGCAGTAATCCTGGTCTCTAAACTACCTCCCCCTGGCCAGCCGGGGCGCCTGATGGAGGGGAAAGGAACTGGTTGGAATAACGTGTTCCTTCCACGCGCTACGTCCAACCAGGGAAACTCCCCCCCCCCCCTGTCAGGTGTAAAGGAGCAACTTGGACACTCAAGCATGAAGGAAGCATGAGTTAAGTCCGTTGCTCTCCCCAGTTTGCGGAGGGGATCACATTAGATGATTGACACAGGGGTGACACAGGGGTGAAAAATGGGTTACAAAATCGTGGGATAAAAAAAATATATAAAAAATAAATAAAGTGAGAATGCAAATTGTGATTGAGATGATGTATAATGATAAGAGTGACCCTCACTTCACACGGGTGTGATTTCTTTTTTGAATAAGACTGAAATTATGTCTTCATTTATATACTTGGTTTGCGGAATAGCTGATCTAGTGAGCTGTGAGGCTTGTAAATGTGCTATGTTCGGTGGCTCAACCAAGTTTAAATTATGCATATCATCTATGTCGGGTGGAAACTGTAATGCCAAAACTGTTACTTTTCAGGATTATTCTAAAAAAGTTTGCGTTAGCTTGCGGATCTGCTACTTTTGATGCTTTTGTGTGACGCTGCAGTATGATCAAGTAGCGCGTTAATTTACAAAACAAAAAACACCAAAAGTATAATTATATGGAAATAGAAGGTTTCTGCCTGACAGCGACGATATCATCTTTCACAAGCTGTGTGTGTGTGTGTGTGTAACAGACACTGCTATTCTTACTAATATGCTATTTGCTACGATGCAGTATCCATTCCTGGGCCCTCCCTCCACGCGCCTGGCCTCAGCCCTGTCCAGCGGGAGCTGTCAATGCCAGCTGGCTGCCCTCCAGTTATCTGTTCACCTGCAGGAGCTGGAGACCGTCGGACTCGGTAACTAATCTGAGAAAACTATAGATAAATAAATAAATACTAGCATTGGATATATACTGTACTTTTATATAAAAAATATGTTATTTAATTATATTATAAATTATATCCTCTGGTGTACATAGACAAACAGTGCGTTTTAACAGCGGGTGAGCATCGGGCGACACATCGCCTAATTGCCTGCTATTGGACGAAAAGATGAATTATTTTTATCTTTTCGGGCGACCTTTTGACTATCAGCCGTTCGCCTGTTATCGGCGGTAGTCGCCGGGTCCCATAGACAAATTATGCACTTCGTCTGGCTATCGCCTGCTGTTAAAACGCACTGAAAGAGACACCCTGTATTTAGTTCTCTCTCTCTCGCTCTCTCTCTCTCTCTCTCTCTCTCTCTCTCACACACACTCACACACTGTCACTCACACTCTCACACACACACTGAGGCCAAAAATGTTGTTGTGTTCATGTAACGTTATCGCCCAACGTTGTGTCGTTAAAGAGCTGAAGAGACATGGAGACTCCTGTTACTGAACAAACACTTAATGCAATGAGTAACAGAATATAGAGCTATTTAACCAAATACATTCACTTACCCAACCTTAAATATACTGTACTGTATATACTGTACAGTTCTGACACAACAGTTTTCTTTTCTCCAGATGAGTCGTCAGAGCTTCAAACCCAGATCTGTAACGGTTTCAAATCATTAATAGTACAGCTTCAAGGTAAGTAACCACTGGTTAAGACCCACTGTGATAGATTGTCCATTTCGACATCAAAACTTTATTTATAAAGCACATTTAAAAACGACTGTCATCGACCAAAGTGCTGTACAGGTTAAAAATAGGAAAGGCAACACAACTGCCCCAACTACCTCAATGGACGTTGATCGTCCATTTCGACATGCCCAAAAATAAGAATGCCAGATTGACCGTGGTTAATATGTCGTTATATCATCATGATTTAGGAAGGTTACAGATGTTTTTTCTTTTTTTTACCATCCCTCCCTAATACCCTCAAATTGTAGCATTAGCATTCCAGCTGTACAGGGTGATTATTATGTTTGTCTGTTTTCCTTATATATCTCCATTCCTGTGTCCCCAGAAATATTGAATAAATCCAAAGGAGATCTATTGGAAACGAAAGACAACAGATTAAAAACGCAGCCCTCCTTATTAGAAAACGTTGTTTTCTTTGTTGAGGTGAGACGTCGGTTTTTACTACACATACTGTGATTAATCAGAGTTATTTGTATTTTATTGTTTCCTGGTGTTATTGTTTAACGTGCAGAGACTCCCATCAGCCATTATAGGAATTAGTAAAGTTCTTAAGTTGTCTGTTTTCCTCCACACACAGACTTTGAGCATTGTTTTCTGGGTGGCCAGTTACTGTGCCAAGGTCCTCCGACCACTCAAGTCAAGCCTACAGAAGAAGAAGAAGAAGAAAAAGGACACCAATACCACTCTGGTATAGTAGCTGTTCCCATGGATTAAAGTCACGGCTGATTTCACTCATTTGGATTCCATAGAAGCATGTCTATGTATGGAAGCATATTGCGCAGAGAAAGTAGCCGATCTACAAGCTCTCAATGTGCTTGTAGATCGGCTATTTTCGGTAATTATTTTAAAATCTTAATAGATTTCTTTACCTGGTTGGCAGTATGTAGAACAGCAGGAACAATATTACTAAAACATCCATCATTTTACATATTGTGCTAATTGTTTAGGAAACGGTGCTAGTGTTTCCTAAACGCTAGCGCTGCTTTAAAACATTTTGTTCCCCCAGTCTTGATATCTTATTTTGCTTGGTTTAATCCGTGCGCTAACATTTGTCCAGACTCCAAAACAGCATGATGAACCAGTTTGTTTCTCCTCCTCCATCCAGCCAGCGGTGATGTGTGGCTTCCAGGAGCTGACAGGCAGCTTGCAGGAGCTGCTGACTCAGGCTGTGGAGGACATAAAGGGACAGGAGATCACTGTGACCGCTGTCCAACTGGCCAGTCTCACCCTGGACGGGGACTCGGATGTAGGTTATTCTCATCTGTATCTAGTAGTCTAGTGATCTTTGGGAGACCCCCAGATGACAGTATAAGTGCCTATAACCCATCGTTTTTGTCATTTCGTCATTTTTTTCAAATCCTCAAAAATGATGAAAAACTGCTCGCTATAGTATGCCGTACGACATGGGCTATAGCCCACGGTCCAAAATGATGAGAAACGAGAATAACGTTTTTTTTCAAAATTTCAAAAAACATGGGCTATAACCCATCGTTTTTGTCATTTCGTCATTTTTTTCAAATCCTCAAAAATGATGAAAAACTGCGCGCTATAGTATGCCGTACGATATGGGCTATAGCCCACGGTCCAAAATGATGAGAAACGAGGCTAACTTTTTTTTTCAAAATTTCAAAAAACATGGGCTATAACCCATCGTTTTTGTCATTTCGTCATTTTTTTCAAATCCTCAAAAATGATGAAAAACTGCGCGCTATAGTATGCCGTACGACATGGGCTATAGCCCACGGTCCAAAATGATGAGAAACGAGGCTAACTTTTTTTTTCAAAATTTCAAAAAACATGGGCTTATAACCCATCGTTTTTGTCATTTCGTCATTTTTTTCAAATCCTCAAAAATCATGAAAAACTGCGCGCTATAGTATGCCGTACGATATGGGCTATAGCCCACGGTTCAAAATGATGAGAAACGAGGCTAACTTTTTTTTTCAAAATTTCAAAAAACATGGGCTATAACCCATCGTTTTTGTCATTTCGTCATTTTTTTCAAATCCTCAAAAATGATGAAAAACTGCGCGCTATAGTATGCCGTACGATATGGGCTATAGCCCACTGTCCAAAATGATGAGAAACGAGGCTAACTTTTTTTTCCAAAATTTCAAAAAACATGGGCTATAACCCATCGTTTTTGTCATTTCGTCATTTTTTTCAAATCCTCAAAAATGATGAAAAACTGCGCGCTATAGTATGCCGTACGACATGGGCTATAGCCCACGGTCCAAAATGATGAGAAACGAGGCTAACTTTTTTTTTCAAAATTTCAAAAAACATGGGCTATAACCCATCGTTTTTGTCATTTCGTCATTTTTTTCAAATCCTCAAAAATGATGAAAAACTGCGCGCTATAGTATGCCGTACGACATGGGCTATAGCCCACGGTCCAAAATGATGAGAAACGAGGCTAACTTTTTTTTTCAAAATTTCAAAAAACATGGGCTATAACCCATCGTTTTTGTCATTTTGTCATTTTTTTCAAATCCTCAAAAATGATGAAAAACTGCGCGCTATAGTATGCCGTACGACATGGGCTATAGCCCACGGTCCAAAATGATGAGAAACGAGGCTAACTTTTTTTTTTTTAATTTCAAAAAACATGGGCTATAACCCATCGTTTTTGTCATTTTGTCATTTTTTTCAAATCCTCAAAAATGATGAAAAACTGCGCGCTATAGTATGCCGTACGACATGGGCTATAGCCCACGGTCCAAAATGATGAGAAACGAGGCTAACTTTTTTTTTCAAAATTTCAAAAAACATGGGCTATAACCCATCGTTTTTGTCATTTCGTCATTTTTTTCAAATCCTCAAAAATGATGAAAAACTGCGCGCTATAGTATGCCGTACGATATGGGCTATAGCCCACGGTCCAAAATGATGAGAAACGAGGCTAACTTTTTTTTTCAAAATTTCAAAAAACATGGGCTATAACCCATCGTTTTTGTCATTTCGTCATTTTTTTCAAATCCTCAAAAATGATGAAAAACTGCGCGCTATAGTATGCCGTACGACATGGGCTATAGCCCACGGTCCAAAATGATGAGAAACGAGGCTAACTTTTTTTTTTCAAAATTTCAAAAAACATGGGCTATAAGTGTATACAGGGTCTACAGTTGAAACCCTCTAAAATGAAAAAAATGCCCTGCCTAGCGGTCCGCGCACCTACAGTATGTCTCTTTCCTTTTTTCCTCTATTAATAAAGACAAAAAGCCCCAAAAATATATTTTAAACAAATTAGATATTACCGGCATGTAAGAATGAGGAAATAATTGGGAAAATTGTCTATCTACAAGTTTTGTGAGCTTGCAGATCGACTATTTTCACAATATAAAATGTATCTGTGGAACTGAGTCAAACTAAATGTAGTGCCTCAGGGTAGGGGATTTCCAGTTCAAGTCTGATTTATTTTTGGGGGCTGTGGCCTGAAAAGGTTTGAGAGACAGTCGCATTTGGTATTCCCGCTCACTTCCTGCTTGTGTGTTTGCTTTCTAGGAGATGTCGTTTGCCAGGTCTGCTATGGACAAGGTGCACAGCAGTCACGGCGGACCAGAAATATTGATCCGATATTCGCGTCCGAAAACGCAGCAGTCTGTAAACACCTTTACTGTTTGGACATGAGGAGGATTCTCTGTTTGATTTGAGTGCACTGCTGTACCAACATCTGTACGAACAGAGCAGATGTCACTCTATGGAAATAATGGACAAGCTGACAACGGGGCAGAAACTGTAGAAAGCACTTGGACTGGACTTCCCCAATGAACTGCTGGGTCTATTTTATTTTATTTTATTATATTTTTTCAGCTTTCTTTTTATGCTGTGTGCTTGTGTGAGTGGAGCCACCTCTGTAGTTGCAGTATTATGAAACAAAACGCAGTTTTTCATCATTTTTGAGGATTTGAAAAAAAATGAAAAAAACGATGGGTTATAGCCCATGTTTTTTGAAATTTTGAAACAACCAAAAGTGTCAAATAATGGTTAGAAGCTGTTTTTCAACAACCAAAAGTGTCAAATAATGGTTAGAGTAAGTTAAAAAACTCAAAGCAAATACAGGTAATTCGAAAATGTTATTTTTGTACTTTTGTGTTTCTCTTCTTTATATATTACTTTACTGTTGAAATGTAAAATTTACATTTCAACGAAAGGACCTGTAAATGACAACACAAAAACTAAGGCACTGGTGTCGTACTTCTGGTTTACCGGAACGGGGTGCAACTCCCTGCAGTGCCCTGCTCAATTTGTTGTATTTACATGGTTCATTGGTCCATGGTCTCAGAGGTCATATAGGCAATAGTCTTCATCATTGTTGAGGATTTAAAACACAACACGGCATGCTATAACACGCCGTTACACATCATTTTTGAGGATTTTTAAAAATTCCGCAATTTCCGCAATTTGCTATTTCCGCAATTTTCAATTTCCGCAATTTGCAATTCCGCAATTTTTAATTTGTGCAAAAATTTCCGCAATTTCCACAATAATTTCCGCAATTTCCGCAATTTGCTATTTCCGCAATTTTCAATTTCCACAATTTCCGCAATAATTTCCGCAATTTGCAATTTTCAATTTCCGCAATAATTTCCGCAATTTCCGCAATTTGCTATTTCCGCAATTTTCAATTTCCGCAATTTCCGCAATAATTTCCGCAATTTGCTATTTCCTGCAATTTTCAAATTGGAAATTGCGGAAATTATTGCGGAAATTGCGGAAATTGAAAATTGTGGAAATTGGAAATTTCCGCAATTTCCACAATAATTTCCGCAATTTGCTATTTCCGCAAAAAAACCGATGGGCTATAACGCATATTTTAGGGGAACCACTGCAGGTAGTAAAAGGCAATGATTTGAGCCAGACAAAAATAGGTGAACACATTTAATCTGTGAGAGATTTAAAGACATAATAAAAGAATGCCAGAACATGTACAGTTACAGTACTCTCTATAAACAACTGACTGATATCTGATTTATACGTAGTTGTGCGTGGCTGTCCCAACTCCCTGCACCACAAGTAGCAGATCTACAAGAATACAAGCTCATAGCTGGTGTGAGCTCGTATAGATCAGCCATAATGTATAATGTATGTAATGTAACTCACCCACGCACAACTACAGTAACTATCAGAAATAATGGGCAAGTTCATTTACCCATAATCACAGACGAACGTGCACACGGGTACATAAACACACACACGCTCATAAACAGTGTACACAACCAAATGAGCACAAAGTATTTAGGTGTTCAACACACATCTTAATCTTAGAAATATACAGTATTGCTGTAGTCAATTAGGGGGAGGGTGATCTTACCAAGAAATGTCAACCATGATAATGAATACAGTAGTAAACTAATAACACCTCCCACCTCCCCCTTTGTACTTTTGTACAGGCAATTCAAATATGTTTTGAATACCTAAATGAGTAGTTCACGCCAAAAAGTACATATTTTCTATCAATTACACACCCCAAGAAGCCTTGAAGTCATGGAGATTTTCTCTGTGTTTTGTCACATTCCTAAGTCAATAAATTGATGACCAGCACGTCCGGCATTGTATCTGGTAGGAGACTCAAAAGAGCCTCCATTGAGTCTTTAGAAAAATAGTCTTTGTTTTGTGAACTACTCCTTTAAAGGGTTCACCTCTAAATAAGATCATACAGACTCACAAACATGTGGGAATTTATAGTGGTTCACACAGGATTGAGTAAACCTAAAGTCTGCTTTATACTTCCGTCACACAGCAGACCTACAAGCTCACAACACGTCACGAATGTGAGGTGTTGTGAGCTTTTAGGTCTGCTATTTTTGACACGACAGAGCATAAATGAGTCTTTAGAAACCATATTTGTTGTACACTACACACATGGATAATTATGGATCATATACAGTTATATTGCATAGGGTTGTGTTGTTCTCAAGTATAACACTATTGTTCTTCCGTTTGTGCCAAAAGTTAAAGAGAAATGGCTTTTAGGTATAATAGTCATACATTTTTAGTAACAAGAGAAACGAACAAAACCCCCAAATCTCAGAGCTTCAAGTACAGATTTGGACATGAAGTGATAATATAATTAATGTCTCTGTTGTGCACAGAGTGGAATGTCTCTAAAACAACATCCGATATAATAATAGTAAAGGGTTCGGCAAACATGTAATAGCGCTCGTATCCGGACGAAATAAACTTTTCTTTCATGATCAGCTAAAAACCAGACCTACAGTATACGGTTAAAAGACATTAAAGTTAAAAGCCTGCCTGAATGTCGTAGGCTATACGAAAGAAACAGCCGGTCGATCGACAAGCGCAGCTTGAAGATCTGCTATTTTCGCTGCGTGACACCAGCGTGCATTTAAATCAAGTATATACTGTTAAGACCTAGTCTATTTTGTTGTAAATAATCTCCACCCACACAGACGTGATTAATGGGGTGATACTGTAGCTGTAATGGGGTGGGGGGTTTGATCACAGCTCTATCAGAAACAACCATCAGACAGGGGGGGGGGCTGATATATGTCTGACTTCAAAAGTCAACATCAGCAAAAACCAAAAAGCCGTCTATGTTTTCAGTCAGCATTCTAACGTAGAAATCATCGCAGTCAGACAGAAACCTTGTATCTTTCTCCATAATAAACGGTGTGTTATTAAAGGGTTGTTTTCGACGTTCTGCGGAGACAGACAGCAGACTGCTGCCATGGCGACGCAAACGCAGTCAGAAGACGTCCTTCAAGAACAGCCTAGAGCAGTGGTTTTCAACCAGTGGTCCTTGAGGGGGTTCCAGGTGGTCCCTAGCTAAATGGAGAGTTGGTGGTAAATAAATGGATCCTTATAGATCTTTAACTCTCGAGTGTAAAATGAAATCAAATGGACATTTTACACTCTCAAAGAGTTACATTATTGTCTATAAGTCTATAGGGAATGTAGAAGAATTGTTATTTTGATCGTTTGCCTGTTTTCTCTCCCATGTTTATGTTTATTAAAGGATCTCCATTAGAGAGAGGTCTGACAACTATAGCCCTATATACCCATCATCAACACAGCATGGAATTGTGGACAAAATCGACGCGGCGCGTTTCAGCGGGTATCAAGTAGTAGGTCATTCGTTTAATAAAAACTAAACGAGAATATGGAGATAAGAGGTTTCCGCCCGACAACGACAATACGTTTTGTTCCATCGTTACCAAAACAAAGGCGGCATGATAACTTTTGATAGTCATGCGATTAGAAATTATATAATAATTGTATTTGATTTGATCAATATGCTTTATGTAAACTGGAAAGAAGAAAATTGATTGTGTACTCTACTAAATTGGAGATAATAATTAACCACTGAAATCCTATATAGGTAGTTGACCGGGGTATACCACAAGGACATATGCTAGGTAGGCTTAGTATTTCCTTATACACCCAAAAGCGACATATCGTGAGCTTGTAGATTTTCCTGCGAAGATATTTGATGTCGATCAGTGGTTTTCAAGCTTGTAGATCTTTAACGCTTGAGTGTAAAATGTTCATCTCTCCTATTGTACCAATACAGCATGGAATTGTGGACAACATCTTATCCAACGATAAACTATCCTTTACTTTTGGGTCCAAGAGATTAAATCTCATCAAATGGTGGTTCCGTGGCTCAAATGGCGAAAAAAAAAATGGACCTCGATATGATGAAAAGGGTTGAAAACCACTGATGTCGATCGAAAACAGACAAGTCGCTAGCATAGAGCCCTGAGGGACCCCGGTTCTAAGTGTAATACAATGATATTATATATAAAGTGCTTAAAAGTGAATGACAGCATCATTATAAATAACAATATACTGGAAACTGCTTTAAACAAACAAAAAATATATATAATAACGACTAGTCGCCTCATGGTCAACCTTACCTAAACTGTGACACAGCTGTCTGTCTGTGTAGGCCAGTGGTCTTCAACACTGTTCAGAATAAGGACCCCTTTGGATGAGCGAGAGATGATGCAGGGATCTCCCACTACGTATTGTATAAAGTTCTGTTGCAGATCCACGTTGATGATGTGCATTTTCAGACAGTTAACCACTTAAACCCTCAATACTTGATCTTCTCCTCCCCTTAGAGTGATTATTCGTTAACAATAGTCCTGACCATTTCTCCAACTCTTTAGTAAAAGAGAACATTTTCAGATCGGGATACCAATTTTGTCCATTCAGGAGAGAGACCTCAATTCAGTAACAAGGATAGGCCTATACAGGATATAAAACAAGTGAAATTGGAAGTACATAATAATACACTAAAAGAAAACAGAACTTTATGAAAATGTAAGGAGATAAATGAATGCTCTTTGTGAGGTTGTTCTCTCTCCTGATATCGTGCAAAGATCGGTGTCCGCACCACCTGAAAACGTCTTTTTACAAACAAAAAAAGACAAAACAAACACTCTCTAGTAATGACTTACTATCAGAATATCACCAGCGAAAACATCACTTAATAAACATATTTTCCGTGATAGTCAAGTCAAGTGGTTCTTTGACAAACTTGAATTATGTTACAAGTTACACCCGTAACATGATTGTTTTTTGTTTTTCCTGTTTTTCTTTTAATCCTCTACACTTTATACAGAATTTCATAACAATCAAACTGCGCTGGAGGATAATGTCAGATTAACAGCGATAAAGTGTGAAATTATTGTAAGGAGGCAGTTTGAACGCAATTTTACCAGTGGTTATTTAGTCCTATTTTGTGAGGGTTATTTTTCCTTTTTATTATTTTTTAAATCGGGAAGACCAGGATGACATTGTAAAGTACCTCCAGTACGCAGTTGACATTGTCTGTGTTTTTGATCCATTTCTAACTCCAATAGCGGTACCAAATGGACCACTGGGGTTAAACACGGATGATGATTTGACTGTGCACTCTGCGACTTAGAAGAACCTTCCCAACGTTGGACCAGAAACAACTGTGCGGTTCCTGTTCTGTTTGTTCTGTACAGCGTGTGAAGGGTTAGTAGAGAGGAGGAGGACTACCCCCGGAAGATCTTCAGTATGGAATCTGGTTCTGGTAATACTGGAGCATGTCGTACGTTTTGCTCCTGTTGAAGAAAGGAAAAACAATGCAAAACTAATATTTTCTCATCCGTTTTCCAATCTGCAAGCAGCTTCAGAAAAAGAAAATATGACTATGTTTTTGTTTCTCCTACTTAAAGACAGGAAATATCTATATGTTGTGTATGTTCAGCTTTGAGGGTTTGTGTAAACGCAACCAATGAATGCCATTGATAATGAATGGCCAGCTTTGAGTGTTTGTGTAAACACAAACATTGCATAAACACGAACATTGAAGACAAAGATGAGGACGCAAAATCTGATTGGCCGGAATGAGATGATGTATGATGATAAGAGCGCCCCTCACTTCACATGAGTTTGATATTTAGTATTCCAGTGTCAATGCCACAGCTCACTGCCGTAATAGGAGCTTAAACAGAAACAGTGAAATTGAACACTCACTCAGTAAAGATAAAAGGACTTGTGTATCTTACCTGCTGCTAAGGAAACAGCTCTGTATGATTTTGATGATGTAGGCTGCCGCTTCCTTCTCACTCATCTGAGGGTTGAACCGTCCTCTGGAAAATAAACATAATCTCGTCTGTGTTCACTAAAGCCCCATTTATACTTTGTCGCGCGATGATGTCACGTGTCCCGAGAAGAGAACGGCCTAGACTGAGCTTGTGGGTCTGCTATTCTCGGTGCAAGACGCGTTCGCGTGTTGGAAGAGCCAATCCGTGTGCGTCAATCACAGGGCCATGAGCGCAGACGCCGATTGGCTCTTCCACTTTTTGGTGAGAGAGAGACAGAGAAGTTGCTCCTGCTCCAACTATCGCTTGGATCAGTGTTCATTTTTACAGCAAAAAAAGTTAGCCTCGTTTCTCATCATTTTGGACCATGGGCTATAGCCCATATCGTACGGCATACTATAGCGCGCCGTTTTTCATCATTTTTGAGGATTTGAAAAAAATGACGAAATGACAAAAACGATGGGTTATAGCCCATGTTTTTTAAATTTTGAAAAAAAAAGTTAGCCTCGTTTCTCATCATATTGGATCATGGGCTATAGCCCATATCGTACGGCATACTATAGCGCGCCGTTTTTCATCATTTTTGAGGATTTGAAAAAAATGACGAAATGACAAAAACGATGGGTTATAGCCCATGTTTTTGAAATGTTGAAAAAAAAAGTTATCCTCGTTTCTCATCATTTTGGGTCATGGGCTATAGCCCATATCGTACGGCATACTATAGCGAGCCGTTTTTCATCATTTTTGAGGATTTGAAAAAAATGACGAAATGACAAAAACGATGGGTTATAGCCCATGTTTTCGAAATTTTGGAAAATAAAGTTAGCCTCGTTTCTCATCATTTTGGACCATGGGCTATAGCCCATATCGTACGGCATAATATAGCGCGCCGTTTTTCATCATTTTTGAGGATTTGAAAAAAATGACAAAATGACAAAAACGATGGGTTATAGCCCATGTTTTTTGAAATTTTGAAAAAAAAAAGTTAGCCTCGTTTCTCATCATTTTGGACCATGGGCTATAGCCCATATCGTACGGCATACTATAGCGCGCCGTTTTTCATCATTTTTGAGGATTTGAAAAAAATGACGAAATGACAAAAACGATGGGTTATAGCCCATGTTTTTGAAATTTTGAAAAAAAAAGTTAGCCTCGTTTCTCATCATTTTGGATCATGCGCTATAGCCCATATCGTACAGCATACTATAGCGCGGCGTTTTTCATCATTTTTGAGGATTTGAAAAAAATGATGAAATGACAAAAACGATGGGTTATAGCCCATGTTTTTGAAAATTTGAAAAAAAAAGTTAGCCTCGTTTCTCATCATTTTGGACCATGGGCTATAGCCCATATCGTACGGCATACTATAACGCGCCGTTTTTCATCATTTTTGAGGATTTGAAAAAAATTACGAAATGACAAAAACGATGGGTTATAGCCCATGTTTTTTGAAATGTTGAAAAAAAAAGTTATCCTCGTTTCTCATCATTTTGGACCATGGGCTATAGCCCATATCGTACGGCATACTATAGCGCGCCGTTTTTCATCATTTTTGAGGATTTGAAAAAAATGACAAAATGACAAAAACGATGGGTTATAGCCCATGTTTTTTTAAATTTTGAAAAAAAAAGTTAGCCTCGTTTCTCATCATTTTGGACCATGGGCTATAGCCCATATCGTACGGCATACTATAGCGCGCCGTTTTTCATCATTTTTGAGGATTTGAAAAAAATGACGAAATGACAAAAACGATGGGTTATAGCCCATGTTTTTTGTAATTTTGAAAAAAAAAGTTAGCATCGTTTCTCATCATTTTGGACCATGGGCTATAGCCCATATCGTACGGCATACTATAGCGCGCCGTTTTTCATCATTTTTGAGGATTTGAAAAAAATGACGAAATGACAAAAACGATGGGTTATAGCCCATGTTTTTGAAATTTTGAAAAAAAAAGTTAGCCTCGTCTCTCATCATTTTGGATCATGGGCTATAGCCCATATCGTATGGCATACTATAGCGCGCCGTTTTTCATCATTTTTGAGGATTTGAAAAAAATGACGAAATGACAAAAACGATGGGTTATAGCCCATGTTTTTTGAAATTTTGAAAAAAAAAGTTAGCCTCGTTTCTCATCATTTTGGACCATGGGCTTTAGCCCATATCGTACGGCATACTATAGCACGCCGTTTTTCATCATTTTTGAGGATTTGAAAAAAATGACGAAATGACAAAAACGATGGGTTATAGCCCATGTTTTCGAAATTTTGGAAAATAAAGTTAGCCTCGTTTCTCATCATTTTGGACCATGGGCTATAGCCCATATCGTACGGCATAATATAGCGCGCCGTTTTTCATCATTTTTGAGGATTTGAAAAAAATGACAAAATGACAAAAACGATGGGTTATAGCCCATGTTTTTTGAAATTTTGAAAAAAAAAAGTTAGCCTCGTTTCTCATCATTTTGGACCATGGGCTATAGCCCATATCGTACGGCATACTATAGCGCGCCGTTTTTCATCATTTTTGAGGATTTGAAAAAAATGACGAAATGACAAAAACGATGGGTTATAGCCCATGTTTTTGAAATTTTGAAAAAAAAAGTTAGCCTCGTTTCTCATCATTTTGGATCATGCGCTATAGCCCATATCGTACAGCATACTATAGCGCGGCGTTTTTCATCATTTTTGAGGATTTGAAAAAAATGATGAAATGACAAAAACGATGGGTTATAGCCCATGTTTTTGAAAATTTGAAAAAAAAAGTTAGCCTCGTTTCTCATCATTTTGGACCATGGGCTATAGCCCATATCGTACGGCATACTATAACGCGCCGTTTTTCATCATTTTTGAGGATTTGAAAAAAATTACGAAATGACAAAAACGATGGGTTATAGCCCATGTTTTTTGAAATGTTGAAAAAAAAAGTTATCCTCGTTTCTCATCATTTTGGACCATGGGCTATAGCCCATATCGTACGGCATACTATAGCGCGCCGTTTTTCATCATTTTTGAGGATTTGAAAAAAATGACAAAATGACAAAAACGATGGGTTATAGCCCATGTTTTTTTAAATTTTGAAAAAAAAAGTTAGCCTCGTTTCTCATCATTTTGGACCATGGGCTATAGCCCATATCGTACGGCATACTATAGCGCGCCGTTTTTCATCATTTTTGAGGATTTGAAAAAAATGACGAAATGACAAAAACGATGGGTTATAGCCCATGTTTTTTGTAATTTTGAAAAAAAAAGTTAGCATCGTTTCTCATCATTTTGGACCATGGGCTATAGCCCATATCGTACGGCATACTATAGCGCGCCGTTTTTCATCATTTTTGAGGATTTGAAAAAAATGACGAAATGACAAAAACGATGGGTTATAGCCCATGTTTTTGAAATTTTGAAAAAAAAAGTTAGCCTCGTCTCTCATCATTTTGGATCATGGGCTATAGCCCATATCGTATGGCATACTATAGCGCGCCGTTTTTCATCATTTTTGAGGATTTGAAAAAAATGACGAAATGACAAAAACGATGGGTTATAGCCCATGTTTTTTGAAATTTTGAAAAAAAAAGTTAGCCTCGTTTCTCATCATTTTGGACCATGGGCTTTAGCCCATATCGTACGGCATACTATAGCACGCCGTTTTTCATCATTTTTGAGGATTTGAAAAAAATGATGAAATGACAAAAACGATGGGTTATAGCCCATGTTTTTGAAATTTTGAAAAAAAAAGTTAGCCTCGTTTCTCTTCATTTTGGACCATGGGCTATAGCCCATATCGTACGGCATACTATAGCGCGCCGTTTTTCATCATTTTTGAGTCTTAGTCTAGTCTTAGTCGAATAAATATAAAAAACCTTAGACTTTTAGCCTAAGTCAACAAAATTAACACTGGCTTGGATTCTTATCAGTCTTTCATCAACGCTGCCAGCAGATTAAACTTCCCATTTGTTTTGATCACAGGTGTGTGAACCATTCGCTCTACAGAAACACGCACATGCACACGCATACAGTTGTATTGTAATACTTACTTGAGGAGTTTAATGGTTTGTCCCCTGAAACAAGGCAGTCCGGTGTCCAACATGAGAGTGACTAGAGAAACCACTGCATCCATGTAAGGCCTGAGAGACACAGGACACACATGATGTCAACAACAATGTTTAGCAAGTTAGCATTTTGTTTTTGGCGTTCCCCCTTTTGTGCCAGGGAATGCAAGTAACATTAAAGAATGTAAGCTGACACAGTGACACACACAAAGTGACTGGTTAAAAAAAAAGGACATGATAATGTTTACTGCGATTATGGTAAGCTTACTTTTCACATTTTACATATCACAGACACCAAAGAGTAAAAACTCCTGTAACTTTAACAAGCCATTTATTTTGGCCGATACCAATATGCAGCCGATACGTCGGTCTAACAGATCTCACCGTACAGCCGATACCAATATGCAGCCGATACATCGGTCTAACAGGTCTCACCGTACGGCCAGGTATCGCCGATACCAATATGCAGCCGATACGTCGGTCTAACAGATCTCACCGTACGGCCGATACCAATACGCAGCCGATACATCGGTCTAACAGATCTCACCGTACAGCCAGGTATCCTCGGACACACATCTCCATGAACCACTTGAAGGGTGTGGCCTCCATCTTCCCGCCCATTATCATCACCATCTCATCGGTCAGCTTGATGTCTGGCTCCCAGCCCAGGTTACCCCCAGGAGAGCTCTCAAACATGAAGCCAAAGTCTGCACGCACACACACATTTGA
Organism: Protomyctophum bolini; assembly: GCF_963924005.1. NCBI lineage: Eukaryota > Metazoa > Chordata > Actinopteri > Myctophiformes > Myctophidae > Protomyctophum > Protomyctophum bolini. Next base: position 21,731,958 of record NC_137883.1, on the reverse strand, counting down.
ATTATTTTATTTGGTCCACACTTTAAAAGGAAAATGCATAAGGACACAAACAGTATGGGTGCAGTAATGTTACAGTCACAAGCCTATGACACGTGTTTGGAATCATGATACAGCATGCAAGAATGTCACTCAGCAGCAACACACACACACACACACACACACACACACACACACACACACACACACACACACACACACACACACACACACACACACACACACACACACACACACACACACACACACACACACACACACACACACACACACACACACACACACACACACACACACACACACACACACACACACACACACACACACACACACACAAATTTGTTTTTGTCTAGTTTTAGTCAACAAAAGGTTGAATAAAATATATTTTGGTTTGCCATGATGGCGTTACTTGTTTTACATAAATGGATGAAAGTACCCTTGCTGTAATAATGTACAGTACCTATATGGATGAGATGGCCCTTGCTGTAATAATGTACAGTACCTATATGGATGAGATGGCCCTTGCTGTAATAATGTACAGTACCTATATGGATGAGATGGCCCTTGCTGTAATAATGTACAGTATATGGATGAGATGGCCCTTGCTGTAATAATGTACAGTACCTACAGTATATGGATGAGATGGCCCTTGCTGTAATAATGTACAGTACCTATATGGATGAGATGGCCCTTGCTGTAATAATGTACAGTATATGGATGAGATGGCCCTTGCTGTAATAATGTACAGTATATGGATGAGATGGCCCTTGCTGTAATAATGTACAGTACCTATATGGATGAGATGGCCCTTGCTGTAATAATGTACAGTATATGGATGAGATGGCCCTTGCTGTAATAATGTACAGTATATGGATGAGATGGCCCTTGCTGTAATAATGTACAGTATATGGATGAGATGGCCCTTGCTGTAATAATGTACAGTACCTATATGGATGAGATGGCCCTTGCTGTAATAATGTACAGTATATGGATGAGATGGCCCTTGCTGTAATAATGTACAGTATATGGATGAGATGGCCCTTGCTGTAATAATGTACAGTATATGGATGAGATGGCCCTTGCTGTAATAATGTACAGTATATGGATGAGATGGCCCTTGCTGTAATAATGTACAGTATATGGATGAGATGGCCCTTGCTGTAATAATGTACAGTACCTATATGGATGAGATGGCCCTTGCTGTAATAATGTACAGTATATGGATGAAAGGCCCTTGCTGTAATAATGTACAGTATATGGATGAGATGGCCCTTGCTGTAATAATGTACAGTACCTATATGGATGAGATTGCCCTTGCTGTAATAATGTACAGTATATGGATGAGATGGCCCTTGCTGTAATAATGTACAGTACCTATATGGATGAGATTGCCCTTGCTGTAATAATGTACAGTATATGGATGAGATGGCCCTTTCTGTAATAATGTACAGTATATGGATGAGATGGCTCTTGCTGTAATAATGTACAGTATATTGATGAGATGGCCCTTGCTGTAATAATGTACAGTATATTGATGAGATGGCCCTTGCTATAATAATGTACAGTACCTACAGTATATGGATGAGATGGCCCTTGCTGTAATAATGTACAGTACCTAAATGGATGAGATGGCCCTTGCTGTAATAATGTACAGTACCTATATGGATGAGATGGCCCTTGCTGTAATAATGTACAGTATATGGATGAGATGGCCCTTGCTGTAATAATGTACAGTACCTACAGTATATGGATGAGATGGCCCTTGCTGTAATAATGTACAGTACCTATATGGATGAGATGGCCCTTGCTGTAATAATGTACAGTATATGGATGAGATGGCCCTTGCTGTAATAATGTACAGTACCTAAATGGATGAGATGGCCCTTGCTGTAATAATGTACAGTACCTATATGGATGAGATGGCCCTTGCTGTAATAATGTACAGTATATGGATGAGATGGCCATTGCTGTAATAATGTACAGTACCTACAGTATATGGATGAGATGGCCCTTGCTGTAATAATGTACAGTATATGGATGAGATGGCCCTTGCTGTAATAATGTACAGTACCTATATGGATGAGATGGCCCTTGCTGTAATAATGTACAGTATATGGATGAGATGGCCCTTGCTGTAATAATGTACAGTACCTAAATGGATGAGATGGCCCTTGCTGTAATAATGTACAGTATATGGATGAGATGGCCCTTGCTGTAATAATGTACAGTACCTACATGGATGAGATGGCCCTTGCTGTAATAATGTACAGTACCTATATGGATGAGATGGCCCTTGCTGTAATAATGTACAGTACCTATATGGATGAGATGGCCCTTGCTGTAATAATGTACAGTATATGGATGAGATGGCCCTTGCTGTAATAATGTACAGTATATGGATGAGATGGCCCTTGCTGTAATAATGTACAGTACCTAAATGGATGAGATGGCCCTTGCTGTAATAATGTACAGTACCTATATGGATGAGATGGCCCTTGCTGTAATAATGTACAGTACCTATATGGATGAGATGGCCCTTGCTGTAATAATGTACAGTATATGGATGAGATGGCCCTTGCTGTAATAATGTACAGTACCTATATGGATGAGATGGCCCTTGCTGTAATAATGTACAGTACCTACGTATATGAATGAGATGGCCCTTGCTGTAATAATGTACAGTACCTATATGGATGAGATGGCCCTTGCTGTAATAATGTACAGTATATGGATGAGATGGCCCTTGCTGTAATAATGTACAGTACCTATATGGATGAGATGGCCCTTGCTGTAATAATGTACAGTACCTATATGGATGAGATGGCCCTTGCTGTAATAATGTACAGTATATGGATGAGATGGCCCTTGCTGTAATAATGTACAGTATATGGATGAGATGGCCCTTGCTGTAATAATGTACAGTATATGGATGAGATGGCCCTTGCTGTAATAATGTACAGTATATGGATGAGATGGCCCTTGCTGTAATAATGTACAGTACCTACAGTATATGGATGAGATGGCCCTTGCTGTAATAATGTACAGTACCTATATGGATGAGATGGCCCTTGCTGTAATAATGTACAGTATATGGATGAGATGGCCCTTGCTGTAATAATGTACAGTACCTATATGGATGAGATGGCCCTTGCTGTCCAGCATGATGTTTCCATTGTGTCTGTCTTTGATCTGCAGCAGGAACAGCAGCAGACTGTAGGCTGCCATACTGCGGATGAAGTTATAGCGTGCCTGTCGGAAGATAGGATGACAGTTAGTACACATGATTTAAGGTCTTTAGACACCGGGGGTCGTAGCAAATACATAAGTCTGTAAATGTTGTAGTAACTTGAAGTTTAGATTTCATATGTAATACCAGGAAAAGGTATAGGCCTGAAGCCATAGCTTATTTCACCTACCCTTTTACAAAATAAAGAAAAAAGGACAAGACACATGTGTATGTACATTATGTACATTATTTATATAATTATTTATGATCTTTATATGTGTGTGCATGCGTGTGCGTATTAAGAGAGAATATTGTGTTCCCATTATAAGACAGGCTGAAAATAACTTTTATGTTTAACCACTTAAACCACAGCATTCATATTCTGGGAGGAACATTCACCACAAATAGCCGATCTACAAGCTTTGGTGAAGAGACTTATTGGTGTACTGTAGCCTGTAGGCTGAAAAACAACGCATCAAGTACAGTTTAACTCGGGTCTGTTTTACTAAGCATAAAGGCTCCAAGTGGTTTAAACTGAAGTGTCATTGATGGATTATCAAAGTATTCTGAGGCACCCCTGGAGTTGCGTCAAGGCACCCACTCTGAGAAGCCCGGACTTAGTGTGACTTGGTGTGCAAGTGGCTTCAGAGGGTACAGGTTTGGGCTTAGAGGTGATTGATAATACTTTCCACACCTTCTGAAAGGCCAGGGTGGACTCGTCTCCGTACTGGTTCCTGAAGTAGTCGTACATGCCGAAGTCAGTCTGTCTGCCCAGCTGGTCCCGAGACTTACAGTCTGGGATGCACTCAATCACACCACACTGAAACACATACCGGTACATTTACTACATTATAAGCGTCATCATTCTGTACATTGGAGAACACACCACAGATAAAGTAGAAATCCAGACCAAAGCACATGTACCCTGAATCAGCCTATAATCCTGTCCCGACAGACATGTTGGGACATGATTATAGACTGTCCCAACAGTCTGTCCCAAGTGGGAGCTTTGCAAAGTTAGTGTACAGACAGTATTTTTATATAACCATCTTCTTACCCCCGGGGCGGTACTATAACATGTAATATGATGACATAGCGTTCTCCTTACCTCCGGCACAGTACTATAACATGTACTATGCTGACACATAGCGTTCTCCTTACCTCTGGCACGGTACTATAACATGTACTATGCTGACACATAGCGTTCTCCTTACCCCCGGCACGGTACTTTAACATGTACTATGCTGACACATAGCGTTCTCCTTACCTCTGGCACGGTACTACAACATGTACTATGCTGACACATAGCGTTCTCCTTACCTCTGGCACGGTACTACAACATGTACTATGCTGACACATAGCGTTCTCCTTACCTCTGGCACGGTACTATAACATGTACTATGCTGACACATAGCGTTCTCCTTACCTCTGGCACGGTACTATAACATGTACTATGCTGACACATAGCGTTCTCCTTACCCCCGGCACGGTACTATAACATGTACTATGCTGACACATAGCGTTCTCCTTACCCCCGGCACGGTACTATAACATGTACTATGCTGACACATAGCGTTCTCCTTACCCCCGGCGCGGTGGCCACCACTCTGTAAGGGAAGACGAACAGGTCCAGTCCCACCAGCTGGAAGATGTTCTTGAACAGACCGATGATCTGCAGAGCCAGCATGTCCTGTAGAGGGCGTGAGCGAGACAGACAGTAAGTAGCAATGGGTTCTATGCACACATAATAACTCTTCCTACTTCCGGGCCGCTTCCCTTTACACTCCCATACTGGGCCATTTGGACTCCATTGGGGTAGCAGAGTGTTTCCAGTGAGCCAACATGCAAAATAGTTACATTGTGTGTGTGTGTGTGTGTGTGTGTGTGTGTGTGTGTGTGTGTGTGTGTGTGTGTGTGTGTGTCTGTAGGACGTTGCTGAAAATGAGCACTTGTGCTCAGCTACTACCCTGGGTAAATGAAGGATAAAAAAATTGAAATCACACCTGTGTGAACTGAGTGGTGCAACTCCCCTCTCCCCCTGCCTCTCTCTCTCTCTCTAATTAGCAGGCAACAGTGCAACACTATCTCTCTCTCTCGGTTTCTGGCACAACAGCGCCAATTTTGCCCCTACTGGTACTCTAAACATAGTCACATAGTCCCATAGTGACATTGCTGTTCCTTGGAGTGGTTGCACCACTCAAACCAGAGTGGAACAGACAGAGCCTTCATTAGTATCATCGGTAACACCTTGTGTCTCCATATAGGGAACTATCCCTTTAAGCTAGTCATTTGAGGACCCCCCCCCCCCCCCAATAATTTGGGGACCCCCAGTTTGAGAACAAAATGATGTACATCACGATGAGAGAAGTGAGGATTGAAGTATACCTGTCTGCAGTCATCGCCCACTTTAAAGATGGCCGCCTGCCAGATGACCCTGCGCGCTGCGTCTGTGTTCTCCTCGGAGTCTTCCAGAGAGTCTGAGGTACAGCGCATGCCCTCCTTCTCCAGCTCGCTCACCCCGCAACGCTTCACCTTGAACTTAGCCAGGTAGGGAGCTTTGGCCGCACTGCATGATGGGAACACGTGGATTAAAGGAAAATGTTTTCTCTCACGGCTGAAAACTATTTGTATGGACAATGGCCATGTCCTAATGTGTGAAAGAAGTCCTCCACACTAGCGCTGATTCCTAAACAATTAACACAATATGTAAAATGATGCTGTTTTAGTCATTGTTCCTGCTGTTCTACAGTACATACTGCCAACCAGGTGAAGAAATCAAGGACTGAGGCTTTAACCTTTGCTTTATTGAAAATTATAAGAGACCATTAGGCTTCTGAACACATTGCTAGTTTGGCCCCTTAAAATGCTCTAATCTTAATATAATAACCAAAAATAGCCTATGTACACAAGCTCTCAATGCATCACAGATGCGTTGAGAGCTTGTAGATTGGCAACTTTTGCGGCGCAACATACTTCCATAGAGGACAAGACATGCATGGTTTCTATGGAATCCAAATGGCTGAAATCAGTCGTGATGACTGAGGAGGACTTGTGTGATCAAGCAGCCTAACACAAGAGCCAACAACATGTGAGCTTACTGTACCTCTGCATAGGGGTTCCTGACTTGTAGTCGATGTCCAGGACTATGGCTTCTGGGTTGCTGGGGAGATAGCAGCCTAGAGACAAGACAGACACACCAAAGTGGTTCATGCACAGAAGAGTTTCAATGGCATTATAGTGTTGTTGTTGGGCATCTCCATATTTGAATGAGTTTTATTTTCATACTCCACTTGATCATACTACAACGTGACACAAAAGTATCCAAAATAGCAGATCTACACGCTTGAAGCATGGTGCGATGTAGCGCATTACATAGGAATCAGTGAAAATGTGGATATGTGGATATTTATCAGACTTATGAGAAGTATGGTTACCTGGCTGAACTTTGATTTCTGCCAGGGCCTTGAGACAGGCTCGCTTCCTCTCATCACCCTTTGGAATGGGTCTGAAAATAATTACATTTTAAATTAAACACCAGGGACACATATCAAATATCCAGAATAGTTGCGAGCAGAATGAAATCTTTGTCTAGCAAGAGAGAGGGGTTTACCAGGCTAATCTGGACCCCCAGGGGATCCCAAATTGGGGGTCCCCAGACGATTGTGGGGTCCCCAGACGATTAGCTTAATGTGCAACATTGTTTTCTTACTAAACCCTAAACAAACCATTCATTTCTAAAGTGACCTTTATTATATTACACAAGAGGCAAACATTGTGAAAATTAGCAGATCTACAAGCTTACGCCTCAAAGTTCAAAGTTCGGCTATTTTCACCATGTTTATCTGTGGAACCAAATCAAACTAAATGTAATGCCTAAAACTGACACAGACATCAATGGTGGCTTCAGCCCCTGCCCTTTTACCCATCTGTAAAAAAAATCACACCCGTGTGAACTGAGTGGTGCAACTACACATTTATTGTTATAGTTACTGTACACAAATTGGCTGTCATTTTTGGGCTGAGTAGGTAGGGAATTTATTTTATTTTTCGTGGGAAGGATGGGTAGTAAGGATTTTGTTTTCTTTTTTGTCCTACGGCAATGATGGATAGGCTTCTTTTTTAATAACTTCAATATTTGCCTGAATAATCTTTTAAATAATGAATGGTTCAAGTACACAACACTGTATGCCTATAGCTAAACATTTGAAAACTTTGAATAGAATGTCCACACACTGGTTGAATACTTTAGAGTTCATAACTAAACACCCTTTATGGAGACTACAGGCTGGCTGTAGCTTCATGCTAACCGTTAGCTTCTCTCTTCCCCTTGGACACTACAGAGTAATGTTAGCCTGTAGCTACATGCTAACCGTTAGCTTCTCTCTTCCCGTTGGAGACTACAGTCAGCATTGATGTGTGTTGCTACGACGCAGCATTGTGTTGCTACGTGCTAGGCACGCATTGTGCAGGCACGCGCATCTACACATACGCGTGCGATACCGCACGCACGCAGCGCACTGCGCACGCAGCATTGACGTGTGTTGCTACGACGCAGCATTGTGTTGATACGTGCTAGGCACTGTAGGCAAGCATTGTGCAGGCACGCGCATTGTACACACACGCGCAAATTTCACGCATGCACACACCACTCGTGCTCATTGAGGTACACAAACAGGTACGTACGTACATACATGGACATTGCTAGCTGGATGTAGGAGTGGTTGCACCACTCAAAAACAGACCTCTCCAGACGTGAATGCAGCATTTCTTTACTATGGTGAAAGAAACGCAAATGCCCCACTTTCCATGCCGCACCCAAAAAAGGCATTTAGGAGAATTGCTTTTTTCCGAACTTGAACGCAGACTTTTGCAGTGTAGAAATCCATGTCGCAAGCCATAACAGCACATATCCAGTAGCTAAAGCGTGCAGAGTCACTTAGATCATCTATTGTCGTATTTTGCCAAAAGTGCCCTTTTCAGCCCATGCCCCCCCCCCCCCCCCCATGCCTCTCCGGCATAAACTGCTGTGTGAAACAAACGTACTTGATGATGGCAGACACGTTGGTGATCTTGTTGAAGAAGTCAAACTCTCGCGAGTAGAAGTCCTTTGCTGGACCAGACAGAGAACCAGTCATTTCCTCCACCATCTGCTCCAACAGCTCCCCAATGTCAGCTATACACAAAAACATGTACAGTTAAACTCAGATCGGTGTACATTTTGTTGACTAAAACTATGAAAAAGAAATTCCGCAAACTACCTTTTTTCACTGATGAAAACTAAATAAAAACTAAACTAAAACCAAGCTATGGTGACTAAAACTATGCCACGCCCTGAAAATAGCTGATCTACAAGCTCACTGATCTTGTAGATTGGGTATATTTATTTTTTTCCCCCTCACTGCCAAGGGAGTTTATATCAGCGAAAAATGTCATGGAAACGGATCGTATCAACCGCAAAATCCCATCCTGATCCGCTATGCTTTTCCAGAATCCGATGAGGCATGCTTTTCTCGCAAGCTCCAAATTGAATATTTATTTTATTTCCCAAATGAACAGCACACGTGTCCGAACCTCGGCCTGAAACCAGTGTTGATTTTGAGAGTGCAACACCCGAGCGCAACCAAACATAAAATTACTTTTCTTTGTAGTTCTACAGTATCTCTCCTCCAGTAGTCCCTCCCTAACATTTTAGTCTAGCTTTTATCTGTTGACGAAACTGTCAATAGAAGGTAGGCCTGTGACATCATGATCATACCCGGAAGTTATGCGGGAACGACTACGGAGTGGCAAAAAAACGACAGAAAAGTCCTATCTGATTGCATTAAATGATGAAAAACGACGTTAAACTCACTTTGGCACTCGATTTGCCACTCACTTTATGCATGCGCATAACCTCTACCATATATACAGTATTTAGTCTTAATCTTGGCTTCGTTTTTATTTTATTTTCGTCAGGCGGGAACCCATTTTGGTGTTTTAAACATCATGTTATAATTTAGCTATTGAAAAATAGCAGATCTACAAGCTCATAGCGCGCCACCGAGTGGCACGCTACGAGCTTGTAGGTCTGCTATTTTTAAAAAAATCGTGAAAATATTTATTTCAGAAAACTGGAGGATTTTTTTATTTCTACGTCAGGCCTAAATGGGTTAAAAAGAGGTAGTCTCACGGTCTTTGTGGTGCGCCTCCTCGTCCAGGTAGATGTTGGTCTTCATGTTCCAGATGAACTGGTGGGCCAGCAGCTGAGAGGTCTGGGCCGCCCACAGGATGTACTCTCTCACGTAACCCATCTGCGGTGGTGGTGGTGGGGAAAAGTATGTTTTATGTTTTACGTTTATGTTGAGTAAAAGTAGCAATACTGCAATGTAGAAAATACGCCGTTAAAAGTAAAAGTCCGGAATTCAAAATGTACTCGAGTAAAAGTACAAAAGTATTGGCATCAAAATGGACTTAAAAGTACCAAAAGTAAAAGTGCTCATTGTCCCATTTCAAGTTTTCAAAAATAGCAGATTTCTGTATATTGAAAATATACAAACTAGGGATGTTGGCATACTTTGCCGATATGCAATTTTACAATATTGTCCAACTCTTATTTTCCGATTCCGATATCAAATGGTCAGGTAGCAACATCACCCGTCATGGAATTAACACATTATGCCTAATTTTAAAATAGAATTACGCATGTGAAAACCGATATTGATGTTTTACGATATTACATTTAATTTAGTTAATATAACGTCTGATGATAATGGGGGGGGCAATATTATCTGACATCTCTGCAACAAACAGTTCATTGAACTTAATATTAAACATATGTTAAAATGGTACAGTACTTTAATGAATAATCACCTTATCATAGCGGAGAGCTTGGACGATCTGGGGGATATAGAACAGGATGGCGTCCTAAAGAGAAAGGAACGTTAGCTGAAAGCAGTCTTATCTATCCATCTATGTCTGTGTGTAATCCACGTAACAATTGAACCGTTTGTCCCACTGACTTCAAATTCGACATACACGTTCCACACCCCCGCAGGGGGTGCAGTGCCCGGTGTCGAGTCGGTCGGACCCACGGTTGTCCAGAACCGCCCCTCTGCCTGGGCTCTGTAACAGGAATGCCCAGGGTCCATATATGGAGCTGGCCTGATCTGACATCATTCAGTCTACATACTGTAGACTCCATATTTGGGCATGCCTGATAAAGAACTCCATATACGGGCATAAAAGGGATACAGCCATACTATCTGGGTGGGGGGCGGGGGACATGCATTTCCAACTTGCATCGTTCCAAGTAGGAACGATGTGCCCAACGGGCACCGCTATAGAGGCCCAACAGGCACTGCTCTAGTATAATTTAAGATAGTGGAAGATTTAAGGAAGAAAATTAAGCCGTTAACTTCAAGTCATGCTACAAAGGTCCCCTTTGTAATGGAAGTACCTTATAGGAAAAGATTTATCCAAAGATACGAGTTGCAACACCCTTCATTACTGAAATATTCACACACCATTTGCAACCAATACAGCCAAGCCCCCAGAAAGGCTTGCCAATGTTGAAGCTGCGAGACGTAGTGGTGAAAGCTAGAACTGCAGGCGGGCCCCTGAATTTAGAACGAGGAAACCCCACGCCACTGGGCGCATTTGAAAACATACGTTTAAACAGGGTAACTTCTCACCCCCTAAAACTTTAATTTAATTTTCCCTGGCAATAGGAAAGAAATGATCTAAAGAGACAAATAAGATCACTCTTCATTTCTAAAATATATGAGTTTAAAAAAATGGCCGCCACCATATACAGCATAGTGCCATAGCTCATATCTTTGCTTTTGTTAGAGATATAATGATAACATTTGTGTCAATTCATGTACATTTCTGGGGTCAAGTAATCCAATTCAATATGATTCCAGGCAAAAAAATCCAATCATTTTCTCATTGCCATGACAACAGGGGTAAAATATGCTAATTTAATTATAAAAAAATACATTTTCAGAATTGTAACTCTCTCCCCAAGATGGTAGTCAATCAGTTATGGAGGTATTTTGGATCATCAGGCATTGAGGCAAACAAAGACAGAGACACGCAGGTATTTCTAAGATACATGTTCATGAATTCATAGGAAAGGTGCATTAAAACATAAATTAAAAAGCCGAGATTAGACTAGTTATACACATGACAGAGGGAAGGTTGTGTCATGGGGCCACGCTGTCCTCGAGTACAAATTTACAAATCAATACCAGGCCTGCATGTCACGCTGTTGCACTGTCTTGATTTTATAATACTCAGGTTGTCAGAACATACTGTATAAGGCCAAGGATTATTCTCCTCTTACACATTATAATATAGACCGTACAGTTTTAATGTATGAAGATATTAATATTATTCAACACAGTGCAACACCGAAGACTGAGGTAATAATCACTTCGGTGGCATCTTCAGTTTCATCTTCAACATCCACTGGAAGTGATTTTTAGCAGGCCTACTGTGGCAGCGAGCTCTCATCTGTTGCCATCAGTAGTCATGGATGCCAGTTCCCACCTGACGCCACGTGTGAGTCCCGACCGCTCCAGACCATACTGAATAACTGATAGCTTTAACGTCTTCAGACTAGGACTCACATCTAAGAGGTACAAATCACCACCGTGGTGGTTGAATCCTCTAAAGAGAATGATACGATCTCCCACCATGCAACAGCACATCATATGCAGTAAATCCGGGTCTTTTAGAAGTTTACTGGATTGAATTTCCACAGATCATTGAAGGTCTTCCGCCAGGTTTGGCCGCCAAATATGTATAGCTCTCCATTGTATGAAAAGGCACAGTGACTCCAGCATACTTCTGGAGGCACTATAGAAGGCCTGCTCAGCCAGGCGTGTACACGCCATGGCATCAAATGTCACGTAACTTGATAATGGACAAAGCAATGTCATGAGTCAAAGTCCTAATCTGTGATTTGTGAAACGGCGTCAACGTGCTTAGATTGACTATTTAAAAATATTTTTCAAAATAGAAAAAAAAGGCAAAGAAGTTTAGGGAAAAAATTGGCAAAATGGTAAATGGTCTATTTTATATAGTGCTTTTATCCAAAGCGCTTTACATAGATTGGGTAATTTACCCATTCATACACTGATGGCGGAGGGAACCATGCAAGGCACCTGCTCATCAGGAACAATTAGGGGTTCAGAGTCTCGCTCAAGGACACTTCGACACTAACTCTGGGGGAGCCCAGGATCGAACTGGGAACCTTGCGGTTCCCTTCCAGCCACTGCTGCCCCATATATCTGTTAGCATTAGGGTTTTCTGGAAGATTGAACATCTACAAGCTTACAACTGTGTCGTAGATGGACTTTTTCGGCTTCATAGAAGACATGCTGACTCCTATGACATTCAAATGACTGAAATCAGTCGCGGCGACTGAGAACTTGAATGGCTGCTTGATGCTGTGCAGTGTGCACATGCAGTGTTGTATTACCATCACATCATTGAGCCCCCCTACTACTGTATGCGAGTGTTCAATGTTGCAATGAATCCAACAGCTGTTCATACTTACAGGAGGAAAGGAGCGCAGCACCTTGACGCCATACTGAGCGGTGAGAGGATGAGGAGGGTACATGCTGCTGAAGTAGGACAGGCCGGTGGGAGGGTCTGCCGGAGCCCAGCACAGGATGTGGCTCAGCTCCGGAGAGTCTGCATCGATGGTGTGCCACGTCACCAGGAACTGGAGGGGGTTACACAGAGAATGCATTCATTAAAAAAAAAAACTACTCAGGCTTATGTGAGCACAAATTCCGTATTTAGATATTAAATATTAATTTATTATGCAAACCTATTGTAACTTCAAACTCCATTTTAACCATGTTAGATTCATCGAAAACACCCGTCCTATTTTCTGGTGACTGATACTGCCCTCCTAATACGTGAGGTATTTTATTATCACAGTTTTCATTTATTTGTAATAATCTTTGTTCTTTCCCTGATGCTTTTCATTTTCAAAAATATATACAATAAAAAAATAAAAATAAATGACAAAACAAGCAAAAAAAAACAAGACAATTATTAGTTGGCATTGTAAGAGAGTGTGGTGAGCCTCGTCAAGCCAGCCGTACCTTCACAGCCTCGGGTACGTCGCTCACCGCTCCGGGGTCCAGTCTCACTAGTCTAGTCACCTCTGCAACGATGGCCTCGTTCTTAAACCTGGTTCACACACACACACACACACACACACACACCGCTCACATCTGATTCTACTGTGCACAGAAGGCAGGCTGGTGTCTGGAGATGGAAACTGTAGATGCCCGGAACAATCTGAACATAATATAGCGATACAGTGCACGATTCAGTGGTGGAAAAAGTACCGTACTCACATTTTTACCTTTTTAAGTAAAAGTATCAATACTGCAATGTAGAAATGATCTGTTACCAAGTCAAAGTCCGGAATTCAAAATGTACTTGAGTAAAAGTACAAAAGTAATGGCATCAAACAAAGTGTACTTAAACAAAAGTACCTGTTGTTTCCACCACTGGCAAGATATACGTTTAAATCAGAGAGAAGATGATGATGACACAAATGGATTGTGTCACTTTGAGAAAGACAGATCAGTTCAGAACCTGCATGGCAGCCGCATGGCCACAAGGTACGGTGCTATGCTACCTGGCTGGCAGCCGCATGGCCACAAGGTACGGTGCTATGCTACCTGGCTGGCAGCTGCATGGCCACAAGGTACGGTGCTATGCTACCTGGCTGGCAGCTGCATGGCCACAAGGTACGGTGCTATGCTACCTGGCTGGCAGCTGCATGGCCACAAGGTACGGTGCTATGCTACCTGGCTGGCAGCTGCATGGCCACAAGGTACGGTGCTATGCTACCTGGCTGGCAGCTGCATGGCCACAAGGTATGGTGCTATGCTACCTGGCTGGCAGCTGCATGGCCACAAGGTACGGTGCTATGCTACCTGGCTGGCAGCCGCATGGCCACCAGGGGTGCCGTGTCATTAGTCAGAAGGTTCATTGTTCCGAAATTACTATCCCTATCTCTAACCCTAACCTAAACCTAAACGCAAGCACGGGACTTCGAATCTATGGGCAGTTCCCCACCGGGTACGGTGCTATGCTACCTGGCTGGCAGCCGCGGGGGTGGACAGGTACAGTGCTATAGTCCGATGGAGCATTGGTTCGAAGGAGCATTGGTCCGAGGTGCGTTGGGGGTCGGGAGAGGGTTGGGGTTAGGTGTGCTGCCAGTGGCGGAAAGTTCTTATAACGGCAGGGGGTTCATGCAGCCACGCCCCCTCCCCCCCCCCAGCGGTGGAAAAAAAACGAGTTTGTTTTTTCGGTGGGTGCATATACTGCATATTGATATATTTTGCCAAAATGCCAGTGGGTTCAGTCGCGCCTTTGCCAAAATGCCAGGGGGTTCAGTCGCGCCTCTGAACCCACGGAGTTTCCGCCACTGTGTGCTGCCCCGGGGGAGGTTAGGGTTGAGGTAGGTTGTCGTTCGGACCAATGCTCCGTCAGAACAAACACATGAACCCCAGTGCTATGCTACCTGGCTGGCAGCTGCATGGCCAGGTACGGTGCTATGCTCCAGGCCAGGTTGACGTTGTCCTTCCACTGCTTCTCTGTCAGACTGATGTATTTGGACCTCCAGTTGGCGATGCTGGTCTCCACCGACTGCTCCGTGGCGATGTCCAGCTCGTGCGCAGAGAGCGGGTTGTACCACGTTGTCAGACGCTCAATCTCACTGGCCTGAGAGAGAGAGAGAGAGAGAGAGAGAGTAAAATATACAGTAATAAATAAATAAGATAGCTCACATTATATCGGCATAGTTATCTTACTAGTTATCATTCTTGGTGTGGAAAAGGCCCTTTATGCTTCATTTATACGTGGTTGTGCATGACGGTTGGAGGAAACAACTATTAATCAAGCTTTTGAAAGCGGTGAGGAATTAAAAATGATTAGAAATCCATGATTGTCCATGTCCTCACTCACCAGTAAGGCCAGTAACAAGGTCCTTCGTTTCATGTAGTACTTGTGAAGCTGGGTCCCTCGGTTACTCTTCTTAGACATACCTGCATGGGAGCAGAGAGAGAGAGAGAGAGAGAGAGAGAGAACACTTTGAGACCCACTGGTGTAGCAGAGTGTTTCCAGTGAGCCAACAATAGCAGCATCCTGAGATGGCGCCCAGACAGTAGCGTCAAGAGGCGGCAAGATGCCGCCTAGAGTAGGTGTCTCTTCTGGGTTTTTAAACAGCTGGTGGATGGAAATGACGCTCACGCTGCAACTTGACACGTCTGCAAAGCTTTCAGTTTTTTTGCCGACGCGTCAAGTTGGGTACACTATCACTCTATTTGACTAGAATGGAACAGAGCTATCATTAGTATCATCAGTAACACCTGTGAAGGAAGTAGGGAAGTGGCCCAAGTTATTTCCAAATTGGCGTGTGTGCAAACTGTGCATATTGCCCAATGGCCCCTCAGCTCTCACTCAGCCACAACCGCCGTAGAAGAGTGACCTGAGTGTTAAGTTCACAGACCTTGCCCTGTACTGAACGTTCAGCGTTGTACCTGATTTCTTGGATGTGGTGGACACGCCACTGGACAGAGGGTACGTGTTGATCCAGCCGCCCTGGCCGCTCTGCTGCGAGCGCGAGCTGGAGTCCATGTTGTTCCTGAGGTCAGCGGCGTTCATCACCGATAGGCTGTTCAATGACGGGTCCTGATTATCTACACACACACACACACACATACCGTTGCTGTTGGGCAGAAACCACTGTTTTGTTTGGTAAATTATACTACTATTATAATACTTGATCATACAAAAGTATCAAAAGTAGCAGATCTACTAGCTTGAAGTGTGGCGCAAAGCGATGGGTTTCAAGCTTGTATATCTGCTACTTCTTGAGTCCAAGCGGATCTCTATCTGTACCTCTCTCACACAGTCTCTTAAAATGTCCTCTTCTGCCTCTCTAGCAATCTGGCAGAACCAGTTTCTGTGGCTATGGTACACATTTAGCTCAATACTTTGTTGCACGCCGGTGTCCCGCACCAGATATACAGTAATCTACAAGCTCACAGTACAACATGTTGTGAGCCGAGGTGAGCTGGCTGACCGACTGACTTTTCTTGGTGTGCTACGGAGTACAGACAGACGGTAATGTCTTGGTATCCCATTTCTTCATACTACTTCCGCAACCAATTAAAACACAAATGCACCGTTTAAATAAAGTGAGAAACTCGCACGGACACAACACCAGAGGTAGCTCCACTGATCTAATCCCCACGCAGATTCGGCACAAAATGGGGATGAATTCATTATACTATCATCATGCCACCAGAATGTGGAGTGACCTACCAAGAGCCATCAAAAAGTGTGCCCGTCTGCAATTTACAACTGGACCTAGACAAGTCTCTAGTATCGATGATTTATTGTATAGTATTATTGTATATCTTTAAATGTCTGGATGAATTGAATACAAACGTAGGACCACAATGCAAACAACTTAAGCCCCCAGGGCCTTTGGTTTTATCCTTTTAGTATTATTATATAACTGTACAGCTGTACTTTTTGCAAACTGTTAAAGTATTCAATCAATCCAAATGCATGCATCTTATCTCCATTATCCGACAGCTAGCCATGTGCAGGTATTTCATATTTGACTGAAATGCTAACGGCTTAATTCACATTGTTTTCTTGAGTCGTGGTTTAGAACGAGCTTCAATTAAACTGTCTGGGTGAAGATCCCTGCAGAGTGGATCGGATCTTTTTCTGCCATTTTTCTGTATTTTGTCTCCCTGCTCTTCTATTGAGACATTTAGATTGTGTCAAAGGTCATGTCTCAGCTAGACACAAGATCTGGGTTACACACCGGCATTCCGAAGAAATCGCAGATCTACATGTTCTACTTTCCACATTCTGTGTACAACAGCATACATTTACAAATCACAATGACATTTGGCGGTGAGGGGCATTCTGAGAAATGAGATGGTTTGACCTGTGGAGTTGAGATGGTCATGCGTTTAAAAGGAGGGACATCCAATAGGATTACATATACAGTAGATAGAGGTGCTGTAACTTATTCAGATCCACTGATGCCGGAACAGATGTTATTTATGGCACGGTTTCCCAAACGGGAACGCGTTTCAAAAGTATTTCAATGAAATAATTGCCGGAGAAATACTAGTTTCCCGGGAAAACGTCTAATTTCCATTTTGGGTCTTGAGCTAGAAAGTTGCCACAAAAGGAACCACTTGTGTCTGGCGATGACGGCAGGAGGACCAAGACGAATCTGATCCAGGATCTGTGGTTAAAGGACTTCAGGCAGAGAGTGGTGGTGAGTATGAAAGTGAGACGATGATTCTCTGGGTCCTCGGGAACAGAGAACAGAGGAGTATCTGGGTGGTGGAGGAGGTGGAAAAACACACGTTTTCAATTTGCATGAGCTTTTTCTTTTTTACCAAATTGAGGAGAGGGGCGGGCGGGTCGATGTGATGAATACAGTAAGTCATGCGTTTTAATACAGGTGACAAATTTGTGCTGTTCCTCACACCTGGAAACAATAAGAAATAAATTGTGAAAAGCAAAGCAGTGAGATTAGTGTGACAGTTGGAAAGAGGGTAGCACTTTATTGCGAACACAATGAGCACTTACTATGAGACCTAGCAGATCATGTCTGTCTGTGTGTGTGTGTGTGTGTGTGTGTGTGTGTGTGTGTGTGTGTGTGTGTGTGTGTGTGTGTGTGTGTGTGTGTGTGTGTGTGTGTGTGTGTGTCTGTGTGTGTGTCCTGCTTTTGTGCCCATATATGGAGCTGAGTGATTTGGCTGCATTTTGTGCCCATATATGGAGCAGAGTGATTTGGCTGAGTCATGGTGACATCAGTGTGATGGCGTGGTCCACACTACTTTCACAGTACTACACAGTTCTCACTAATTCGTAATTTATTCTAATTGTTATTGCAATTTACGATCTGCGTTCGCTTCCCGCGTTTGCGCGTCTTACTCGGAATACGTTAGTCATACGTAACGTTAAACATTAGTAAACACAGTTGTACATGTTTCAGCTATACGCTAGCATTAGTTAAACATGTTCTATATCACTGCTTCCATCTCATACTGTAGAATTTTAGATGCTTCATAAGGCGCATAGATAGTCCTCCATAATTTAGATGGGCTCACACAAAATACTTATTTTTGTATTTTTTCCAGTTTTTCATGTGTTTATGAGGTGACAGTACTTCATTAGAGCCCTTGGTATGGTTGTTATGTGCAATGATGTCTTCCCTTTGTATTTAGGGTTTCTTCCTGGAGGCTAAAACCTTTACAGTCAAACGTGACAATGAAAAAAACTGTTATATCCGATAGTGACATCACAATATCATCGCCTCCCCTAACCCCTCCCCCTTTATCATACCAGTAAGACGCGCAAACGCGGGAAGCGAACGCAGCTCGTACATATTTAGGTTTTGGACGTATAGCTGCTTTGGGGACTCCTTATATGGTTATGGCTGAGTCATGGTGACACAAATCACTCAGCTCCATATATGGGCACAAAAGCGGGACAGACAGACAGACAAACACACAGACAGACAGACATGATCTGCTAGGTCTCATAGTAAGTGCTCACTGCGTTCGCAACAACAACAGCTGTGGGTGCGGCTTCAGTTCAGGTGAATCAGCACCCACCAGGCATACTTAATGAACTGGTTGGCATGTCCACATAAAAACGACCCTTTAACAAATACTATGCACTTTTTTTGAAAGAAATCTTCCTCCTTATATAATAATAACATGATCATGTTTTAGGGTGAAAAAAAATCACGGCACTCCATCTTTAACTAACGACTTAAATCACGAGTTTGAGTATGAATACGATGGATTAAGCATTTAATGTATTTAATGCTTAAAAGTGTATCTTTATTATAAAGTGCTACCAGAAATAGATGGAAGAGTTCAGCCACAGACTCATGGTCTCCCAGTGCAAGAGCAACACAAAACCACGTGGACAGTCTTTTATGCCTGTAGTTCTGGGATTAAAACCATGTGGACAGTCCTTTATGCCTGTAGTTCAACACAAAACCACGTGGACAGTCTTTTATGCCTGCAGTTCTGGGATTAAAACCATGTGGACAGTCCTTTATGCCTGTAGTTCAACACAAAACCATGTGGACAGTCTTTTATGCCTGTAGTTCTGGGATTAAAACCATGTGGACAGTCCTTTATGCCTGTAGTTCAACACAAAACCACGTGGACAGTCTTTTATGCCTGTAGTTCTGGGATTAAAACCATGTGGACAGTCCTTTATGCCTGTAGTTCAACACAAAACCACATGGACAGTCCTTTATGCCTGCAGTTCTGGGATTACCGACGACTCCTGCTCGACACTATTTCCTCATGGACTACTACTACTCTACATACTACAGAAAATGTTGTTAATGGACAGCGGGAACAGCTGGGGAGTTGGGGGAGGGGGGTAAGCAGCGTCTTTAGAGGCAGTATGACTTGACTTCTGTGAAAATCCTGTAACCCTCCGTGGGCTGCATTTTGCCAACGGGTTGCAATTTTGACACCCCTGGTACAGTTCACCACTGTTCTCATTCTTATCTCTCTACACTTGCCTGTCCCGTTATTGTTTTTGCTGCTACAAACACCTCAATTTCCCCCACAGGGATCAATACATCTAAACCAGGAGTTCTCAAGTGGGTGTCGTGACACAAGTCCAGAGGTGCCGCAGAATACTTTGATAATATTTGGACTTTATCAATTTAATTTAACCACTTAGATAGACCCTCCATACTTCAAGTATGACGTTACTTTCAATCTGTTGTAATGGAAACTACTATTCTCTCAAGTTTTCTAAGGTTCTATAAAGTAACATGATGAAAAGGTTATTTACAGGGGTGACCAGACTAAAAAAGAAAAGAACAGTTTGAGATCCACTGATCTAAACATATATTATCTGGAAAAGAGCCATCAAGGGAAAGACAGAAAAGAGAGGCGTGAAGATGAAGTGAGAGCAGGCATGTGAGAGGGGATATGAAACAGAAAGAGAAGAGACAGATGGGTGAATCAGCACAGCATACATGTGTGAGGATAGAACAGCATCAAATTTGACATGCTTTAAAAAAACATGCTATACTGCGCCGCAGGTTTCCACTGCTTTCAGCTTACTTAGGAGCGATATCGGAGAAGTGCTGGACACGATAAGCGATCCGAATATCCCGGCAGAGAGGCTGCTCGGTGCTGGGGTGGTACCAAGCTCACCGGGTGGAACCAGCTGGCACGCCGCCAGGTACTTCTTGTCGGACAGGATGCTGGCGTAGAAGCGGATCATGATGCTGATGTCCTCGCGCAGCCGCTTGTCGCCCTGGGTGGGGAACTTTGGAGCAGCGCTGGAGAGACAGGAGGAGAAAACGTTAAGCACGTAACCCATTAAGATCCGAGGACCAGATTCTACAAAATGTTGTCTTCTAAATCATGACGGTTTCACCTATGTTTCTATATCCGTGGTTCTCAAACTTCCCCCTGACAACATTATTGGCATGTAATGTACCCTAACTAACAAGACACAACTAAAACGCAAGGGGAACTGAGATATACTATAGCCTGATTGTTACTGGTATAAGAAATACCAATAGACTACACTTTACTATGGTACCCTATTGTGATATGAAGTTATATGAAAATAATTTTATTTATTATGATTATGATTATGGAAAACAAATAAAATAAACCATTTGCTTTATAAAGAACCTGATTTTGTCTTCAATGTTTTTTCCACAAATGAGTCTTGAGTGCTGCGCTACGAGCTTGTAGATCTGCTATTTTTCAACAGCTAAAGTTTAAAATAATGGTTAAAGTGAGCTAAGCTAAGGTGACACAGATGCGTTCCAGGTGGGTTAAGCCCTATGAACCTCTTCACTCTTCATACGACTGACTGCAAAAATAGTGGCACGCATCCGCTGTACTCATAAATCAGCTATATTTGACAAAAATCGACGCACACCAAGGATCTTCTGTACTTGTCCTACTGTATCTAACTCAGTAGGCTCTGACCTGGACATTACAAGGAACAGTATAAATACCATTATTCCTGCACAAAGTACCTGGTACTGAAAACAGGGCTCTGATAATTGTCTATTAGATTTTTCTTCTTTATAAAAGAAAGTCGGCCTAATTTCACAAATAATAGTTAAGACTGTGTTTGCATTTTGTACCTGAAGTAATCAAAGGCGGTGGAATAGATCTTCTCTCTGAGGACGTTCCTTATGGTGGTGTTGGTGACAACATCCGAGTGCAGCAGAGACAGACCCAGGGTCAGCAACCTGTGGTATACAGTAAAACACATTGTATTCACAGAACATATCCACAATACAGGGTCAGCAACCTGTTGTGAGTTTTCAGACTACGGTGGAAGACTGTAATGTACCTCTCCAGACTGCACCTTAGCCCGTAGCACTTGTCCTGGTCTTGACGACCTTGCAGGTGTATGCAAAGGCTAAACTCTCCTCTCCATATTTAAACTTGTGGTGTTCTCTCGTTAAATCAATGCCCGGCCTACCTTCATCGACAAAAGCATCCAAAGTAGCATATGAGAACGCTGGAAATGCGGACCTGAAGCGCGGTCCAATGGCAGCGACGTGACGGTTGAGGCTGCTCTTAGTTCCGCCCACGCTGAGGGACAGAGAGCGTTGCATCAGACTGCAGAAGATCTCCACCTGGTCTTCACTGGAGTACTTGGCTATCTCAAACCTCTGGACCAGGAACTGGACAGATGGATGGATGGATGAAGAGAAGCAACATCTCATACTGTACAATACTGACTTTGGGAAAGCATGAATGAATGCTTCGCGCACACAATTTAGGCATCTAGCAGACGCTCTTAATACAGAGCGACTTACAGTAAGCAAGAAAGGAAGATTATCTAGGATCATAGGTAAACCAAGACCCTTTCATCACACACACACACACACACACACACACACACACACACCTCTATCCAGATGTAATGTGGCGTGACGTCTGGAGGGCAGGGGACCGGCTGACTCTCTTCCGAGGCGGCCAGAGGGTCGGCCTCCACCTGGGCGTCAGAGAACAGGCCCATCTTCAGCTCCACGGTCATCTGCCACGCCCCCGCCATCTCCCGCATGAACTGCAAACAGAGGCCGAGAGAGAGAATGTCTGATAGACGCTGGTGTGTGGGGGGGTCTGTGTACAGCTTGCAAATTTTGATTTAGTCATAGTCATTTGAATAAAATTGTGTTTAGCTTTACTCACCTGAAATGTTTTAGTGTTATAGTTTTAGCCGTTTCTCCTTTATTTGCCGATGGGTTCTCAGATTGAGTTTTAGTTGACTACATAATATAAGATTTTAGTCAACTAAATCTACAGTTGATTTAGTCGACTAAGATGTATTTTGGCAGGCCGTGATGCCGTCGTAATGGCTGATTTTACACTTACAGCGCGTCTTACACTATTTTCAGCATGCAACCAAGCGTAAAACGACTTGTCTTTTAGTTCTGCTAGATCTCTTCTCCACTAATACCTCCCTAACATTTTCGTCTAGTTTTTATTTGTTGAAGAAATTGGCAGTATATGTAGTCTTAGTTTAAGTCATCATAGCTTAGATTTGATTTAGTTTCCGTCAGGTAGTAAGTCGACGAACATTTTTCGTCATGGTTCTAGTTGGCAAAATGAACACTGGTACGTACAGGGACTTCCACTCCGGTGCGTGCAGCCAGCAGCCATTCCCAGCAGGCGATGGCTGTCTCCATGCCAATCTCTGTGAACATCCTCAGAGGAGACCAGCACAGATGGTGCAGGAGCTGAGGGTCACATTCTACACGGCAAACAAGAGAAAGAGGACGGGTCAGGTAAATGGAACAAACAAGATCATTCTTATTAAAGTTTGGTATATTTACACAATAACTTCTCCAAGCCATGGTATATTGCGATACAGCTAAGGAGCATTGATCAACGACCCCCTTAGCTGTGATATGTCATACTACATACAATGGCTGGGAGACTGTTGCTGTGTTTTTATTAATGGTTAGCAAAGGCAATGATGATGATAATAAACACATCCTAATTACAATTGATCTTTCTTTCAATTTAGAGTAGAGTAGATTATTTTTCACCTAATTTTTTCTCCCAATTGAGTCGTTTCCCACTGCTTTGCCACTGCACCGCCTCCACCCAATCTCCTACCTTCCTCACAAACCCTTGTGAGCTTGTACTGTAGATCTGTTATTTTCTCGCGAATGTCGGCCAAGAACAGAAACGCCAGAGTTCATGTGGTTAAAGATAACATCGCGCACGGATGACGGAGACAACCACGGACGAACGAACCTTTGGTGCTGATGAGCAGGGCAGCCAGTTTGAACATGGCCTCGGTGAAGGTCTCGGGGTGTCCACTGTCCAGGGCCTCACCCATCTGTTTGATCAACAGCCGGCTCAGGTCTGAGTGGCCTCGCACCGCCTGAGAGAAATTGATCATGCCTGACACCTAGAAACAAGAGGATGGAAATATGAGCAGGAATGAGTCAAGCAGCACTTAGTGCCGTGATCTTTGTACTTTT
Organism: Protomyctophum bolini; assembly: GCF_963924005.1. NCBI lineage: Eukaryota > Metazoa > Chordata > Actinopteri > Myctophiformes > Myctophidae > Protomyctophum > Protomyctophum bolini. The sequence goes on along the minus strand of NC_137883.1, from coordinate 21,708,178 downwards.
CTGTTTTGCTTTTGTCTATGGAGTTAACATTACTCTAATAGACACTAGGGCTTTCACTTCCAACTCTTGTCGTGACAAATCATGACTACAAACAAAAATGTTCGGGCCAAACAAAGAATTAGAAAGTAGAAAAAAAACGGCAGGTTACAACACTTTTTTTGTTGGTTTTCTTCTTTGTAATTATTTGTTTGGTCCACAATATTGTGTGTGTTGTCATGATTTGTCACGACAAGAGTTGGCTTCGGACGACGCTTAAAAGGTCTTTAAATAAATACGTTTTGAAAGGTCTATAGGAAAAATGCATTGGGATTAATTTCCTGGGCCTGGTGGTGTGATTGGGTGGGCGGGCTCACCTCTCCGGCATATCTGTTCCTGAGGTTGAGGGAAGCCATAAAGTTGGAGTAGTCCTTCTTCACACAGGCTGGTCTCTCCGTCAACTGGGTGGTCTGCGGATACAAAAGCATTTAGAAGGTTTAGATTTAGAATTGTTAATATATTTTAGGTTAAAAATGTATTCATGTTCTTGCCCTCGACACCAATGACTTTCTGCTGCAGATATTACAGTATTTAATATTTCAATAAACAAAAGCGAAATGAAGTGAACGAGCTTCGGTGTAAAGGATGACCCACCCCTAGTGTGGTGCTCTGTCTGTTGTAGCCAGCAAAGTGAAGAATGCTCTCCGTGGCCATGGCCAGCCCTGTGTGTTGAGACAGACCGGAAACCCAGTTCTGATGCTTGTTCAGATACTCCTGAAAACGACAAACACACAAACGGTTAGAACAACAAGGCCCTTTAGGCCGTAATGTGAAATTTACAGTCACCAAAGTGATCAGGGACCAATACGAGTACGATCAAATTGATTGAACTTTATACTTGTATGAAGGTCAATGCTCTGTCACACGGGTTCTGTCTGGGCAGTAGTTTTCAATCAATGGTCTAGGGACCACCAGTGGTCCTTGAGGGGGTTCCAGGTGATCCCCAGCTAAATGATGAGAAGTTGTTAACCAAATGGACCCTTATAGATCTTTAACTTTGGTTTAATTTTACGCTCTCAGGAGCATTACTTGAAGAATTGTTATTTTGATCAACGTTTCAGTACAGCATAGAATTGTGGACAAGATCTTATCCAATGATAACAAAATATTCTTTAGTTTTGCGTGTGAGGCTAAATCTCATGACGGTCCGTGGCTCAAATGCTGAACAAATAATGAAAAGTGTTGAAACCCACTGCTTCAGTGGTGTCCACTGCCGTGCACCACTGTTAAACTGTCAAACCAAAACACACTAAAAGGAAAGAAACAAAACAAAACAGCGTCCTGGCGCTTGTGTAGGGATGTGTGTGCGCGCGTGCACTCTGGCGTGCGTGTGGGTGTGGTGTGTGTTTGTGTGTTAGCTCTACAGCTAGCCTCCGTACTCCGCTCACCCACGGTAACCCTCTCCGCTCAGCGGCTCCCTACTACGTGGCACGGCTCCTCTTCAAAAGACAGCGTCGACGGTAGACGTGACGGCGAGATGAGGTTTTGCAGCGGCCGCTCCATGCCTCCGGCGTGGTCGTCCCTGATTTGATGGCAGGCGATCGTCCGTTGTTTTCGAATAGCTCACTACGGGGTTTCTGAGAAACGTTCACTGGGCAACTGCCGTCCTCACAATTACAGCACCGGTCTGTACCACACACTTCTCACTCCCGCGACCGACTCAAAAACTGGAAGTCGTCTCAATTTTTGTTAGAGGCTGGGCATTCAGCGAGCAGCCAACCAGAGCCATGCACAGGCAACGTCACTGACAAAAATAGCGTGGATCTCCGTGTGAGTGCTGTCATTCCTTGAACATATTATTTTGGTTTACTCTTATTTTGGCGGATCGCCACAAAGTCTGTAAGTCTGACTTTGTACAAATGGAACCAAATAGACCCATTAGCGTCCGTTTGGTTCCATGTGTACACAGTCAGAGGAATTAGGAGAGACCTTGAAATCTATACGTCTGTGAACCATTACTCTGACAGATCAAAGCATCATACAGAAGATAGCCACTACGAAGTTAGGAAAAGGAAAGGAGGACATTTACCTCCTTTTTATTTACTCTGTCTCTCTCTAGCCTTGCACCAATACCCGATAGCAAGTTGCAAACAGGCCAGTAGATGGATTACCTGCAGGTGAGACTTGGTGACAGACGGTGCCCATTTCATGGCCTCTTTAAGGATCTCACCACACCGAGCAGCAAAGTCCTTCACTATGCTCTGAAATCACACAGTATTATTAGTCACATTCAGCAGTCACATTCAATTCAGCACAATCCAGTAATAAATGCAGTTATTATATATATATACTAAGACTAAATTCTGATTTAGTCTTAGTCTTGAATAACACCATTTAGTCATCTGAAATATTGATTTTCTTTTCCAAACAACATTAATGTTGAACAGCTGTTCCTACCTCTCTGGCCTCGTACGTGTCAGGGACAGTCACTCTGTAGGGCGTGTCTGGAATGTCATAATAAGGCTGGTCTTTGTGAATGTCCTGCAATATGTACAATCAATAGCATCACGTTGACAATCGATCCACTGTTACAGGGATAAGTAGATTACTACATGAACGCAACCATAAAAAGGTCTATATGCTAAAGGTGAAAATATTTACAAGCTCAAAGCTTCATTAACCCATTGACGCCTGGTGCAACGTATACGTTGTTCTACCCTTGATGCCGGCCGTGCTCTCTGTGTCTCATCAGCTATTGCTATACATGTAGCAACATAACTATTTAAAAAAAAAAATCATCAGAATTTGAAGGTTTTCAGAAACCTTAGGTCAGGCCCTAGAAGGCGTTCCCAGATTCGGCCTCAGGCATCAATGGGTTAACTAACATTTCTGTGTGTTGTCACACGCCAACCGGCTTCCCTCCCCCGAGTGTTCATGTCCGTTGATGCTCGACAAAGCCTGATGCGCCATGATGGATTTGAACCCGCGACCTCCTCATGGTGGGCAGACACTTCTGCGCCACCAGAGCGAGATTGGCTATTTTCATGCAACGCCATCGTATGACTAAGTATAAAATAGGGTTTTAAGTGGATAATTGAAGTGAGAGAGAATGGTTTTAAAGCACTTACAGCACTGAGGGAGAGGGAGAGTGTCTGCAGTATGTCCAGCATAGTCCTCAACACACGACCGCTCCACAACAGATGAGGGAAACTGTGAATATTAAAAAAATACACTGTTATTACTAATGATTACAAGATTCCACATTTATGATTATTACTTGCGCAAGCAGAGCGCGCAAGTAATAGTTTCGCCCGGCTCGTATGCACGGTCCCAGCCAACCTGCCACTTTTGATGCGTATGCGTATGTCCCAGCAAATTGTGCCTGATTTGCTGGGACCAGATTACATGGTGTGTATATGTATAACTATAGCTCTCAATGATGACGTAATAAATATGTGGATTAAAGGACCCAATGCCAGAGTGTAATTGGTCTTCGATTGCGACGTAATGACGATATGGTCATGGACGAATCTGGTCTCGAAATTGCGACCATTTTGGTCGCAAATGCGCCTGAATTTTAATCTGTGCGATCTCAAAATATATATATAACTAAAAAAAAGTAAGTTCCTAGTGCATTCCTGTCTGGAGTTATGATTTTTAAAATAAATATCTCCTTGGCTTCTTCTGCTCTTCCTCTAACCTCCCGTCAGTCCGTGGACTGATTGGGTGATTAACATCAGCTGGACCTGAGGTCCTCAGCTGTGAGAGACAACAAAATGGCTCAATTGAATGGAATGTGTGGAGGCAACACACACACACACTAGACATTTTCCTAGACATGAAAATGAATGAAAAGTTATGAAAATAACTTCTCATAAATATATACATATGTATATATATTTTTTACTTCAATCAAAAAGCAGGCCTACATAAAACAAATGGTTTTGTAGCCATTTACAAATCCAGAAATTATAGCAGAGACAGTATTTAGAATTTAATTATATTTTCAACTGGTGTATTGCCACAAAAATAGCATCTCATACCAACTGGCTTGTAGGCCAGTGGTTCCCAAAGTGGGGTCCGGGGACCCCTAGGGGTCCTCAGCTAAATGATAGTTAGGAACCAAATGGACCCTTATGGGTCTGAAACTCTGAGAGTGTACTACATACTATGGGTAAACCAATTTCACTGTACATTTGTACACTCAGTTAAATTAACTTTGATTTTGCAATATACAGTGGGGTCCCAGAGATAGAAATGGGGAACGGTAGCCTAATTCAGGTCAAACTGGGGGTCCTTGAAATGTAAATAACTGAAAATCACTGCTAGAGCCGTAAAAATCTTCTCTTATGGGGGTCCCTGGCATATATTTCCAAATGGGGGTCCGTGGGCTAATGAGTGTCAATTTGGGGGTCCTTGACATGAAAAATTTTGGGAACCACTGTTGTAGGCTACAAGTGTAATAATAATGAATGTAAAAAATAGATTACATATTGGTGCTCGTAAGATTTTGGTGGGTGCTCCTAATTTTTTTCTGGTGCTCCTTCATTCTGAATTTGGGAGCACCAGTGCTACCAAGTAAAAAAGTTAATTTCGAGCCCTGCATACGCATCAAAAGTGGCGGGTTGGCTGGGACGGTTTTAGGCGCAAAGTAACCACAGTATACCGCTAATCAAATTACATATAGTATATGTATAACTAGCTCTCATTGATGACGTAAGAAATATGTGGATTAAAGGACCCAATGCCAGAGTGTAATTGGTCTTCGATTGTGATGTAATGACGATATGTTTTAGTGTTGGGAGGTTTAAAGGTAATGCTCCTGTGTATACATGTATGTAATCTGGTCCCAGCAAATCAGGCACAATTTGCTGGCAAAAGTGGCGGGTTGGCTGGGACGTTTTTTTTTAATATTATTTATCCCACGATTTTGTAACCCATTTTTCACCCCTGTGTCAATCATCTAATGTGTTCCTCGGCTCTACACACCCTCCGCCAACCTGGGGAGAGCAACGGACTTAACTCATGCTTCCTTCATGCTTGAGTGTCCAAGTTGCTCCTTTACACCTGACAGGGGGGAGTTTCCCTGGTTGGACGTAGCGTGTGGAAGGAACACGTTATTCCAACCAGTTCCTTTCCCCTCCATCAGGCGCCCCGGCTGGCCAGGGGGAGGCAGTTTAGAGACCAGGATTACTGCATGTTTTTTGTGAGGGTACCTACCCTAGGGGACATGGGGAGAACATGCAAACTCCACACAGAAAGGCCCTTTCGCCAACCCCGCCTTCGGGTATGGGCACTGATGACGCGGAGGAGGAAACACGCCGCCAGCACCCACAGCGCCCCGAGCGGGAATCGAACCCAGGACCTTCTAGCTGTGAGGCGACAGCACTACCAACTGTGCCACCGTGCCCCAGGTACAGGTAAAGGTAACATGTGTATAGTGTATACATGTATGTAATCTGGCACCACTGCCGTATCAGGCACAATTAGCTAATAATTTTTTTACATGCATAAAGTAGGTAGGTAGCAAATAGTTACACCTAATAATTAGACATTTCAAACGTTCCTTCACAGAGATACTGAGATTTCACAGTTTATAGCGGTCGAAAGTACTTGCGCGCTCTGCTTGCGCACTAGTTGGCCAGTGTGCAACAAGCCAGTGTGCAACAAGCAAGTATACACTCGACAGAGTGCAGTTCTAGTTTCCAATATATTCAAAGTGTCGTTGCAAAGGGTATTTTTACACACAGTAACTCTCCTCTTTTAGACATTACTATGTCACAGTGGTTAAAAGAGATATCCTCATGATGATATTATTGAAAACTGGAAACATTGTGTGTGACTTCAGAGAGATTTGGGTGTAAATTGCAACTCTCACGTTTCAGCCAGTCCAGAAAGATATTTGTCGGCCACTCTGCGGATCCTCTTATGGATGTGGTTGAAGTTGACCAGCAGGAACTGTGCATGGCGTTCCAACTCCTCCTCATGGGCCTTGGTCTTTGGCTGTAAAGAAAAAGAAAGAAAAAAAAAGAAGGAAAAAGAAGTTCGCATTACCGGTGATGTATATGGAACTACAATTCACATTAATAATAGTGTAGATAACAGTTTTAAGTTGTCTCTGTTCAAATGAGAGAACAAACATGTTATTACAGGATCCATGGGCACTGGGCAGGAGGGGTTTTAGGCAGCATGGACCCTAAAGATCTGGCTTGCTGATAAGCAGCTGTTGATAGTAGCTATGTTAGGACATGCACCTACTGTGCTCCTGTTGTCCTTCCTGTTGACCACTACCATAGGGAACCACCTTTAGCATTCTCCCTTTGATATCTTTGTCCTGATTTGTATTTAAAGTCTACTGAAAATGTCTATCTGTGTGTTAGGCCCACAAGCCGTGAGGCTGGCTGGGTGCATCCATGGAGCTCCATGCTCCATGGCTGTGATCTCTGCTGTTTTTCTACACTCTCTGCAATAAAATGGACTTCGAAACATTCATCTGCGTGCATCGTCGTCAGTCTCTCTCTTAAGTTGTTAGATAGAAAATATACATCACCGGTACATTCATTTTTGACATGGCTTCTTATATGGGCCTCAAAATCAGAACACATGATGATACAAAGGCTATGTGTTATTAAGTTATTAAGACCAGATTCTACAAATGTCTTCTAAATCCTGACAGTTTTCTGAAAAACGTATCAGTGGTGCACTGGTGGCTCAAACTATTTCATGTCAAGGACCCACATAATTATCTGAATTTGGCCACGAATATTCTTCACGATATTCTTGTTATTGTTAAAAAAACATTGAAAGAATACACATATTCAAAGATTTTAACACATTTTCACGATTTCTTCAAAAATAGCAGATCTACAAGATTGCACTCTGTGCCGTGCTATGAGCTTGCAGATCTGCTATTTTTCAACAGCTGAAGTTTAAAATAATGGTTAAAGTGGTTCAAAGCTATAAAGTGACACAGATGCGTCCTCAGGTCTAAATGAGTTAATGTGCACTGCAAGGTGTAAAGATCCCCCTCACTTTATCAGCCATCATGTGCAGGAAGATCTCAAAGACCTTATCGCCGACTGCGATGACACACTGCATCATACCTGCAGAGAAGATGTCAATCGTTTCAAGGAAAAATGTAGCGGGATAAAGTACGTACTCACAATTTGTACTTAAGTAAAAGTATTAATACTGCAATATAGAAATACACTGTGAAGTAAGTCTGAAATTCAAAATGTACTCGAGTAAAAGTACAACAGTAACTTTGAATATTCAATTATATGATATACTATAATACCCTCTGTTTGGTGGCTTAATTTATTTGATGTTTTGTTTCTTCACAGAGTCAAATGTTTTATTATCATGAATAATCAGGACCCTGGATTGCTTGATTCTAGGCTTAAAATAATTTATATAAATATTTTTGGAAATCTCTATGGGAAGAATGTATGAGGTCTGGAAGGATGTAACCAGAAAATAGAATGCTATGCCCCATTATGTCTTTATATGTGTTGATTAATTGAATATACAGGACCACAATGCAAACAATTAAGCCCTCAGGGTTATCTTTTTAGCATTATTGTATTGTATAACTGTACCTGTGTACTTTTTTCAGACCGCAAATAACGTCTTAAATTAAATCAAGCTAACTCTTACCAGACTTGTCCTTCTGTATAGCCCTGTCCTCAAAGTAGCGGAACATGACCTGGAAACGGTCGGAATCCAAACAACGAAGCATCCTAAGAGATAAGAACACATTGAGGAAAACATGGAAAAGTATAAGTAGCCTATTGTATGTACTGTATGTATCAATGACCTCTACTGATCCGTGATGCCTCTCGGCTCCCCAAAAACAACAATGGCGGACGTGGTCGCGCGGATCGGAGCATTGTCTACCTAAGAGTCTTTAGAGGCATTCATATTTTAGTTGCTATTGAGCCACTAAACATGGTCACTTTGTTCATCCACCGCGATCTGAGCTGGAATTCTCATAAAAAAGACCTAGAAATGCCTCAGCCCCCACTTTTGTTTTTCAATGCATTGAGGCTGAAAGCCAATTGAACACGGAGCTGCTGATCGACCGAGAGCTTTGATATGTGGTAAGCCAACGTTATAGGTTTATCATTAAATAGAACGCTAAATAACACGTCAAACACGTCTGTGGCGCAGTGGGATGTCCTGAATAATCAGTTAAATCAATACATGGCGTTTTATGAGTTAAGAGCTGAGGGTTCTCTGTGGGTCTGTGATTGCAGGTGCTCTTTGGCGTGGACAATGGGGAATTTGAATGTTGTGTATGCATTTTCTGTAATATGATGTGGATATCTTTGTGTAGACTAATGCCACTGTTTTCAAAGTGGGGTATGTGGATCCCTGGGGGTCCACGACACATAGCCAGGGGGTACCTGGGCCAAACACGTTTGAGAACCCCTGGTCTAATGATGGAATGATTGACAGTTTCAGTTTGTGGTCACTATAATGAGGTGATGTATCTGTCATAACCAGTGGACTCTGATGAACCAGTGGACTCTGGCCGAAACGCCATTGATCACCTGCGTTGATTGTTTTTTCTTTACCTAGCAACTAAGCAATGGAAAAATGTAAGCTATTTATCATAGCTGAACAGAGGGCCGGCCTTTTTAAGTTCACCGACTGACTTTCTCACTCCGATGTTACATAAAAGGAAGGAACTTAAAAATCAGCTTACATCTGACCAGAAAGTGGATACTGTCTTGGTTTGTACCTCATGTACTCCAGTCTATACACTGATAGTAAGTATCTTCATATACCTCATGTACTCCAGCCTGTACACCGATAGTAAATAGGTGGACATGGCGAAGTCCAGCTTGTTGACCAGAGCGCTGGCTTCAGGAGGAGGGTCCAGCAGGTTTATAATGGTACTGCGCAGGTCATTCAACTCGGCCTGAAAGACAGTGACGAACCATTAAACCACAACATTAAACACAAAACGATAGACTAGCCATGGCAAAAAATGTCCAGCGCAAGCCAGCGCGGTGATGAGGCCTGACCCCTGTCTGGCTCCCTTCCTCACCGCAGTGACGGTGTCGTTCTTCAGGGCGGAGTTGTATTGCAGCTCAGAGCGGAGGGGCTCTCCACTGGGGAAGGTCAGGAGCGGAGATTTAGTCGCTATCTCACATACTCCCTCATACCACTCCTCTGGCCACAGACCTGAAAGGGTTAAGATAAAAAAAATAAAAAAAACATTATCAGGATTATTATGTGTGAAATTATTTTGTAAATGAGCCTGATATGTTGTCCAATTAAAAACACAAGGGCTAATATTTCAGTGGATGGACTCAACATGGTGTCTTTCAAAATTGGCCTGAAAAACATCTAAATGTACTTCCATCTCTTTTTGTACATAATAGGCTAGTGTTTGTATTTGTTGATGACATGTATTATTGTGTTAATTGTGTATGACATGCTGATGAATTTAACAACATAAGACCACAATGGAAACAACTAGTACACAGGGCTTTTTTTGTGTTATTTTTTTGTGCTTTAATGTCTTACTGTACCACCACCTGCGGTTTGCATTTCTGACCAATAAAGTATTCAATCAATCAATGCACTGAAGCGACAACTGAATGATACATTTAGTTGAACAAAATAAATGCTTGTCCACCTGATCCCTCCACGGCAAAGCCCATGACCACCGAGTAGAGCCAGAAGTCCCTGAACAGCTTCTGCAGACGTGGCTTTGCTTCTTTGATGACCGGCAGCCTCTTAGTGAGCTACGAAGACACACACAGAAGAGTTCAGCCTGATTTATACGCAATAAAGAGGCACAAGAAATGTGGTGCTTATCGGTCAAGTGGTTTCCAAGATGAAGCATATCAGGAAGCCGTTATGAGCAGCAGGTCAAAACTATTCAAAGAAGGTCAAGTACTTACTACAGCAATAACTGGAATTAACACACCCAGGTTCCCAGCACTGCTTGATGCCTAGAAAATGGAGAAGTACCATACAAGAAATATTAATATGCGATTAAAATGTGATTAATTTCGACTAATTAATTACAATGCCTCAATTCCCTCAAATGAATTTGATTCTTTTTTTAATCAAGTCACAGTCCTAATTGTAAGGGGGGGGGGGGGGGGGGTGTCCCCACATGACAATGAAGTGACAATTTAAGGACTTTTAAGACATATTTAACACCTCATAAAAATGACTGCATCAAAGGTTATGAACAAACTATAAATACTGGTCAAACATTGGTCAAATTGTCAAATGATATAAGAAAGATATTTCTTTTGAAATGGCAGATCTACAAGCTCACAACGCTCACAAAGTCCAAACCACACCAGTTGCAACTCCTTGAAAATCCTGTTATAAAGGAGGCTCAACGGAGCTGAATAAAACAATTCCACAGACGGTGGGGACGGAGGCTCTCCGTATTAACCGGAGCAATGCTAAAAGGTAAATAAACGGTCAGCTCTTTCATATATGGAGTATACGGTTGTCTACGAACATACGCGTAGATAACACCAGTAGGTACCGTTAGCCTAGCTACGTTTATATTACGTTTATATTAGATGGCAGAGAAAAAGTTAAAACTATTTTGTCCCAAGGATTTGCAGCTTGTGTGGCTTGTGACTTTAGGTTGAGAGGTGCTGCATTCGAGTACCTTCAGTGCCGGACCCTTGTCGGATGCTCTCTCACTGGCTCTCTTGCCCTCCAGTCCCAGCTGGACAAACAGCTCCAGAAGGTTGACCAGCAGCTCGTCTACCATGTGCTCGGCCTGCAGGTTGGCTGCGATGTTGGCCAGGGCGTTGATCACAGCCAGCGAGCAGTGTCTGATAGACCAGGACAACAGAGAGACAGCAAGGTCAACACCACATGAGTGCACATGTTCAGCTGCTATCAATTTGAAAAACGGGCTTCGCAATTGGGCGCATATATGCTAAATGGTCAATGCCCGACCCGTGAGCAAATTCAGAGCAATTGCTCCAGCCACCAAGGAGAGCCGGGCAGGACAGACCGATTTGGTGGTTTGCAGAATTCTAGGTAGATGATAAGAAGCTCTCACCTGTATTCACGGTCTTTGGTACAGTAGACCATGGAGCTGGCCAACACTACTATAACCATAAGTATGATAAGAACCATAGAGTGGGAGGACATCACCTGTATCCATGGTCTTTGTAGTCTTTGTTAGAGTAGACCATGGAGCTGGCCTTCACGCTGATCTGCTGGAACAGGTTCCACACCTCCTGGTAGATGTATTGCTGGAAACAGTGAGAGATGTGACACGCTGTGAGCTTGTAGATCTGGGTACCGAGGCTATAGGAAAGTAGTGAATATTATATACTGACATTGCCTGTGATGACCATGCAGCCAAGCTGGTCAACGATGAGGACGTCCAGCTGGGACGGAGGCTGGCAGAACTTCTGCTGGAGGATCTGCAGGATGGGTTCCATGACACGGGGAGTGTCCCTCAGAGACACCGCAATGTGGCCCAGAGCTCTGATGGTGTGGTCTGGAATCAGATGGGCGTCCCTACAAAAAAGGACACGGACAGCAGAACAGGCTGAACAGAACAGACGTTGCTCGTGTCTCCATGATGCAACTTCATTTCACAACAAGCGAAAATAGCTACTTGTAGGTCAGCAATTTTTGGTGGTTATGTGGTGGTTATGCGTGTCTGTGAGTTTCATAAATATGTAACCAATGAAGAGTATTAACAAGAGCTTGTGACTAAATAATATATAACTGCATTGGATCCACTGGAACACGTTTCGTTTTTTTCCTGTAACGTAACAGTTTTGGATTTTGTTTCTGCTCAACATCCACGATAAATATTACAATTCCATTTCAATTCCACATTGCACAGTAGGCAAGCACAGACAAAAATGGTACTTTAAAGACAGTACCCATGCTTTGCTTACTTGTCGTTTTCCTGGTAGATGTAGAGGCGGTTGGAGAGACTGGCAAGAAAAGCTTCAACGATGACACTGTCCATCAACAGCCCTGCTTTCAGACACCTGAGGGAGAAGGACACACCTACAGTGAATCATACCGCCTCCATCCTCTCTGCTTGCGCTCAACCAAGGCGGTCACACTTTTCTTTTTCTCTCCCTCCCTCCCTCTTCACGCACACCTATTGTTGTGACTCTGGAGTCTGGAGTGGACTGAGGCCACGATCAAGGACGTCTCCATAGCAACTTGTTGCTATGCTATCACATCTCTCACCCGCAGACTGAGATAACTGACCTGGCATACATTCCAGAAGAACTCTCCGGGCTAACTCTCACATACACATGAACTCATGGACTAATAAGTCGCCGTGGTCGTCCCCCCGACCCACACTCCCCCCGCTCTGTCTGGGGCTCTCCTTTTTAGTGTGGTTGCAACAAGACTCTAGTAATTGTAACACTATTATTGTGGGCTCGCCACAGCGAGCACACTATTGTTACTGCCAGTTTATATTTATTTGTGGGCTCGCCACAGCGAGCACACACTAGTTATTGCCAGTCTATATTTATTCTGCGACAAACTCTTTTTTTTTTTTTACATTTAAAGAAAAACTTTTAAAAACACTTTACTCTACAACTTCCACATACTTTATTACGTTATTTATGCTTAAACTATAGTTTTTACAAATGTTCATACTTTTTTTAACTTTTACTTCAGCTTTAATACATTTTCTACTTTTGTTTACAATATGCTACAGTCCCGAAATTTTGATTATGGATTTAGACCACCAATGGGAACACTATTACCCCCGGTCTCCAAGTTTCAAACTTGACACAGCAATAACTTTATACATTGCATTTTATTTTATCAAATCGAAAAAAATCTCAAATCGAACAAATCTCAAATTGAACAAAATCTCAAATCGAACAAATCTCAAATCGAACAAAATCTCAAAACAAACAAAATCTCAAATCAAACAAATCTCAAATCGAACAAATCTCAAATCAAACAAAATCTCAAATCGAACAAAATCTCAAATCGAACAAAATCTCAAATCGAACAAATCTCAAATCGAACAAATCTCAAATCGAACAAAATCTCAAATCGAACAAATCTCAAATCGAACAAAATCTTTCTCGCGCTATCGAGGAAGCGCGAGTTTTTGAAAAAGAATAAGAAAAGAAATAAGAAAAAAAATAAAAACTCGCACAAGTTTTTATTTTTTTTCTTATTATTTTTTCTCATTTCTCATTTCTTATTATTTCTCATTTCTGATTATTTCTCACGCTATCAAGGAAGCGCGAGTTTTCCTCGCGCTATCGAGGAAGAGCGAGTTTTTCTCATGTTGTGCCTTCCTATCTGAAGGAAGCAGTGTTTTGTTTTTTGTTCTTCTTATGCCCCGGTAGAACAGCTAGCGCCAGATGTGTGAAGGACAGCCACGCATCACACACACGAGCACACACACACACACACATGCGCACATGCACACAACTCCGACAGTAGAATAAAACCAGGAGTATGCTGTATGTGCAGTGATATGCATGTGGAATAGGGCTGTTCTTCTCACCTGCAGATGTTATCTATGGAGATGTCACGTAGCTGCTCATACATGGAGGGCTGGCTCTTCCTGCTGGAGAGGGAACTGAGGGTGGACTGGGAGTGTTCGTTGGTCACATGGATCTTTATTTCACCGCCCCCTTTGAAACAATGTAGAGGAGACAGCATTTACTGCCGGTTCAAAGATGTTTGTCTTGTTTTATTCGGATTTAGGGGTCGTGATGTTCACAGACAGTTGTTTTATGAGCGGAAGAGCACTTTGGAGTCTCTCTGCATGGATTAAAGCTAAAATAAAATCTCCCAACTGACATTTTCTTGTTAGGCCTAGACCTAATTGTGAAACAGTGTGATCAAATTATGATCACAATCATGTACAGTTATGATGTTTTGTTAATTGTGCTAAGCCTATGCTCTGGCTGTTCTACATACAACTTACCAGTTGAGGAAATCACAGATTGACGCTTTAACCTTTGCAAGATCCCTTGGGTTAGAGCAGGAGTGTCCATACGTTTTTCAAAGAGATTGGAAAATATGAAAATACCGTCAACTAACTATCTCCTGTCATACAATACCTTGATGAAGTAAAAACAAAACATTGTATTTAACTGAGTGCAAAATTAATGTTTATTTTTTCTGTTGGCAGAGTATCTAAATGTAAGCCACTCATCTGTGCCATTAACAAAACAGAAGTACCGGTAGCTGTTATTTCCTCCTCCTCCTGCAGTGTTTGGAACATGCTCTCGATTTACACAGAAAACTCGACTTCCACTGCGAGAAGCTGACGTTCCTGTTGCCAATTGACCCTTTGTCAAGTCCAGCCTGTGGGTGAGCCCCTCTATTACGTTTTGTTTTAGCAAATTCAACAAAACAACCATATGGCGGAATCAGGGCAGAACGAGCCTGCTATGCTGGTTAATCAGAAAGACAATGGGCCAACTGACTGCATTCATACTTGACCTTCCACACTCCCTCCATCCATTCATAACTTGACCTTCCACACTCCCTCCATCCAGTCATAAGTTAACCTTCCACACTCCCTCCCCCTTGTTGTCCTCAGGCTCACTGACAATCCTATGCTCCGAACAGCAGAGTATGGTGAAGGACCCCGTATGACTCGCTGTTACCGACATCGAACCTGGGACCCCATGTCTTCTTACCTGTCGTGTATTGGCTGTGATATTTGTAGAGCTTGACCAGGACAGGAGACGGCACCACAAGGAAGTCCCTCAGTGACGTTGTGACCGAGTGGGCCACCACGGGGAAGCGCTCACATAAACGACCCAGGCCCTGAACATGAACACATCAATTTATACTGTAGTTGTGTTGACATTTGGCCCTCACAAGTGTAGCAGTATTACAAATGTGTGCGCACACACGCGCGCACACACACACACACACACACACACACACACACACACACACAAAGAGCAGTCCACTTCCCTGAAGAACACTTCAGTGGGCGTGCCCTCTTTGAATAATTTACAGGGGTGACTCACAGCGGATATCAGGGGTGACTTACTCCCGGGTCCTTGAAATGAATTTTTTTGTGAATGGTCGGTGTAAGAGGCCTGTTACCTGTAGACAGCAGATGAGCAGAGGCATGTGAGCGATGATGACTTTGCTGGACGTCTTGGACTGAAGCTTCTCTGACAGCTTGGTGCACAGGTTCTCAGCTCCTGGTGACAGGAATGCAGGGGTGCAACAGTTAATCAAACTTAAATCTCTGTAAGAACAGGCTTCATTTACGGTCTGCACAAACCAATGGCGTGCCGCTGTCCCTTATTTTTACGGTCTATGGTTGAGAGTGGCTGATAAATAACTATTATACAGTAGACATGAGCGTAACATGGCGTCTCACCCTGCTCCTCGGTGACGGCCCACACCATGAGGTCCACACAGGCAGCGTTGGCCTGGCAGCGCAGCTTGAGGGGACTCAGGTCACTCTGCAGGTACTCCACGTCGTGTAGGATCCTCTGCAGCTCCGACTGGCTGCTGCTGAACTGCTCCAGGACAAAGTCGTGGACATCCTTCACGTAGCCCGTTGGGAGGTCTGACACAAACACACAATATATAGGGTATGCGCGTGACATCATCATCATCATCATACCCGGAAGTTATGGGGGAACACCTACAAAAAACTACGTTCTGGCCTTGACAGCCCATACATCCAAACAGAAATGTTCTATCTGATTGCATTAAACAATGTTAAACGATTCATTTTGCCACTCGAATTATCTTTATGCATGTACAATTGCGCATACACCCTATTGTCATCACTGGCAGGCATGAACTTGCATATTCCGTCTCCATATTCTAACTTGGTGTATTTTCGTAAATTGATCATAATACAGCGTCCACAAGCTCGAAGCGCAGTGCCAAGCGATGCGCTTCGCGCTTGTAGATCTGTTGCTTTGAATTTTTAGCCTTAATGTTAGTCAATCGATCAATCAATAAAAGTACTAGCCAATACAGGTAATTACTAGGGATTTGTTCTTACCTTTCAGGTTATAGAGAGTGTCTCTCAGCAGTTTGAAGACAGCCACATACATTGGATCGCTGAATGTTTTATAGTACACATGGACGCCAGGGTTCAACTACAAAACAAATAAATTGTTCATCAAACAGTGAACTTGAACCGTTCCAAAACAAAAGGCAAACTTTGTTGTGCTGTGACAGAATATGTTCAAATACCTCTATAGCTTCAGTCAAGGTGTCATCCAGAGATTTCAAAAATGTTTCAGAGACAAGCTGTTCCACCTGTTCAAAGGGAGAAAAAATATAAATCACACTTGTGTGAATTGAGGGGCACTCTTATCACCATACATCATTATACATCATCACATTCCGGCCAATCACAATTGGCGTCCTCACTTTTTGAGGGGCACTAGCCCCTCCTATATACAGGTTTAATGTTTGTCTTTAGTTCAATAATTATTTTGTAAACACCATTGACAATGAAGGGAAAATGTACGTCATAATGTGCCTCATTACGTCATATTGTGTCTTTATTGTTAATGGCGTTTAATGTTTGTGTTGGCACCATTTGTTTTACATCACCATTACATCACCTAATCAACATGAGTTAGACTTTAATATATTAGCGCCCCTCACTTCAAACGGGTGTGATTTTTATCCTCAAGTCCAATCCGGCTAATCACTTGTGGTGTCCACAATTTTCTGTCCTCACTTTTTATTCTCAATACGCACTCAGCCAATCAAATCATCGCTATGTTTTAGCTTCACCGATGGCTGCTCAGATGCTCAGGGACACTTCGCACCAGGGGGGACAACAGGTGACTTTACAATTCCCACACGACCTCTTTATCTCTGCAGAGTCTACACACAGATCTACAAGCTCACGATGCTCCATAATGTTTGTTGAGCTCGTAGATTGGCTATTTCCGACACCAGGGATACCCGGTCGAAAGTGGCTCATGGAGGAGAGGACGAATAACACAAGCACTTAAACATCAGATTTTAGAAGCCTTCCGGTTTCATATTTCTCACACACACAGCTCAGAGTGCACACAGAGAGTTCCGATTTCAAACAGAAACCTTAAAAGAATGTTCCACAGCACTCTCAGAATGGGTTTCAGAGCATGTACTGTAATTATGCCGCAGCAGCATTCATTGAAACTGAAGGCAGTTGCAGTGCCTCCGTCAGCATTGAAGCGATGACGAAGGAAGGCCTGAGGGGCAGAAAATGTGTCGGTTTCAATGACTGCTGCTGTTGCATTAAATTATCTAATACCTATTCTGAGAGCCGACTATTCTCTTGATGTTTCTGTTTAGAGTCTTTTTTTTCTAAGTTCTGTGGGTTGAGCGCCACCAAGCCTTGGGACTACTCCAATTTCCACCATGAGTGTGGGAAGTTTATAATAGATTGGCCTCCATCAACTGTCATATATCCCCTGGCCCAGACATGAAATAAAAAATAATATTGAAAGACTTTGCATGTGAGATCAGTATTCCTCTTTGTGACATCCTCAACAGTTCATTTGGTGAAGGGGAAAAGAGGGTACTGTAATGTTGTCCCTATACCAAAATCTTCCCCATGGAATATAGATGCAGTTAAAGGGGGAGATTTCCGTTGCCACTCTCGCAAAATTGCTTGCTCAGGGTGGGACTGTCGGGTCTCTGCTCTACATGTAAAGTGTCTTGAGACACCTCATTGTGATTTGACACTTTGAACTAACCATGGACAGGAGTTGCCGGAGCATATCGATAGGGACGTCAAACTCTCCAGTGCTGCTTCCAGTGAACAGAGGGGAGACAGAGAAACTGGAGCTGATGGTGGAGAAGTAGTAATCAGGGTCTACAGCACTGCCATCAGGGAGGTATGAACCTGAGGAGGGAAAAAAACAGATACTGATGCCGTACTGCTTGGTGAAATAAATCTGTCAAACGCAAGAAGAGCTACCTGTGTGTTTATGTTATCATTGGGGCTGACACACAGAACAAACAGTATGGCATTAGAACAGTGTGTCAGCTCTCACAAAACCTATAAAGTAACAGTTTTGCACATATGAGGTTTCCACTTTCCACCTGTCGGGCACTATATGTTTTTCATCCTTTTAGACTAGAGCATATCAGCGAGGTCATGATGGGGACTATATACAGTAAATGCCACACACAAAAAAATGAATTCCGGGACATACAGTTGTCCTAACCTCAAAATGGCCAAGTGTTGAAGGACTCTTCCTCTTACCTTCAAAGTATTGTGCAGGATGGTCAGCTGGAGAGCTGGGAGTTAGACCGACCCTTTCTGGACTGCCCTGGAAAGACAGAAAAACAAAGAAATGTATCAAATCTACGACTCCTCCCCCACCGAGAGGAAGTAGCGCCTCCATCCTACTCCCAACATTCCATGCTGAGATAAGGTGACCAGACGTCCCGGTTTGGCCGAGAGTGTCCCGATTTTAACCTGCGCGCCCAGAGTCCCGACAAACACTAAAACACTAATATGTCCCGGTTTTCAACATTCAGTACAAAGTTCTCAAATTATAATACAAAGGAAAAAATATCTAAATTATAGTGGCAATATTATCAAACATTGATGAGCAACAACCATAGGACTGAATATATAAAAAAATGAATGGGAGACAGAACTTATATATGATAAATATCATTTTATCCACCGTGTGGCGCGCTACGAGCTTGTAGGTCTGCAATTTTTGAAAAATCGACTGACATAGAAACATAGCTTTTTCAGAAAACTGTCAGGATGTAGAAGACATTTCTAGAATCTGATCTCAGGTCAGAATGGGTTAAATACCATTATTGTGGGGGGGTGTGGCTGTGTCTGCATAGCGTACCTGCTGTGATATGGAGGAGACGGAGGAGCCTTTGCGTCTCCCAGTGGCGTCTCCCACGCATGCGCTGAGCAGAGAGCTGGGCATGATGGAGCGGAACTCGTTGAAGGACCTCCGGCGCGCCGTGTCGCTGTCCTCCCCCGCAGAGCCCAGCAGAGGAGCCTGGGGCCTGGGGAACAGCTTGGAGAGCAGCGCCTCGTCAGTGTTACTGTAGCGGCCGAACGCCCGCGCCACGCCCAGCAGGCAGGGCACCGTGTACCGACACAGATACTCTGTGTAGGGGAAGACATACAGTACGTCACACATTCATAAACCAGTAACCAAATCTAGCAGCGTCCACTATGGGTGTAGATCAACACAGTCTTCAATGTTTTGCAGATTAAACTTTTTCATACATATCATAGATAGATTCATAGACTTAACTTTTTTGACAGCACTGTCAGTCTGTCACAATTAATGTTTTGTTGATTTTGATCACATGATCTTTTCTATCATATGTTTGTGTGATTCATGTCCAGACATTTAACTACTTAAACCCTCAATACTTTGTTAACTTGACATAATTATACTTTTTCCTCTTTGCCAAAAATTGCCGATCTGCAGCGTGTTGACATAAAGTGTTCAGTGTTTGTACCTTTATCATCATGGTCCTCTGCATTCTTGCAGATGTCCTGTAGCACCTGCATGGTGTCCATGATGGCCTCCAAGATCTACATGTAAGATGATTAAAAAGTGGTATAAGTGATGTGTGGAAACGGTCTTGAGTCTATGGTGGCGGTAGCCAACAGCACCCAGGGGTTTTAGTGGCGGGCTATGAGTTAAAAGCTCTATCTTCCCTTAGTAATCATAGCTATACTTTGTTCAGTAACAGCTATTTAGAACAGAATATACCTTTTCAGGTAGGGATACAAATGTCATCCAGTCAGGTGAGAGAATTCCACAACTATAAGCTTAATTTGTATGGTGTTCCATTTCCAATTTTGTCTGCTAGTTTTTTGTTTTTTGTTTCACCACTTTCAATTGTTTATCCTGTATGTAGAAAGAGTTCTCTCTGCTGATTGGATCAAGTTGGAGAGACAGATCCATGATACTGAACGAACACTATATAGCAATAATGATTGGGAATATAGGGCTGACAAGATCACTTAGAGTCCCTTTAACTAAACCAAAGGGCAATATTTCTTACGTCACACATGCACACGCACACACACCTGTCCACGTAAGGTTTCATCCCGCTGGGCGACATCAGAAAGTAGTGTTACTAGAGAGAAGCTGAAGTTCTCTGCTACAGGGAGTGTTTCTGCATGACAGGAATACCAACAGTCATTATAAAAACATACACTCCAATGCACTAAAACATAATGGACTTCATGGTGGTAGGACATGTATTGATAGTTACGGGATATCACCACTTTTAAACAGCCTGCTCAGGGACTACAGATGAAAATGAGCTCTCTCTGGCTCAATTATGTACATGTCCCTGGTAAATGAATAGTAGGAGCACACAGTATACATGTGGCTATGTGGCAACTCTAGTATAACTGTAAAAACTGTAAAAAATAAAATAAAACAGTATCTTAGGTAACTTTACCCCTTCCTTTGTGTTCAGAGCTTTCTTCAATCCACTGAACTCTGGTAAGCCCCTTAAGCAGCGTCAGAAGGTAGGGCAGAATGCTTTCTATGTGCTGCAACACAACAATTACACGTTAAGACATTGTTAACACCCATGTTTACTAGGGATGCCACATGGTGACCATTTGCCCAATCGAATATTCTAAAGCTCTGGCGATTAATAATCGATTAATCGACCCCCCCCCCCACACACCCCATCCCCCAAAAAAAAAAAAAAAAAAAAAAAGTTTTTCTTTTTTTTTTAATCAATATCAGATAAAACTTCTAAGATTTTATATTATGCACATGCCATGGTCACATAACCATTATATGTTGAGTGCATGCTTTGATGGTTACAGTTTTATAATCAGTTTTGATGAGTAAACCTTTGTGGAGATCTTCTCAGTGCCATTCAGGATGGAAAATGAAATCCATTTGGATTTGGGGAGAAGTAGTTTCATAAGGGGCTGGTATGTATTACTTGATATAAAGAGAACATGTTCAGTTCACTAGTCTACACTCTAGTCTACACCTGCCTTCATTTCATCTGATTGTCTGTCTGGCAGGCACTTAACAAGCGATCGTTAACTGTGTCTGTTAGATAGAGGGGCAGATCAGAGTGGCTTTGCTCAACTTGATTTATACTTATATTCTCCACTCTGATGAAGGTACATGTTCGATATATCATGCAGCATTACTTATTAGCCTATATTTTAACTATTAAAAAAAAAAAAAAAAAAAAAAAAAAGGTTTTTTTTATTTTTTTTCGATTTTGGGGACGGCAACACATAATCGAAAAATCGATTATTCGGCGGCATCCCTAATGTTTACACATGGATGAACCAACGTGTTGACGTGTTGGGAGTACCTGCAGCTCGGACTCCACCAGAAAGATGCCCAGGGCGATGACCGCATCCCTCCTCCGCTCGTCCAGCTGGAACACTCCCCTGAAGTCCACAGGGCACATGCACTGCAACTTCTGGACCTGTTAGGGACGGGACCATATGGGAATGTCATGTCGCCATTATTGTGGCCAACATGTTCGCGATTAAACTATGTTATCGCAATAATCAACATGCTTAAAATGCCACTTTTGATAAACTGGGGGACAGGGACAGGGACATTAGCCAAAATATTTTTAGTTTTTTAGTGGGTAAAAAAGCCATACTCTTTAGAGGTCCATTGTACAAAGTACAGAGGGTTTAAGTGGTATAGAATATGCAGCTCGGCAAATGTGAATTGATGCCAGTGTATGATGAAGGACAATTACACGATACACTTCATCCACAGGCAGCATCGGCACGGGTGGATACAAAATCTGGCGCTGATCGGTCCGGCTGCACGCTCGCACATTTACCTCTCCAATTTAATAAACGAATGGGTTTCCCATTTAGACCTGAGGCCGATTCTAAAAACGCCATCTAAATCCTGACCTACCGAAGGGTAATTCAAAAATGTCAAAAACATTATGTTGCTATATACTGTATACTAGCAACCCCAAAAAGGGGTTCCTGTCGTAAATGTACTGTCCTAACAGTACTTAATAAAGCTGTCTTTGTCCACAGAATTAAAATAAAAGTTATTTGATGATGTGTTCCATTAGGGATAGTAGTGATTCAGTCAAACTAATGTGTTGTCAGGGAAGGAGCCAGGCAAGCACAAAATCCCTCCACCGTTAATTAGCCCAACAATAACGAGGATAAGTTAGAATACTCAGGGGGATTAAACCCTGATCCATATGGTGTAAACACTTCAATATAGTCAGAATGAGATGCAGGGGAGATTCAATAAATCACAGACTACAGTACTTTCTCTAATTCTGATAATTAAATGTTGTTGTAGAGCACAGTAAGCTCAGTGGTCCCTGTTGTGAGAGTCTAGCAAACTGCAACACTGACTGAAACCCTATTCCTACGGTACATACACATATGCATTGGATTAAAGCAAATTAAAATCTTGCGACAAATGTTTTGCGAAAAATGTTTGTATGGGATTTGTGAAACAGGGTGAAGAAAGGATTCTGAAACAATTAACAGAATATGTAAAATGATGTTTTAGTCTACATGCTGCCAACCAGGTGAAGAAATAACAGATTGAGGCCTTAGCCTTTTGCTTTTATGTGATTAAGATTTTATCTTAATTGTCCTGAACATATTGCTAGTTTGACCACTTCAAATTCTCTAATCTAAAAACAATAACCGATCTACAAGCTTTCAATGACACAGATTGAGAGCTTACCTATTGGAAATTAAATTTCCACCTGTGAGTGGGGAGTGTTGGCTGATGAATGAATATCAACATCCTAATACTGTCAAAATATGACCCCCCCAGTCAAACAACTGTATGCATATACTAGATGAGGAGAGTGTGGAAATCAGACATGGGAGAAGACCTCAAGTGTATTGCTGTATGGGGATGAGACATGGACCGTCACAGCACAACAGGAAAGGGCCCTGGATGGAGTCGAATGGCACTAGGTGTCACATGGAGTCTACAGACGGACCACATGAGAAACGGGGACCTACTGTACCATGGCATGGGTCACAGACAAAGTCAGTCAGAGAGAGAAGGATGAGGCTGGCAGGGCACTAGACTACATACAGTAGAAGCACTGCAGCACAGCAGGTCAGAGACTCTTTCCTTGGTGTTTCGCCTACTGATTACGCTAACATTTAACTCCACTAAAACTATGCCTAAACCTAACCCTAACCTCACAAACACTATGCCTAATCTAACGTCTGATGTACAGAGCTGTGAATTCCCCTTGCATATGGAGGATCAATCTTTATCAATACGCACACATACATACAAATTTACGAGGATAAGTTAGACACACACACCCCTTTTTGACCTCTATGATTGAATTCTATGAATCTATGAATTCTGCCTGTATACCGAGTTTCCTCATTTTCTCCCCGTCTACAGTGAAACCCCAGGCTGATTTTGCAGTTTGTTTTAAAAGCTACGGCAGATTAAAAAAAAGGCAGACTAGTAAACAACAGAGCTGCACCAAATTAAATAAATGAGTGTGTTAGATTTCCATAGGTGTGTCCAGAGCCGCAGGCATGCCAATGTGATTGAAACACCCATTATTAATGTGATTAGCTGCAACAGTGTTGCTTACATCACTGTGTACTATGCACTGTGTGATGCAGTCTGCCATGTTTTACCCTGCTGTAGTTTTTTACCTGAAATGGAAAACAAACTACAAAATCAGTCTAGAAAAATCAGCATTTCATGCCCCTTTAATGCACAAACCAATGCATATGGCATCAACAATGCTCTGTTGTTGCTACTGGTTTAGTGTCCACGGCCTGGCAGTGGCCAGAAAATATTGTGAAAAGTCGGTGGTACAAATATTTTGAGGGAACTTCCTCTTGTTCTTCCTCTTCCTCCATTTCAGCTTTCATCCTGTTAATCATCATCTGTCTCTGGCTGGCGCTGCCTGCAGCTACACGTTTTATTTATGACTTCACATGATGTTCACAACCTACTGCTGCCGTGCTGGCTGGCTGCTTGCCTGGCTGACACAAACACACACACATCCATAAATCGTCACTCTCTGCAGTAGGTGCAAGGTGCAAGCCATGAAGAAATGATCCTGTTGTTGAATGTTACTTTTAAACTAGTATAGTTTACTAAATTAATTGCCCACATTCGGCACAAACATGGGGGTTAAATTAGATTTACTTTATGCCACCAAAATGTGAAATGCCTTACCAACAGACCAAAATGTGACTCCTATCCTCCTTCAAAACCACCACAAAAGAGCACCTGTCTGCAATTTGTCTACAGCAGAAATGACCTCACCCCTGCCAATGTTTTCTGTACATAGACCTATATTTGTATCACTCCTATAGTGTTGATGATTTATTGTATGTTGTTTGTCTTTAAATGTCTTGTTGACGAACTGAATGGAAATAAGCCATGTGGCCTTGTGTTATCCTTATTCGCATCATTGTATACCAGTAGTTTATGCAAACTGTTAATAATATAGTACAAGTAATCAATCAAGCCACCAGGACCATGTGTCATTGGATAATTGCACTGGGTTACAACTTACAGCCGAGCCGCTTGTTGACACCCGACTTTATACTAGTTTCATTCATATATTGTAGGCTACTGCCATGTAAGATATTGATTTGAGGACGTGTTTGAGTAGTACGATCGATTGATTGAAAAATGTATTGCCAGTTTGTAGAATGGGTACAGACAGTTCAACGAAAAATACAGGTCAATACAAAATCTGCTAAGAGGATAAAACTTGAAAAAGCACTAAGACTCATAAGACATAATAATTACTGGTATGCAGACCAGACACTAAATACAAGTGTGAGGGCTCCTCCAGTCTAAACAGACAATGGTTAAAGTTGCAAAATATGCAATATAATTTTAATTTCACACAAAAACCACCAACAAATTTGTAATTACTTAACTATAGGCTAATACTGACAAACTATATAAATATAAAACTAAACACTTTAATTAATACAATTATATATTGATGTCCATGTTTCAATGAGTTGTCTAATCCACTCGAGCGTTACTTACTTCGCCGCTTCGCTTAAGTAGCCGATCTACAAGCTCACGCGCAGTGCCAGGGCAGTGAGCTACTGAGCTTGTAGATCGTCTATTTTCAGGTCAAGCTAGTAGTAGTAGCTATAGTTGTATGTTGGGCTCACTCACCTTGTGTATGGGCGCGGGCCGGTGCGCTGCCAGGGAGCGAGCCAGAGACAGCACGGTGTTGAAATAGAACCCTCTCGACGCCCCTCCGTTAAAAGACGACATGTTTATGAAACGTTTAAGATGCTATACTACTGCTACGCTAAACAGGACGTTAGCATGGTTATCTGGTTCAGTCATTGAGGACAGACAGGAGAGGACTTGACAGGACACAGACCTGCTAGCTGACATCAACAACTATGCGTACGGCGAGCACCGAGGGTCAAACAACAGTGTGGAGGAGGAGGGTGGAATCATAGACATATGGGTGGAATCATGGCTCATAGATTATCATCACCTCACTGTGGAAGAAAGAAGTAGTAGCAGTACCACAATCAGTAATGCAGGTCATTGCACGTGCAATACCATGCCGTCACCCCATGTGTTTTAGGACCACGCACATGCATCGATTCGATTACAAAAAAACCTTAATTTCGAACAGGAACAACGTTTACAAAGGCGTGCCGAGTGTGCCGAGTGTCACACCAGCGTGAATTAAACATTAACATAGGAATGAGCCTAGATGCATATCAATGGCCCAGTCACACAATCAGTCTCAATATTGACTGATTGATTTGTCAATTAATGTCCTTTTGAAAGACGTTTTCTCACAATTTGTATTTCAAGGTAGAACACTGCCATCGTGTGGCTGTTTCATGTATCTCTACAAAAACGGCATGCTTTGTATTTAAAGGTAACCAACTTGTTTTTGTTTTAGGCAAATCTTGTTAATTAATGTTAATAGCCTAATAAACCTATGAATATGCCGGTAGATAAATATATTTTGAGTGGTCATATTTGGTACAAGCAGTTGCCCGGGGTAAGTATGGAGACAAGTGACAACTTGTCGACCACAACATCAAGGTAATCAAGACACCACTTTGAGCACCATGGATAGCTCTTCTGGTCAGGTGTTGCGTGACCGTGGAAAGCTCAAGTCAGGGTGTGTTCAGCACCATGGATAGCTCTTTTCAGCCTTCATGTAGAATTTACTGTCTACTCCCCCTGTCCCCAGTCTAAGCCAGGATTGGGTGCATTATGTCCCGTGCCATGTGCTGATTTTTGTGTTAACAATAGATCATTTGACATTTGGCAAGTTTCAAAAAAGTCCAAACTGATGAGAATGCATGAATTGTGTTTATCCTTCTGGTGCACAAACCGGACGATTACCCTTATGCTTTACATGTAATACAAATAATAATAATACATTTTAAGGTCAACGTCCATGTTTTATTAGAGTGTTATACAGTATTAGTGACACCATACTGTCAGACTATAGTACTGTTGTCTGCTAACTGGAGCAAGGCTACAGAAGGCACATAACATCCACAGTGTGATGACCAAGCTAGGTTTGTTGCACATTCAGCTATTGGCATCAATAGAACATTCTTGGACAAGCATTTATTTATTTATTTTTTGGCAAATCATCATTATATTGCCCTTTTTCTTTTTAACAAGACGCAATCCTGGAATGGAAATTTAAAGAGAAGGCAATTAAAAGTAGTCAACCATCATTCAAATTAACAGAATAAAGGCATTGCTTTGCTTAAAACATTTTTTCCCAAACAAATATTTGGAAATCTGTATTATAAACCTTTAACATGGCATGAGAAGAAAATAAAAGCACCATTCCTTGGCATTTCTTTAAGGCATAGAAAGGAATTACAAAGCAGAAACCACATGAAAATGTTAATTATACAGTAAAAAATAATCAGAAATACTGCAGATTCTGTCTTGCATTAAACAATCTGAAGGTGCTATATAATTGTGTATACCTTGAACAGTGTACATTCAACAATAATTACCATATTTGATCTATAGAAGTCTTTGTAAATGAATCATACAAATACATACAGTAGGCACTTGTATAAGAGATCTACAAGCTCACAATGAGCTGCGGAACATTGTGAGTTGGGTAGGGATCCGGAATCGGAGAAACCGGATCCACCATTGAAGAAACCAGGAATCAGTTCCATCACATTTTGGAACCATTTCCAGAACCGTTTTGATCCCACTGTCAGAGCTGGCATGTGGACTTCATGTCTGCTCTACATACAATTACTATACCAGTGTACCAAGTTCTCAAACTTTTAATTTTAACGACCAAAATAACTCTTGAGAGTGTACAACTACAACCGTAGTGGTCCATTTGGTTCCATTTGTATACTCTCAGAGTTACAGACCTGTAAGGGTCCATTTGGTTCCATTTGTATACTCTCAGAGTTAGACCTGTAAGGGTCCATTTGGAAACAATTGTTAAGGAACCGGAAACCGTTTAAACACTAATAAAAAGGTTCCCATCCCTAATTGTGAGCGATTTTCAGTGAGCGACACCTGCGCACAACCAAGTATATAAATCAGGTTTTAATACATTTCTGCGACTGGAAAATGTAATCACCTGATAGCATTTCTACAATCTAAATTATGTCGATTTGCTTGACAAATCCTTGAATATAGAATCTCTATTCAAAATACAATCTTAATAAATGCTTTGTGAATGTGAACATGAATGTTTAAGGCATTTAGGTTTTAATTGCATGTTGATTGAAATCAACCAACAATCATACTTCTATTAGCATCGATAGCCTATAATTTCTTTGTTTTATGAATCCACTACTTGCATGGTCCATAAAATAATTAGTTTGTTGACTCATTTCTTCTCTCATTTCAAGTATTAGCTACTGTACCTCACATTAAGTTGGAACTGTTGAATTATGGATTATTATTATTATTATTAAATATGTACAACATGAGATCAAAGTCTGTAGAAGGCTGTGGTCACATTCTCAGGTCTAGACCAAAACAAATCATTCATCCCCTTGACCCCTTCCCTGAGCTCTAAAAGAACGTCCTCTGATTAGAAATTAAAGATGAGAGGGTAGGTGTAAACAATTAACGTTGCAATTGGCGGCCATTTACCTATTCCACAGACTTCGATTAGACTTAAAAGTGTCTGGCTACAGCAAATTAATCACTTTAAACGTTAGTTGTTATGGAGGTAGATATTACAACCTAAAGAGTAGCGTTGTTGAGGAGGTGACAGGTTTGGAGGTCCTTAGCTTGTCCTGCTTGTGTACTCATCACTGGGTAGGGGTGGGTGTGTGTGTGGGGGGTCCACTTCAATCTGTCTTCCAGACCTTGTTGAGGATCTTCACTACTTCCTCATAAATAATGAAGACGATGGCCACATCCAAACACACACGACCCAGTCGAGGTACGGTTCCTTTGTAGAAGCTGCATGGGACAGAGGAAGGAAGAGAGAGTTTATGTCCGTTGGGGATACTGACATACTGTAGCATTTGTCCATTCCATTCATGGGATATCGACAACCCATTTAGACCTGTTACACCTAGTGTACAGACTATGTTGTTGAAGCTGGGAACGCCTCTAAGCTGGCAACTTTAGTTGTTGCAATCCATCGTTGCTGTCGGGTAGAAACCTCTCATCTCCGTAGTCTAAATTATTGTAGCAGATCCACAAGCTCGAAACTCGCCGCGATGAGTTTTGAGCTTGTAGATACTACTACTACTTTTGCTATTTTTAAATTTGAATCCTGAAAAGTATTACAGCTTTGGACATGAGGTTCCCCCCCGACAGAGACGATACTATATAGCAACATCATTATTTTGTATTTGACGTTTTGGCCTCAGGTCTAAATGGGATAATGTAGCATTTGTCCATTCCTGACACTTCAATTGTGTGTTGTCGTTTCTGAATGCACTACTACTACTACCTCCAAACACGATGCATATCGCATGAGAACTACTACTACCTCCAAACACGATGCATATCGCATGAGAACTACTACTACCTCCAAACACGATGCATATCGCATAAGAACTTACGCAGCAGGTCCTTCATGCTTCATGATCTGCGTGGCACAGTCCAGCGTGCTTTTGTACTTGTGAGCTTCAAGACCCTGTTGAATAACAAATTAACTTTTTAAGCATTTTCATAACATCGTTTTTACTACTACTGTACTACTACTTTTGTGTAGGCTTTTACCCCTTTTCTCCCCAATTGTATTATTTATTATGCCAATTGATTCCTCCCCACACACATTTATGTTTGTTGTCACTGCTGTCTTATCCTATTGGCTCACCTGCTAGCAGGAAGCACCCTCCTGCCCCAACACTCCCCACTGACAGGTACAACCCCTCCACACACACAAACACCCAGCCCGTAATAGTATGTGTATAGTGACAAATATCATCCTCCCCGCCCAACTTCCCTCCTCCGAACACGAGCCAATTGTCAATAATTAGTCATAATAAATACATGTCATCAACAGATACAAACGTTTACCTCCCCTTTTGGTATCCTGATAGTCAATCATGATTATTATTAATTATGATATGTCAGCTGTGGCTCAGAAGTTAGTGTCATACTGTACCTGCATCCTAGTCTTTACAACATCCAAGGGAGTGTTTCCAAACACACTGACAGCTCCAGCAGTAGCTCCAAACAGTCCAGTTATCAACATATTGGGAGCCTTGTTAGGATCGTCTCCTAGATGATTCACACATAAAGAAAGCTATGTTATTGAGTTGAACATGAATGTGTTGAACATACTATACTAGTCTTCAAGGTTTTTCAGGTCAAGGACCCCTTAGCTGAGAGAGAGATGAAGCAGGGACCTCCCATTATATATCGTATAAAGTTGTGTTGCAGATTAAACTTTTTCATAGATAGCTTCAGGCTTGTTTTGCAGCACTATCATCACTGTTGTGAAAAATCTATGTTTTGTGTTGGACTTGATGTTAATGTGTATTGTCAGACATTTAACCACATAAACCCTCAATACATGGTTCTGCTCTTTTTCCCCCTCTACACAAAACCTCTTTGCCAAAAATAGCAAGTAACTCTGAGGACCCCCTATTGAAGACCCCTGTACTGTAGTATAACCCCCCCCCACACACACACACCTTTGTACCAGTTCCTCAATCCAGTCATGACATAGAAGCGGATGGCCTGGTTTGAGCCCTGCTTCAGGACTGTGGCTGTCAGTCCCTGGTACGTCCCCTTCAGCCCTGAGGACAGCAGTTAAACAATGTAATCATTACAATAATACATTACAATGTATATAAAGTTTTTCTAGATACACAATGTCACTTTACAGAAAACAGATACAAAATAAGATAACAGCTTTATTAGACCGAAAGTAACACTAGCCCTCCCCCGAAAGCAATAGCTAGGCGTCCTATTGTTGCGTCGTCACTGGCAGGTGAGTCAGTAGGAATCACAAACGATAAGTGTTCAAATGTGTGTGGTGTAGAATAGATCTGATCTAAAAAGACTAAAACATCTATTATGGGAGCCAATGTGAGATAAATATTAAATCGTAACATGTGCTGGGTTACAGTAAATGAACAGCCAACATGCACAACCTGAGAGTCTTACCCTGAGTTCTAATAATCTCCTTCACCCCATGGAAGAACCCCTTGTACTTTGGGTTTGCTGATGTTTGGTCATGGATGAATTTGACCTAAAAAAATAAAACAAACAACACACGCACACACGCACGCACACACACACACGCACACACACACACACACACACACTTTGACTGCCATGTATTCATTAATAAATTATTCCGTTCTGCCACGGTCTTTGCAGTACATACTCTTATTTTGAAGGCCAAAAGGTCCCGGGTCGTAAACCGGAAGTAAACAACATGTTACAATGTGGAGATAAGAAATGTTTCTGTTCGACAGCAACGATAATGTTAATGGCAATGCAAGGGTGTACTAGTGTGAACGCGGGCTGACCTTGACCGTTTCCATGGGACACACCACAACCACAGCCTCGGCCATGCCGGCCCCCAGACCACAGAGCAACCCCGAGGTGCTGTTCAGATTACCGTTCTCATCACGCATCTTATTAGCCAGGAACTCAAACACTCCAAACCTGACGAAGACATGGAAGACCATGGAGACACATTTCAAAATGACAACACACCGAGCCAGCGGTTATAGTATGGTATGGAAATAGGTATTTGTAAGTGTTAAAGGGACACTTCACCCTTTTTGCAAAAACATATATGTTAATGACATTTAGGAGCTTTAGAACACTTTCCTGGGGTTCTTTATGTGTGTAATATGTGGTTTTAGATATTTTAGATTGTAGCAGTGAGCCTGTTGTCTCTGATGTCATGGACACTGGGCTCACTTCCTTCCTGGACTACATGTTGTCTCAGTAAGACAGCTCTCCCCCCTATCCACAAGGAGGAGCAGTGCACCAAAGAATTATGGGAATTGTAGTCCAGGAAGGTAGTGAGACCAGTGTCCATGACATCAGAGACAACAGGCTCACTGCTACAATCTAAAATATCTAAAACCACATATTACACACATAAATACCCCCAGGAAAGTGATCTAAAGCTTCTAAACGTCATTAACATATATTTTTTTGCAAAAAGGGTGAAGTGTCCCTTTAAGGCTGCAACTAACGATTATTTCCATAACTGACTAATAAGGCGATTATCGAAACGATTAATCAGATTATGGCACATATTTAGCAATTACCTTAGAATTTAAAGGTTGATTTAGGCATGTTCTAACAAACAAAGATTAATAAGTAATTAAATAGTAGTGTATAAAATGCTATACAATTTTGCTCAGCTGCTGATTAGTGTGTGTGTGTGTGTGTGTGTGTGTGTGTGTGTGTGTGTGTGTGTGTGTGTGTGTGTGTGTGTGTGTGTGTGTGTGTGTGTGTGTGTGTGCGCGTGTGTGTGTGTGTGTGTGGTACCTGACAGCTGCTTTTGGTATGGAGCCATACACAAGTGAGCTCAGGCCTCTGTACAGACCCGCCACCCCATGACTCTTAACTGTCTGCCCCACACAGTCACCTGAAAGTAAGACAGGAGGGATACAGGTCAAGGTGAGAGAGCAAGGCAAGGCTAGGCAGTTTTACTTGTATAGCACATTTCAACAACATTGAAGGATCATCTTGAAGCAAGATTCAATGTGCTTTACATAGAACAAGCAAAGGAAGCACAATAACAGTTACAGTGCAGAAGACAAAGGAGAAATAAAGGAAAGAAATGAGAAAAAGAGATGAAAGCAGACAGGGCGGCAGACCGACAGACATAGCAAAGTGCAGCAACTCTCTGCTAACAGATAACAGTTAGAAAGTGGGTCAATGCATCTGCACAATGGTTCATTCAAGCTGCGGATATTAGTGATTCAGGAGAAAGAAATAGAGTCCACAACACTGGTAAAGGAAAACTCAGCTCCATTTGGTTTATTAATTCAATGTTTCGATCACTGGGATCTTCTTCAGGAATGAAGAAGTGAGGGACGATCTTAGCTCAAAAATGTATCGTGACCTCCCGGTTAGCATATTAGCGTTTCTACACGGGGAGAACATGCAAACTCCACACAGAAAGGCCCTTTAGCCAACCCCACGGTGGGTATCGGCACTGATGACGCGGAAGAGAGAACACACCCGCAGTGTCCCCAGAGGGAATCGAACCTGGGACCCCTCTGTTTACATTTCTGACTAATAAAACTAGTAGAAGAGAATGGGGGCAGAAGATTTTGTTATTAAGAGAACAGATGTTGACAAAAGACTCACCAACGCCTTTAAATTTGGGAGGGTTGGCCTTCTCGTCCAGCTGCAGCTGTGTTTTGACGTACTCAGTGGGGAAAGTAATGCAGATCTCTATGCCTCCTGCAAGCCCACCTGGAACAGCACAGCAGATAATACAAATCTCAATCACAGACCAAGCAGGACACATGATACAAGCATATTATGGTGAGATAGTCAGTAACACAGCAAAGAAAACAAATCTGTTAATCCTCACATGCCCAGGCAAATGCAAAATGAGCATAATCTGCATTAACAGACTGGTAGGTAATTACCATAACTACACTATACAACTACACAAAAACAGTTTTAATCTCTGTGCCATTAGCTTGGTCTCTCTCTTTCTGCGCACACACAGAGAGGATTGCATTAAATGTTTACTACACATATGAATATCCTTTTTGTTTGTTTGTTTTTTGGTGTACACATTCTTCTATAATGGAACTGTTCCGTTCCACCTTAAGAGGCAGTGGGTTGACACATCTGGCGTTCAACTGCAAACAGAATGGCAGCAGCCGATTGGCTTAGCTGCTGAGCGAGTGATTCTGCCCACATGATGATACTCCCCCTAGGACTAGGTCCTGTTCCAGCTCCAGGGGGAGGTTAGCTTCCAAAACACTGCCTAGGTATCTATACTGTAGTTATAGTTCAACTAAGATGTTAAAATATAACTACAGTATGCCCGTAGCACGGTAGCACTTGCCGTAGCCTTGACAACCATTCAATCTTATGCAAAGGATAAAATGAAATTTAGATAGTTATGTTAACTTATGTAGACAGATGCCAGGCAGGTTCATTTGTTGAACTCCTGGCATCCTATAGTTTGTTAGTTTCAATGAAAATATGATTTGACCTTTGTCATGCAGTGCAATCCAACACATGTCTGCACACAGCATGCAGGGTCAGGCCAATGTTTTAGGATTCCTTCTTAACAACATCATAACATTTTTTTTATTTGTCACAGACCCACTCAACAAAACACAGCTTCTTCAAAAACATTTTTGCTGCCAAGAGATGATCATCATGGTCAGTTTGGAAGGGTGACACCAAACCCCAGCATTCCTTTGGTTAGAAGATGTCTTTATAGCCAAATGAAGCAAAACCAGAAAAACAAACATGAGCATGTCATCACCTGCAATCCCAAGCCTTCATCCAGCTAGTACCTTCATTCCTAACTGGAGAAGAGATGCTATTGCATCACAATGAACACAATATGTAAACTTATGTTTTAGAAATAATTTGTTCCTGATGTTCTACATACAAACCATGTAAAGAAATCACAGATTGAGGCTTTAACCTTTGCTTTTATGAAATATCCGAGACTATTAAGGTTTTATGGAAGATGCTTCAGAAAACATGTTGCTAGTTTGACCACTTCAAATGCTCTAATCTTAAAATAATAACAAATGCAGACGCATTGAGAGTTTGTAATTCAGCTATTTTCTCTGTGCAACATGCTTCCATAGAAGACTTCTAGCTTCTATGGAATCCAAATGACTGAAATCAGTTGTGGTGACTGAGAACTTTAATCCATAAATACTGTGTGTCATTGTGTGTGTGTGTGTGTGTGTGTGTGTGTGTGTGTGTGTGTGTGGGGGGGCTGTTTTCATTTCAGTTCATGGGGTTTTCTTGTCCTATAGAAGGACTATAAGAAGAACAAGGCCTAATTTATATTACTTAGTTGCATGCTGGCGTAAAACGACAGATCCACAATGCTGTGGATCCACAATGATCACACAACCAAGTATAAAACTTGGAATAACAGTTCAAATGATCTACTTTCTTTTCTACCTCTTCCCACCTTAAATATATAACATTCTGTAGTGTGTGTGTGTGTGTGTGTGTGTGTGTGTGTGTGTGTGTGTGTGTGTGTGTGTGTGTGTGTGTGCGCGCGCAGACTTGTGCCGAGGTCGACAGAGCAATGTGCTTGGTCATCGTGCTTCATGGAACTGAGCTAAAAAAGTACTCAATCCTCTTTCTGGGTCATTAGCAGTATTGGAAAGTAAAATAATCAATCCTGCAATGTAGAAATACTCTGTTACAAATAAAAGAATGGAATTCCAAATTTACTTGAGTAAAAGTATCGGCATGAAAATGTACTTAAAGTACCAAGAGTCGAAAGTACTCATTATGCAGGATGACCCATTTCACAAGTTTTTAAATGTATAAAACTATTTTGAAAATAGCAGATCTACAAGCTCGCATGTGACACATTGTGAGCTTGTGAGCTTTGCTATTTTCAAATGGCCAAAATGTATACAGTTACTATAGGGCTGAATAGGTTAATCCAAATCTACAAAGTATCTAGTAAAACTGCCTGCCTTTGCCTACAGTAAATCCACGACTGGTTTGGGGTTGTTGTCTTCCTGCTCTTCTATTGAGACATTCAGATTGTGTCAAAAGGTCATGTCTCACCTAGACACAGGATCTGACACGAAGTTTGACCTGACCTGTTCAATTTATCCCCTGAGCAAGCAGGCAGGCTCCATTAGCTCAATGGTTTAATAAGAAAGATGAAAAAAGAGGAGCGATCTGAGCACTCGAAAAATGGCTGAGGAGAATCAAGGTACTTAATTGCTCTCTCCTTCGTCATTTTTCGAGTGCTCGGATCACTCCTCTTTTTTCAGGTTTTGGTTCCTGTTGATCCTAGAAGCACCATAAGTTCTTAGCTCAATTCAAGTGCTGACAAAAAATGGAAGCACTTGTGCAGGGGTCGGATAAAGTGCCATGTTTTAATTTTTTATTTTTTTCTTGATTGTCAGTGTGCCTTAAAATATTTCCAACAGATTTTGATTGTCCATATTCATAACAACCTTAGAAATGTGTTCTTTCCCATCAGGGCATTGATCATTAGACTCAGAGCAATAACCCCACCTATATCTCCCAGA
This sequence comes from Protomyctophum bolini, assembly GCF_963924005.1. NCBI lineage: Eukaryota > Metazoa > Chordata > Actinopteri > Myctophiformes > Myctophidae > Protomyctophum > Protomyctophum bolini. The sequence continues at coordinate 21,672,591 of NC_137883.1, read as the reverse complement.
CACCCTCCCCAGTCCAATTTATGCAAGATGTGATTTGCATAGAGATGTGATGGGATTTAATTGACAACATTTTGTTGTATTAATTTTAAAAGCAAAAAATCCTCTCTCACACAATTATGCCAGTGTGCCAGGGATCACCCTGCCTCCCCTGTGCCAATGTTGGCACCCGTGCCTATGTAGGTTGCCTACTCCCTATGCAAATGCATGTAAGAGAGAGAGAGAGAGAGAGAGAGAGAGAGAGAGAGATTGTAGAAAATATCCCAGTACATCATGTACTCACCAACTAACTGTGAGTGAATGAATGAATGAATGAATGAATGAATGAATGAATGAATGAATGAATGACTGAATGAATGAATGAATGAATGAACTATAAAACAGAGTAACTGCTGCTGGGCACATGATGAAATGAAATAACGAGAGGTTTAGGTTCCATTCCATCTTAAAAGCATCGAACCCCCTCAGGCCAGTACAAGCCTGAACTTCCTGTGCCAAGATGACACAAACATGGCATGCACACCCCTTTCCTTTTATACACACGCCGTTGAGTATGCTTACTATGCTAACTCTCTTATCAGAAATAAATGTACACTGGTGTTTAATTTAGTTATAATAAAAACGGTCAGATCCCGACTGACGAGAATGATCAGCTGAATTCTTCCTTAAGTTCCAACGGCCAGCATGCAGCACCAAATGATAGCAAAAGAGCTAACCTTATTACGACTCCGATCAGTACACTGAAATGCACGAAATAGCTCCTAAATATATTATGTTCGGTACAGAACACGTCAGACATTAGATCTCATACTAAGGTTCAAACTGTTGGAAATATCTTCTAATGCACTACTTTGTGAACAATGTTACGTTACACACTGTTGATATTACAATAACAGTGACGAGTCACGACTGTTAAATAACTTTGTAGTAGGCTAAACTAAAGTTACTAAACTTACCTGCCAAAATAGCTTTGCCAGGATGAGTAAGTTTGGTTTTCCCTGCCGGGGCTGCAGCCGCCAGACACCGGGGTCTGTGGAAGGGACTCACGAACAGAGGGTTTCCAGACATTTTGGCTGCAGTGTAGACTCTGTAGAGCTAACCCTAACCCCGATCAGATACAACTACTATTTATTTCATCAGACGCTGCGAATCAGAGCCACCATCTATGCAGCCCGGTGCTTAGTGCAGAAAGAACGCTGCTAACTGCCACACCACGCAAAGGCACAGCGATGTTGAACATTGGACTTGGTACTAACTGTTCAGAGACTGATAAAGAATGGAAGCCTGTGTGTACTTGTGTACAGTGGAGAGCCCCCTGATCTCGTCACACTCGTCCAGATGCTGATAGTGTGGACTCTGGAGTCAGGCAGTAGAGTGTGCACGCAGAGCAGGGGTGGTATGTTCAAGGCGCTGAGGGCGGGGCTCAGTTGGTTTGTAGCCGATGTGACTGCGGGCGGCGCTAAAGCTCAACTTGTTGACTCCTGACTGTTGACAGTAAACACAGTACACTACATCCAGTGTACTGTGTTTACTGTCAACAGTAAACACACACTGTCAACAGTAAACACACATCAAAATGATAATAATAATAATAATAATAATAATAATAATAATAATAATAATAATAATAAAAATGCAGATATCTACAATTTTGGGAATGCCAAGATAAAGTGGTTATGCTGTAGGTGCTATATTAACTACTTTTGCTGGGATTGGGAACACCCTGGAATATCACCTCAAGGGCCCCCAGCCTAACCCTAAACCTAACCCTCACTGTATATTGTTTTCCCTTTTTACCTGTATATTTGTATGTCTCTAAATGTTATGATGAATTGAAAATGGTGGACCCTCTTGTAAACAAGTGTAATACTTTATGGTGTCGTCCACTCACAGTTGACAGTTTTTGTATTGAAATGTACTGTAATTCTGCAAACTGTTATACTTCAATCAATCAAACACGGCATGCATCAGAGGCATGCATTCAGGGCGGTGGGCGGGGCATGTGTTTCAGCTCCAAAAAAGCTTTGAAATGTGAGTGTGGGCAGCACTGCTATGAAACAATATTTAATTATAGTGTATGCTGCCCATGGCCATGCTGATAGTGTTGTGTGCACGTAGCAGAGCATGTGGATTCAGCGTGGAATCCAAATAATTATATTGCACAGCATAAAATAATAAACATTAGAGGTAATGAGTGTAAAATATTCATGAGGTTTAAATGTTTGACCCTAACCTCAGTCTTAACCAGCCACGTATAGTTGCTAACCCTAACCTCAGTCTTAACCAGCCACGCCTCTCTCTTAACCGGCCACGCAGGTCGATAACCCTAACATCAGTCTTAACCGGCCACGTAGATCGCTAACCCTAACCTCAGTCTTAACCGGCCAAGTAGGTCAGACTCGGAGTAATGGGATGTCATGTCAGATTTATGGGCAGTCCCCATTGTGACAGACTGCCTAGCGACAGCCCACCACACCTAACACCCAAACACCTAACCTCACGTCACCAGACTTTCCACCTCAGAGGAAAGCCTGGTGTTTGTTCCAAACTGGCCCACGTGATCCAGTCTAGGCCTCAGATGGACATTTAAACTGTTTTTAACCCTAAACCTAATATTTATAAACCCTGGGCCCTGACACATCTGTAGCATAATGCTTACTGAATATATATTGCTGACACTGGACTAGGATCTGCACTCAGAAGATAGGTGTTAAATGAAGGACAATTGCACTACTACCCTAACCTCACAAACACTAAACTCACATAATAATAATCTCAAAATGGGGCCATTAGGTAGAAATGTCCAGAAAAGAGTGTCTTATTCTGTCTCATGACGATTCTCATGAAAGGTAAAAAAAAAAATATATAAATATAAAATACAATTCACAAGACATATACTATAGTAAAATAGCGCTTCATTCATTGGTTTTGTTGGCTTGGTTGTTTGGTTGGCTAAATTCAGTCTGAGCTTCAATAATGTATTTTATTAAAAACGATGTAAACTTTGCATATACTGTACACAGGCACGTATATAGGCATGACAAATGTGATTAATCACAGACCAGGCTTATGGCAACAACAACAATCACTACATTTATGTTTAGATATGTTATAGTGATGTGAGGTAACAAGAACAAACAGACTCGGGTCCAAGATTTCTCTATGAGGAACTTCTATGAGGAAAATACTTCCGTGACCCAGGGGTAGAGGGAGTGATGTCAAGACTTTGGTACTCTATTCAAAAATAGCAGATGTACAAGCTTATAGCGCTTAATTTCGTGCCACGCTGCAAGCTTGTAAATCTGCTATTTTTGTTGCTTGAAAAATATCAAAATAGTTTAGAAACTTTTGAATAATGATAATTTTTAGTGTTTCGTTTTTTTGCATAAAGTTGCTGGGGGTCCCTGGCACCAAACAGTTTCAGATGGGAGGGTCCACGGCCAAATACATATACATGTTGGGGGTCCTCGGCACAAAAAAGGTCGATGTATTAATTGGTGTTCAAGAGGCCAGCGTGTGCATCCGCAGGTGGCTGATGAGGTTGCGCTGCTGCGTGAACTTCCCGCCGCACAGCTGACACGTGTAGGGCTTCTCCCCCGAGTGGACGCGCGCATGCTCCGTCAGGCGGTACTGGCGCGTGAAGCGCATGCCGCACTCCTGGCAGGCGAAGGGCTTGAGGCCCAGGTGGCTGCGCATGTGGCGCGTCATGGTGCCGCGCTGCGTGAAGAGCTTCCCGCAGAGCGCGCAGGGGAAGGAGGCCCTGGTGGCGGTGGCGTCGGCGAGCCAGTGGTGGCTCCTCTCGTGCTGCCGCAGCGAGGCGGCATCCTCGCAGGGCTGGTTGCAGACGGAACAGACGTGGTGGTGCAGGAGGTGGTGGTGCGGGTGAGAACGTTCCACCGCCGTTTCCTCTTTGGGGGGATCTTCCGGCTGGTTCTCGGCGGGGTCCGCAGCTTCGTCTTCAACCTCTTCCTCATCCTTTACACTGGTGTTTAGTGACCTGGAGTCCGCTGGGCCCCCGGCCTGGTCCGCTGGGCCCCCGGCCTGGTCTGCTGGGCCCCCGGCCTGGCGCCAAATATCACATGAAGGCTGTGAGGACGTTGTGTCTATTTGGAGGTAGTAGTATGACATTTTATACACTCTGCACAAAATCATAACTTGCATTTTTTATGGTAATTATATTATCAAGTGAAAACTGTGGGACTAATATCGAAAAATGTGTTGGGCTAAAATCGACCTCCTGGTGGCACTATAACAGGCCGATGTGAAAATGCAGGGCCAAACGATCAGGCCAATGGTGCCAGAGATTAGCTGTTCACAGACCGACGGACACACAGACAGAGCCTATAGGGACAGATATAGTCTCAGCCTTCGGCCTGGCGGAGACGGTTAAATTCTACATATTTCAAGATTCCAAAAGAAGTTTCAGAACTAGCTAAAATAGCTAACCTACAAGCTCACGCATTGGGACGCTTTGTGAGCTTATAGATCTGCTATTTTCATGGTATGAAAAGTATACCGGTGGGTAACATGTTTGACAAATGTGTTTGTGTGTGCGTGCACATGGTGGGGTCTCAGCTTATAAAGGGTCAGATGCAAGAAAGGAAGGGCCTCCAAGGTTTCAGACACTCACCATTCTCTTCTTCCACCACCTCAACGTTAATGTAGAGCTCCTCTGCAGTGTGTGACTCTACGTGAGCGTTGAGCTGTTCAGAGCTGGAGAAACCTTGTCCACATGGGATGCACATGTACAGGTTGTCACCTACGGGAGGCTCGTCGGTGTAGTCATCCCCCCCTGGTGGGAACCGGGGGTAACTGCAGGTAGTGGCCCCAACCTCCTCACTCTCCTTCTGGATGCTGATGATGTCACTGCAAGGCTCTGTCTGATTAGCTGAGACCTGCTGGGAGGCAAGTGGACACATCAACAGAGAGCAGGGAGAACATACAGTAGTAGTGCCTTGAAAGAAACGTTTAACCCGGAAGCTTCCAGAACCTGAAACTTTCTCAAAACCGCAGAAGTTCTGTGATTTTCTTTTTGTTTTCCATGTGGACTTGGTTTCAATTGAAGGGAATGTTGTACTTGTGTGACAACCCATAGACATAGACAGAAATAGTTTTAAATTGTGTTTATTTAGAAAACTAGAGGTTCGAGCCGCTCCTTGCCTACATCCCTGTACCCTTGTGCTCGGCTGTTGCAACGTTTGCAACAGTGTAAAATCTGCCATTTCAACACCATCAAGGCCTTCCAAGATACATTTTAGTCAACTAAATCGACTTAGATTTAGTCTACTATAATCTTATGACATTTAGTCGACTAAAACTTCTCAGATGACTACAACACTTATTCAAATAAAGTTGCTCTTTACCATGCATGCAGTTGGAGTACCTCTCTGTACAGTTCCATTTCTACCACAACCACCCCGGAAGGGCGATAGGTATGCCCGTATGCCATACATTTCAAGTCAATCTACAAGCTCACCACCATGTTGCAAGTAAATCATTTTTGAAATATTTTTGAACATAAAAATAAAAGTTGTACCACGCAGTGTTAATTTTTACAGCAAATTCTGGTTTAGTCTTTTGAATAATAACACAACATTTAGTTTTAGTTCTATTTAGTCATCTGAAGATATTCAGTCTTAGTCGACTGAATATCTAAAACCTTAGTCTTTTAGTCTTAGTCAACTTAATAGTCAACAAAATTAACACTGGTACCACCTCCTCTTGAGCCAAGCCCAGATCTCCTGCTCTCTCCTCCAGGGACAGTCCATCATCTTCGCTGGCCTCCTCCTCCAGGCCCCTCCTGTGTCCGTTGAGAAGCGCTCTCTGCAACGAGCTCTCGCCGCCGCTGCAACTGGCTCTGGGCCTCTTGCGATGGGCCGCTCTCTGCTGCCGTTCCGCGGTGGTCGTCTTCGACCGTAGCGGGTCGTATCTTTGCCCGTAGTTCTCCCGCCGCCTGCGGTCGGGTGAAGCCGAGCCGGTGGTGTTGGTAGGAGTGTTGGAGGCAGGAGGGCGAGATGGTCCCACACCGTTTAAAAAACTCACATCTTCTGTAGCTGCACCACTGCCTGTTGGTAGGCATGTCACAATTATTACATAATTGCAATTCAGTCAGAGAATTCTTAGAATATAATATTTATTGAGCACAATTGAACATGGATCTAGAAGTTAACAGGCGAGGCAGGGAGGCAGCAGCAACACACATCAGCACAGCAGGAGAGAAGCCAGAAATGAGCAGGTATAGGCAGAGAAGTTAAAATAGTAACTCTGATCAATCTCAGAGTGCAAGCATGTGACTATAGAGCCTGATCAGGTGGGAGCGCTCTCTTGAGTTGTCTGCCTGAACTAGCTACACATCATATATTATTTGTTTGCATAATCGTCATAATCGTTACCATGTTGAAACATTTTCAAAAATAGTGGATACAGCTGATCTACAAGCTCAAAATGGGTCACATTGTTGCACATTTTGAGCTTGTAGATCGGCTATTTCCACTATTCATGTTTCTTTTTTTATATAAAGTAATTAATAAAAAGATGTAAGTTATGCGTCATATTTGCCCTGTACATATTTTGTTTACGAACGGAAATGTCATTTCAAAAAAATCTGTTCGACAATGAATCGTTGAGTAACATTTCATAATGGTGACACAACAGCCCTACCTGTTGGACTCGTCCTGGTCAGGTCCAAGCCCAGGTCGTGCATCACCTCAACAGTGCTGTCCATCATATTTACCGCTGCAAAGGGATGGCGTGACGCCCACCGCAAGCCGAAGCCCTCGTCCTGTGCCGTGTCTCTGCTCTGGTGGTGTCCCTCCTGGGCTGCCACTCTCCTCTCCGCACGGTGGCCGTGGTGGTGGTTGGCTCTGGGGTTGGCGAAGGGATAGGGGCCGAGGGATAGATGCACATTGGGGGCTTGTAAAATGTCGGAGGAGGAGGGTGGAGTCCTGCCGGAGCTTGAAGGTCTGAGTCTTCTGTGGCAGAAGGCTGCTAGGTGTGACACCTGGAGGTAGGAGGCAGCCGTCAGGAGATCGGCAACACCTTGGTCACTGATGTGGTCGGGACTGGCTACGCTGCCCGTGTAGATGAAATCTAACACCTGGAAAACATGAAGAGATTAAGGAGTCAGGGCAGAGAGTAAGGTCCACTGTCATTGAATGGCTGTTGAATCCGTTATTAAAGTAATGCAGGGTTTTATTTGCTACCATTTAATGCAATGCCTGCATTTCCTTCTGAGAAGTGCATAAGTTTTGCAATTTAATTAGAAAGTGTTATTTTGGGAAAATGTATCACAATTGAAAAAAATTAATCAAACAATGTGTCACGTGCCATGCGTAGGACAATGTTGTCTCTGTCGGGTGGATACTAGGTGGAAACCTCATGTCCAAAACAGTTTCTTTTCAACTAGATTCAAATTCAAAAGTAGCAAATTTACAAACTGAAAACATTTTTGATGCTACTTTTGATGCTTTTGTATAACACTGTATGATCCAGTCAAGGAGAGCTGGAGAAACGATCAAATCCTTGCTCACTTGTTTAAAGACAGAGGGGCTGATGATCTCTGTGTCCAGGTTGAGGAGGTTGTCGTGCAGAAGCAGGGATTTAAAGTAGCTGCTGCTGGCTGACAGGATGTTCTTGTGGGCTCGGAACAAGGCGTTCTCTACCACTATGATCACATCACACAGATAGCCTTTAGACCTCTGCTGGTTCAACTGCACCAGGAGCTGCTTGGCATAGTTCAGCTGCTCCATCTCACCACACTCTGTGGAAGCCAGAAAACACACAAAATAAGCACGGATAAAACTGTAAAACTATAAAGTCCCACTTTTATACCTTGGCTTTTGATCCCGTTTCAGAGAGTTCGGTGGTGTTGTTGTTTCACTTTCACTTCCCAGAGAAGATTGTGTGCCTATATTTAGGCCAGGTGCTGGAAGTCAGGCATCAAGGCAAACATCAAGGAAGAGAAAGAACATCCGCACACTAGTAACGTTTCGTTACATTTGACAATTTGCAACGTTTCAACCTACAAGGTCTTCATCAGGCAAAATCCTTTCATCATTTTGCCTGAAAAAACCTTGTAGGTCGAAACGTTGCAATTTGTTGCCTCTAAATATAGTACGTCTCGGAGCTCTAGAAACTAGTGTGCAGATGTTCTTTCTCTTCTTTGCTATTGTTTCACTGTCTGTTGACGCTGCTGCGTCTTGTATTCTATGGTGATGTGTCTCCTTGTGTTGTTTATCGATTTATTTTTATATTACTGTGTTTTTGCTATTGTTTTTCTGTGTTTTAGGCTGTTGATTTTGACAGCAATTTTTGTTTTGTTTTCTTTTAATAGTTTTCATTGAGTTTTAGTCACCTGGAATAATTTAGTGTTAGTCTAGTTTTAGTTATCTCATAAGATATTCGTTGACTAAATCTACAGTTGATTAAGTAGATTAAAATGTATTTTGGCAGGCCTTGATGGCGTTGTAATGGCAAATTTGACAATTGCTGAAAATAGCAGATCTACAAGCTGATCTTGTAGATCAGCATGCAACCAAGTGTAAAATGACTTGTGTCTTTTACTTTAAATGGATCTTTTATCCACTAGTCCCTTCCTAACATTTTAGTCTAGTTTTTATTTGTTATCAAAATTGCCAATATATTTTGTCTTAGTTTTAGTCATCATCATAGCTTAGCTTTCATTTTGTTTCCAATTAGTTTTCGTCTGTGAAAAAAGGTAGTCAACGAACATTTTCCGTCATAGTTTTAATTAGTTGACAAAATCAACACTGTTTTTAGGTCTTATGTAGTGTATTTAGCTTTTTAAGATGGTCTGTGCAGCACTTTTGTAACCTTTTGGATTTCTATCACAAATATTTCATGAGAAATGCTAATAGATGCTAATTATATAAATCTCACAAACCCTAGAATTCAAGGTAAATTAACCTTTCGATTCATGTAACTTTTTTGCTCTTATTACTGAACAAACGTTTCGTTTTCACCAAAAAATCCGTTACCCTAGCTACAGTAGCCTACCTTTAGTTGTATTTCATACTTACCTTTTTTGCATATCAGATATTTTAGCTATTTTTAAAAATGATTTCCCCGCCTCCTATAATGCCCGTGCCCAAAAATAGTGAGGCAAGGTTTCCAGTGTAAAATGATGGAAGGAAAGATGATAAAAATAGACAGACAGACAGACTCCACCTCTCTGCCACTGATAGATAGCAGCTCTGATAGTTATCCTGTTATTATCACTGCTGCCAGCCTCATCCAAGTCTTACTATATTTACACTTACTCTGTTTCACAAACAGTGTAATTTTTGGGGGTCGCAAGAAAAATATTATAACTTTATTTTAAAAACATATTTTATAAAAATAAAAAAAACGTGAAATAACAACAAAACAAACAATGAAATAATAATAATTTCTATATATAAATAAATACAATTTAATTTCAAGATAAAAAAAGAATAATAAATTCCCGATCTACAAGCTCAAAACATTTGTAATTTTGCTGGGGGGGACTCCCTGGAACCGCAATTTGAGAACCATTGATCTATAATTGTTTTATGATTAATGCTTTATTATTTCCTTACCAAGATAACACATAGCAACACAGTATTACAAGGACTGATAACTGACCAATTATAGCGAAAAGCAACAACAAACAAAACAAAACAATACTAAACTAACACCCAGAAGACCACAGCATCTCCCATCAACCAACACTCCATGCAACACACACACACACACACACACACACACACACACACACACACACACACACACACACACACACACACACACACACACACACACACACACACACACACCTTTCAATACATTGTAGCTTATTCAGAGCCAGGAACACCATCAGACCCCTGTCATATAGTACAAACGGTATTGCTCCATTTCAAATCATAGATTTCTAATCGTGTCTTTCCGTCTTGTCAAAGCATTCTATACTGTATGTGACAATCACTCCAAGGCTCAAGTGCCCAGGAGAGAACCACAGAGACAGACAGACTCAGAGGTGTGCCAGCGGGACAGCGCAGGTGCAGATATCCCGTCCTTCATTCCTTCCCCACATGATGGTAATATTGTTATTGTCTAGGTAATATTGTCAAATACTACCTAAGAAATGTGCAGACATTGTGAAAATAGCCAATTTCATGCTCATAACGAGCAAAAGAATAGAAACAAAATAACAAAATCTTTAGTCTTCAACTATAGACCATCAGACCTGTTTTATTTTGGTACATTCATTCTGAGACTAAAATGCCATGTGTTTGACTGACAGTTTCATGGCCACATTTTCTTTTAAACCAACATTTGCTGCCCACTTACACTTACAGCACAATAAGGCTTTAAACGGTCTGAAAGTCCTGTGATTATTTGATTTCTTCTTTGGTGGTTCTTTAACGTCTCTCTAAAGTTCACCCATAACTCCATTCAGGTCTGGCAGAAGCAGCCACCAGCCCTAAAATATGATATTTTTAGTATTTGTTGCAAGGTTGGTACAAAGATAGAATATTGTGTGCTGATAAGGAGCAGCAACGTATGTTTTTTGCCATACATAGATATAGAATTGCGTATCTCTCTTGCCCCCCCAACTCCTTCTAAAAATATCCACACAACGTTTGAGCCCTCCATCTATCTGAGGGCTGCAGCCCCTCTACCCCCCTGGCCCGGCTGCGAGCGAGCGGGCGGACACACACACACACACACACACACAGTGTGTGTGTGTGTGTGTGTGTGTGTGTGTGTGTGTGTGTGTGTGTGTTCAGGACAAGGATAAGTAATAGGATAAGTATTTGGGCCAGGGAGGTGTGTTTGACCTGAGACCGATTCTAAAGAAATGGCTTCTAAATCCTAACAGTTTTCTGAAAAACCTATGTTTCTATGTCAGTGGTGCTCCTTTTTTTGGAGGACCACCAGAATTATCTGTATTTGGCTGTGGACCCCCATCTGAAAATATGTAGTTCTAGGGAACCCCCGGAAGCAAAGATTTGAGTTTAGGAGCTTATAGGAAGGGGGCATGTCTGATATAATGAACATCACACATTTAAATATTGAATCAAGCAACTTAAAAAAAACTACACAAAAGCCAAGGTAGAAGGTAGTTAAAATGACCCTAGAAGTGAAGCTATTTTTGGGGCTCTAGGGTTCATGTGGTTAAACAAAGTCTTGCATGTTGCCGTAATGATGCCTGCAGTTGGCCAGACTGTGATTTGTTTCATTTATATTTTGTTTTATATTAGTAGCCATTGTCCATCAATTTTGTTCACTCGCACATTGCATAGTGACAGGCTGTTAACATTGGGTCCAATAAACATCATGAACTTAGTTTGCTATGTTTGAGAGATTCTCTTGAGATATGATGGAACTAATTAAGCTACTCAGACGATAGCTGGTCTGCAACAGCTCACTAGAAACAAGACCCTATTTCATACGGTAGATTGTAGTATTAACCTATACATTTTAGTCATTTAGATTTATAGTTTAATACAACATCTCATAAAGTTTAGCATTGAACGATGAGACTCGTCGTTATTTTATTAATTATTTTTTTATAAACATCATTGATTTTAACCCTGCATATGCAATGCATGGTATTGTAATTGTAGGCTTTTTGAATGTGAGAAATGTGGCTTTTTTGTGCAAAGGTAATGCCAGACATGAGGTGGAGAACTCTTCTGTCTGTACTAAGCAAAGATTATATGGGTCACTATTCGCATTAGACAATGGTGGAAAAAGTAGTCACATTGAACTAAAAGTATCAATACAGAAATACTCCATTTGAAGTAAAAGTCCAGAATACAAAATGTACTTAAGTAAAAGATAATTTGTATATTGACGAAAAGGCAACATTGTAGCTTACTTTGTGTTACAGATTTCACAAAACCTAAACACAAAAATGACTTGAGTGTCGCTAGCCTATTCATGATTCATGTCATCAAATTTGTACAATAATGTATGAATTAAATATGTATGTATCAAACAGTCCATAATAAAAGCCACACATTCTTTACTTAAATAAAAGTTTCAATACTGCAATGAGCTTGTAGATCTGCTATTTTCAAATGGCCGAAATGTATATACTGTAGGGTTGAAGTGGTATGTTATCTATTCTAAATTAAAATCTCCAAAGTAACTTGAAACTAAAGTTTTCAGCTAATTATAGTGGAGTAAAAGCACATATTTGGCTCTGAGATGTAGTGGAGTAGAAGTAAAAGTATTGGAAATTGGAAACACTCAAGTACAAATACCTCAGAAGTGTCGGTACAGTACTTAAGTAAATGTACTACTAAGTACTAAGTTACTTTTCACCACTGCCTACAGTATATGACACTCAAAACATACACACACTCTCACACACACACACACACACACACACACACACATCACATACTATGTATAAAAAGGTGTATGCTCACCTCTCAATCGATGACAACACTCTGTAGACAAGGCAAGAAACGATGTGCCAGTGTGCGTTGACATTGACACTTGTGGGGTGTTCACCTCATGGACTTGAAACCCATCCTTTTTACTTGGACCAGTCACCTTTCTCCTTTCTGCTAGAAGCCCGCGTGTTAGTAGTAGTCAACTACAATGTACATTTTTAGTGCCATCTAGTGCCAGACTGCCATCATGAACATTTATAAATTGCATTTGAATGTCTACTGTTGCTCCCCATGTCCCTCTGCCTTGTAGCTTAAGAATATCAATGTTCTAAAATAGGCCAATTTTATTGTATCCCACTAACCCAGTCTGTTACAGTCTAGCTTAAGCGCTTGCAACACAGGAGAGTCCACACACTGGTTAAAAAAAATCTAGATACACAAATACTGACAATGTCAGTCATCAGTAGTGGTGTGTGTGTGTGTGTGTGTGTGTGTGTGTGTGTGTGGTTATGAAACATATTGGCTGGTGTCAGAGAGAGCTGCTTACCTTAATACATAGGCTAGGGGAGAAGGGCAGGCAGAAAGCCATTCCCTAATCAGATGGGAAACACACAGCATTAGCAATAATTATACCATCACCAAATTAGACATCAATCTGAAGGATAGGAGAGAGAGAGAGAGAGAGAGATCGAGGGCCATCAGTCCCATTATTATTTATATGAATTAAATATTACAGATTTCTTTTACATTTCATTCTCAAACACAACTTCAAATCTAACTATTTCACTATAGAACTGCCTTTAAAACGTTTATTTGCCAAACCATGTTGTGTTCCACGACCAGGTCATACCAAAGACTAAAAATGAGAACCAATGGCTCCCTGCTTGGCACTCCGGACTCTCTCTTTTCTCTGTGTTTCGCCCAGGTTGACAGGTTGACAGGTTGACTATAGTGTTTGTGAGGTTAGGGTTAAAGTTAGGTTTAGGCATGGCTGGGAGATGTACTCATACATCAACCCGTACAGCATACACGTTACAGAAACAGGAGGAGACAGGCTCCTGCCTTAATGGGCCACATGGCTCGGCAAGGCTTAATGCGCTATGTCGGGTCATGTCCGGGGTAATTTCCTGCTTACTGAAGTGTGATGACAATATTGAGATTCGAGGGCAGGAAATGATTGAAAACCACACTTCTGTTTCTTGCACAGCATGACTCAAAACGCCACAGACTCTGCAGGGGTATCAATCTGGCGATCCGCAGGCCCGTGTTTCTGTAGAGTCTACAGAAACGTAATCTGCATCAACCGATTGTTCACTGGGAGAAAGAATGAAGAGCACCTCGTGTCAACCAGTTCGCTTATTTGACTTTCCACGTAAATTCTTACCTGGCGTTTATATCACAGTACTGATCATTGGTCTGATTGCAAATGGCTGGGGATTGAAATCCTTGTTCCACAACTGGAAGAAACTGGGGAACGTCAACGTTTTTGTCTTCAACCTTGGAATAGCAGACATGTTGTATTTACTCACACTACCATTCCTGGTTGTCTACAATGCTTTGGGGAACGATTGGATCTTTGGAGACGTATTCTGCAAGGTAACAAGATTCTGTTTCAACTTGAACTTGTATGGCAGCATTGGCTTCCTTACCTGTATAAGTGTTTATCGTTACCTGGCTGTGGTCCATCCGATGAGAGTGATGGGAAGAATTACTCAGACCCACTCTGTGATGATAACGGTAATGGTCTGGGTCTTGGTGTGTGTCCAGATTGTTCCAGACATGTTCTTCACTAAAACATCAACTAGAAACCAAACAAGGAAATGTTACGAAACTACTCACGAGGATCAGGTCAAAGATTACCTGATGTACAGTCTTGGACGAACACTGACCGGGTTCTGCATCCCATTGCTCATCATACTGGGCTGCTATGGACACGTGATCGTGGTCCTCTGCACCAAAACCAACATCGACAAGTTGCTGAAACGGAGGTGCCTGAGGCTGCTGTTCATTCTGATGGTACTGTTCTCTGTGTGTTACATCCCCTATCACGTACTTATGAACCTCAACCTGAAGGCAAGGATTTTGACAAAGGAACGTCTGTGCCAGGAGTGGTTTGATGGAGTCTACATTGCTCATCAGACAAGTCGTGGACTTGTGTGTCTGAACAGTGCCATCAACCCCCTGCTTTACCTCCACGTGAACGAAGGGCTCCACCGTCAGCTCAGGCAAACCTTCAGGTGTGTCTGGCAGGGTGTCACGGGCACACCCAGCTCCCCAACCAGGGAAATACTGATACTCACCACAGGTCTTTAAGATGAACACTTACAGTGACCATTTTAATTCTCTGATGTTTCTAATAATATTGTGTGTTGAGTGAGAACAGTTTTGCAAAAAAGAAAAGAAAAAAGAAGATATATATATCTTTATTTCACTTTGGATTATTGTGAGGTTAGTAGAATATTGCAAAAAGGCAACATACTATACCACATACACTATATAGTATATAGCATGTCAAAATTAAAGCTGGGGAAGGTGTATTTTGTTACTGGGACAATGCTTGCCGAGTGATTGGTGTGTATAGCATCTATGGAGGTCCCTATAGCATAGCCTATTGTACTGGACTGTATGTGCGCTGCACCCGATCAAGTTCAGGAGTGAGAAAGTAACATTTGAGTGATTATTATAGGACTATAACTGTTCTTAACTTCTTATCAGGCTGTGCATATTCACATTTGTTTTAAGTTTTTTTGTTTTGTTTTTTTAAAGCTGCACTATGCAGCTTTCCTCTCCTAACCCGCATTTGAACCTGGTATCTGCGCAAGTGCTTATACAATAGAGCATGCCTGTTTGCTCAGGGGGTAAATTCAATTTGCACCATCATGTCAAAATTTGTGTCACGCTCATGACCTTTGACACAATATAAATGTCTCAATAGAATAGCAAGTATTAACATACAGGTATTAACATACTCTACCATACAGATGTACTATATTATATTAACCATACAGATTGGACAAAATACAAATTATGTATTAATTTAAAAAAAGAGGCATAAGGAGAAAATGTGTTTAAGAATAACATGATCTAAGTATCTGAGAGACTGCGACGAGAGAGGACCCATAGTTATGCTACTACTACTACAGTATAATCACTGGTTTGGTACTTTAGTATCGCTGACGGTAACACGTTTCAGCTGGGTATGGCACAACCAATATGTTCACTCACTACTCACACATTACATTGCAGCAAAGGCAAAGCCGTTAACGCCGAGACCAAATAAAAATTATGAACTTGGTTTGCAGTCTTTTTAAAGAGTGAATTTCAAGAGACTTATTAGGCTACACTGTAGTGTAAGCGATAGAAACATACTTTCATACAGTAGACCCTAGAAGCAACCGATTCATTTTGTCTAATTTTACAATTGTTGGTTAAAATTGTTTAAGAGTAGCCTAGATTTATAGTTTCAATACAGAAAGCGGGAACATCTCATGTATAGCATTGATTGAGAATCATTCTTTTTACAAATATCACTGATCCCTGCATATGCATGGTTATTGTAATGTGAGAAATATGGTTATTTTGTGCAAAGGTTAGGGCTTTTCAAATTGAAATTGAAGTTGTATTATTGTCTGCAGTGAGCAAAGATTTAGTGGGTCACTGAGCTGTTTAGAAACTGCCGAGTTGACTGCTGAGTGTTGCCGACATACTAACATTTCAGTTGGGTGTATGGCGCAACCACAACACAGCCCATCCTGCTGCTGGTGATGAAAATCATTATGTTGTCATACTGTGTGACCTTTTCAATGAAACAAAAAGGTGACATTTCTACCCGACAGAGACAATATACTCGAAATATGCCTTGTTGTCAATGGGTCAACTAATGAATCATGTTCCACTGGGATTCAGTCACATCACTGTAGGTTGTGTAATTACAGGTGGATACATTTCAGAAGTAGAAAGAGGTGATCAATTTAAGTAATCAATTTATTACACTGAAGGCTTCACAAACAATAAAAGTACATTCCATCAGTTAAAAAAAAACATTGCAAGTGAAGTACTGCACTTGTTCTGTCTGTGATAAAGAATTATTTAAGAAAAATACCATACAAATACCGATATGTACATTAAAAACATAATTCTGTGATCATCATGCAATCTCATATTTGAGATAATGTACAACATGAGTATCAACTAATAGCGAACAATACGAAAACAAGTTAGTATTAAAAGAATAAAACCAAAGATTACTTTGCAATAATCCATAATTAAGCAGTTGAGATGAATCCTAAATCCATAATAATTACAAACAAAACTGCTTCTATATTCATTTGTATTCACTCCAGTAGAAATCATATACTGTACCATTATACACTGGCCAAATAAATACAGTACAAACAATATTTGTATTTTGAATGTCAGTGGTCATGGATTATTGTTTGTCTTAATATCAGACATGTAATTTAAAGGCACCAATCTTAGATAATCCCACACCATATTTTAGCCATCATCTCCAAACTCCAAACACATGACAGCTTCTGCGTTTACGTTGAAATAGTAGATCTCCACATCATCTACTCTGTACTCAGTAGTCCTTAATGGGATTTTTCTCTTTCAAAGAAACATTTGGTCATTTAATCGTCTACTCAGGCTTTTGTGAGCACCCCAGACAGTGTTTAAGTTACTCGATTCAGTATTTAGATATTTGATATTCATTTTAGCTGCCCCGCCCCTTTCCTATACAAACACATTGTAACTTCAAACTCCATTTTAACCATGTTAAATTCATAGAAAACACCCAAAGATGTTGTTTCTGGTAACTGACTACTTCCCTCCTAATACGTGAGGTGTCTGTTTTTGTTTTCTAAATTCTGAATCAAGCACCTTAAAAACGCCTGAGTAGACGATTAAAGGAGAATTCCATACTAGAAGGATTTCTTACCTTTATTTGTAGTTGTTATGTCCCCACCAAAGAGGTGCAAGTGTTATTTTGTGCAAAAGTGCATTATTGGCTATTTCCCCTACCATAAGCCCTCAATGGGGGTTGGGTTTTTGTGCTAATTAGCTTATTTTCATCGAAATAAATAGTAAAGTGTGCCGCTTGGGATACTATTTACATTATGAAGGGAGGATATATACAAAAAATATATATTTTTGAGCGATGGAAATAAGTGAATTAGCACAACACCCCATAGCCCCATTCAAATCAATGCAATTCATTGAGGGTTTATGGTAGAGGAAATAGCCAATAATGCGCTTTTGCACAAAATAACACCTGGACCTCTTTGGTGGGGATGTAACAACTACAAATAAAGGTAAGAAAGCCTTCTAGTATGGAATTCTCCTTTAAACGATATCCCTTTAAGCCTGATTTATACATTGTTGTACGGCAGACGCATGCCGAAAATAGAGCTCACAGTGCATCACATTGTGGCGCGTCTTAAGCTTGTAAATCTGCCATTTCATGCACGTGACTCCTCCGTACGACAGACTATAATTGATGCAATAGGTTGTGTAGCTCACAGTTAATAGGCAGAATAAAGCCTATTTTACACTTTGCCATACGACCATGACGCTCACCGAAAGTAGCGACTGAAACACAGATATTTTCGGTGGCATGTCAACGTATTGTATTATCCATAAAACCCCCAAAATGCTGGGAACAATGCCAGAGCGGATGCAATCCTTACCCCACTGTAGAATCCCACCAAAGGCTGTTCAGGCCCTACGGTCAAACTCACTGACCTTCTTCTTGATGTGGGACAGTTTGGACTTCAGATATTTACACCTGCGTTTCTTCATCTGGTAATCTGCAGACTGTGGGAAAAATGGAACATATATAAATGAATGACGGGCGCCGTTACAGATACAGACTTAAAATGCATTATTATTTTCAGCATCACGAGTGTCCTACATACCCTTTTAAAGTCCTTTAGCCTGTTGTACTCATCCAAAGCATCCTGTATTGTAAAGAGAAAATAGTTGATTTAAAAAGGAGGTTAGTGACATGCAGGATCCTTACACACATTTACACAAATATATTCTTTCAAACCTTTGTTTTTTGTTTTTGTCATGGGTGCAGTGCACAGCGACAAAGCGACACAATACATTTTTCACCCCAAATAAAAATACTAATGACCTTTAAAAGGAGTCTTTCCAACGTCAATAGTTCATCTCATATTATCCATCACCAGACATTATCAGGCAATTATCATGGCACATACCACATTATATTCAGAGACAGACCCAGGGATTGCCTCAGCACTACTAAAGCCAATTTTCTTTCAAGCTTGTAGATAGGCTATATTCGCCAAATGTTTGCCCCCAGAATATGGATGCCAGGGTTCATGTGGTTAAAGTACAGTATGTAAATCCCTTCACTCTATTTTTTTACTGAGCATGAATTCAATCATACAGATTTATGATTACAGATAAAGCGGCATGTCAACAGGGCGATTATCGGCCGATTGCATCCCCACATGCATCACTGTCACTGTGTCACATTCCTGTGTGTGGTTCTCGTTTGTTTTGTACTGCAAGTCAAGTCATGGCTGAGTCACAATCTAAACCTGACAGTTACTGACAGATTTCCGCTTAAGGAACCAGGAAACTGTTCCTATTAACAACAGGGGTTACTCTGAAGTAGCTAGTAGACTTGATAGAAACCTTGTCAACAGTGAAGTGAATTTGTTAAACCAGGAAAGCATCTGCGTCATTTTAGATTTTAGGCTGAAACTATTGTTAGATATGGGCTAAGTTTTAACCACTTTAACAATAATTTTATACTTTGGCTATTCAACAATAAATAGCAGATCTATAAGCTCATAACGTGTCACTTAGTTGCCACGCTATGAGCTTGTAGTTTAAAGCATACATTTTTAACTAAATTCTTTGTTTCTGGGGGTCCCTGGAACAAGATGGGAGTCTGCAGCCAAATACATATAATGTTGGGGGTTCTTGACATGAAAAGGTTTGAACACCGGTCTCAGGCCTTAACCCATTCTGAACGGGAACCCCTTTTGGTGTTAGCATCATGTTATGCTTTAGCTATTAAAAAATAGCAGATCTACAAGCTCATAGCGCGCCACCGAGTGGCGCGCTACGAGCTTGTAGGTCTGCTATTTTTGAAAAATTGAAGAACGACTGACATTTTTTAAATCTGATCTCAGGTCAGAATGGGTTAATCAGACCAGTGTGTGTCCAGTGGAAACCTCGTATAAATCTGATCTCAGGTCAGAATGGGTTAACCCGTTTAGACCCGAGGCCAATTCTAAAAACACCTTCAAAATCATGACCTACGTTTTCTGGAAAAAACACTAATATTTATTCAACAATTACAAAAAAAATTATGTTGCTATATACTGTACATACTGTACCACCAAATGGGGTGTCCGGAATGAAAGGTATAGTTACGTACAGTATAGGGGTTCACGGACGGTCTAAATGGGTTAATGCTGGTTGGTTCCCAACTTTTCAGGTCGAGACCCATGTGTGAGCTTGTAGATCGGCTATTTTCAGTACATTTTAATTATTTATTTATTTTTATTCATGGGATTTCTTAGATTTGTTTGCTAGTTTGTTTTAAAAACGTATTTATTGTTATTAAAAAAAATCATTTGAATTATTATTTTTTAAATGTAGGAAAATAAAATGGGATTTTTTACTCATGGTTACGGACCAATGTTTAGGGGTCACGACTCACTGTGGTTAAACCAGTGGTTATCAACCAGTGGTCCCCAGCTAAATGATGGAGAGTTGGTAACAGAATTAACTTATAGATCTTTAACTCTTGAGAGTGTAAAATTAAACCAAATGGACCGGTCTAAACAATCAGAGAATGTAAAATAATTGTTATTTTGATTTTGCCTGTTATCTCTCCTATGGCACCACAGCATGGAATTGTGGACAAATTCTTATCCCAACGATAACACAATTCTTTAGTTGGGTCTGCGAGGCTAAATCTCATCAAATGGTGGTCGGTGAACGAACGGTGGCTCAAATGCCGAAAACGTAATGGGCTCGTCTCACCAGGTACTGTGGGCTCCCGTTCTGGAGGTCGTCCAGCTCTCTGTCCACGTCGGACAGCTGTTTGTTGGCGGCGTCCAGCTCCGCCTGCAGGTCCTTGTACTCCTGGTGGTCATGGTCAAACTCACGCTTGTAGTCGCTGCGCTGCTGCTCGCCAGAGATGGGCGGAAACTCACTGTTGACAGGGAGAGAGAGAGAGAAGACTGTTAAATGGCAACGGCAGCACATCCCTGCCCTTCCAATGTCAACAGCTGGAGTATAATAAAACAATATAATGTAAGCTTAAAGGCAGGGCAACAGATAAGGGACTTCAGATATTTACATAACAACATATCTAGACAACAATATCAGTTATATATTTTATATGGATATATATGGAAATGTTCTGAGAAGATGACTGTACAGGTAGCAGAATGGAACGTATTCATGAATGGACGAAGTTACATTATTTTATTGAATGTACAATAGGAGCAGCGTTTATACCATTTTGGTTCGAACATGGATTGAAGTATGGATAGAGAGTCTCTCAGTGAAGGTGCAGCCAGTGTAAGAGTAGAGATTTACTCTCGTCTCCACATCATAAAAGGAGACCAGACCCTCCTCATAATCCACAAACACTCCCACTCTCTGGAGCTCCTCTCTTACGGGGAGAAGGACATTATCCCTGTACACATTTCCATTCATCAACCCTATAGTCCAGTAACCTTCATCAGGATCCAGATAGATGATTCCATAGGGTCCTGTCCACTCTCTGACCACTCCTATTGTCTAGTCAGTCTTATATCCAACCTGAACCTCGTAGTAAAACCTTCCTGAGGAGAAGCTTTGTCTTTTGGTCATTTTATTGAACTCCGTGATTTCGTCCAGCCAGCGCCAGTAGTGCTGTGGTGTCAAGTCAAACCACAGCACAGGGTGGAATGTGTGTGTCTAATTTGAAGTCGGTGGGGCGAACAGTTCTCGAGTTACGTGGATTACAGACGTATGTGTGTGTACACACACACACACACACACACACACACACACACACACACACACACACACACACACACACACACAGAGAGACTTGGTGCATTTATAAGTTCCCTCCTGAGTTTAGCAGGATAGACTTTTTCCACTCCTGCCATAACAACCATCCAAACAATTCCCGATTATCATACTATAATTCTAACAATGTCTGAGTGTCTAACTGTCTGTGTGTGTGTCAGAAACACCGCCGTAGCTCCTCATTGCCTGCACCAATCGCTCCCACGATATGGAGGGCGTAACGAAGCCCTTTTTTTTATTTGACACATTAATGATTATTAATGAATTTATTAGTGAATTAAAAACGCAGTACCCCCCACAGCCACAAGGGGGGGCAAATATCTCACAACGGGTAAGGGCTAGTATGTAATTATTGTTTATTGCCTTGTTGCCCTGTCTTTGAGCCTGATTTATACTTTATCGTATGATGGCGACACTTGCTGACAATAGCCGATGTACAAGCTCACAACACTTTGTCTTTGCGATGCGTTATGAGCTTGTAGCTCAGCTATTCCCGGTGCATGACAAGCGGTGCAGTCAAACATAAGAGGGTACCTGTCAAAGTTATCGTCGTCCAGCTCATCTGCGGAGGAGGCGTAACCGTCGGTCTCGTAACCATCACCGTTAGCCCGTCTGGCACGCCTCTTCTTGGGTCTTCCGGCGGAGCTGGGGATGTCAGAGTTGATACTGGCTGGGACACTATGCCTCACTGGCACAGGATAGTCTTCTGGTGGCCTGAGGACGTGGGAGGATGAAGAGAGAAACTGTTTAGAAGCAAGACTAAAAAGGCACCATTCACATTAAAATCCATTGAAACCGGGAAATCATCGTATCTTTTCAGATTTTAGACTTGGCTATCTACAATCTAATCTTGTACATCTGCTTTTTTAATTTATGAAGTGTTTTCAAATATTTTGAATTTCTAAACACAAATCTTCTCTTCTGCAGGTCCCTAACTGACACAAAACATTTTCAGATGAGGGGATCCCCGGAAAAATGCATGATTTTGGCCTCGGGTCTTAATGGGTCACTCGTGCACATACAAGGCTGCTGCTATGTGCTTGCTGCTTTGTTGTGCCCCCCCACCCACACACACACACACACACACACACACACAGCATTGTGACAAATAAGTAGTACTTGAATCAGGAGCCAATGAAGTGATCTATTGTGGGCTTTTCTGGTCCTTGTGAGAAGGAAGACTCCAGCTTCTACATAACAGTCCAGTGCTGTGTGTGAAGGGACCTTAAAGTAAAGGCCACCATTCTGAGCCTGCGTGAGAGGAAATAAAATCTACTGCAGGGATCTTCAACAGGGTGTCCGGGACAGGACAACTAGGGGGTCCTCAGATATTCTGCAAGGGGGCCAACAAATATTTTACATTAACCACTAGCCGCAAATATACAAGCACAAACGTGTTGTGAGCTTGTGGATCTGCCATTTTCTGCAAAGCAGTTCAAGGGCCCCATCTTGCGCGGCGCCTTACCCCTAAACTTATTAGCCATATTTTACTATTTTTAAAATCATTTTAAAATAGTTCAACTAGCCGATCGACATCGTCACGTTAAACATGGCAAAGACGTTTAGGGATAAGGTGTAAGGCGGCACATAAGATGGGGCCCATGGTGTGTACAGGGAATAAAGAGCAGAACAAGTACAGAGCCGAAGGTCAGGTTTATAATGTATTGGGGTTTAAGTGGTTAAATGTCTGAACACACTTAACATGAATCCAATATATAGTGTGGGGGACCTTGCTTCATCTCTCTCTCTCAGCTAAGGGGTCCATGGCCTGAAAAACATTGAAGACCCCTGATCTACCATAATGGGGGGGGGGGGTGAGAGAGAGAGAGAGAGAGAGAGAGAGAGAGAGAGAGAGAGAGAGAAACCTATGCAATAGCCCCGGACAATGCTGATGGGCATCAAAAACAATTTCAGTTTGCACTGGACAAATGTGAAAAAGAGTCCTTCTAACACGTCTACTTTGCAAAAATAGAGAAATGGAAGCACTGCAGGGATGGATCAGTTAGTGGCTCTTAGATGGGTGCTCTTTGGTAATACAGGTAGAATCATACAGTATATAAACAAAAAAGGTATCTTTCCTTCAAGTTGTACTACTAGAGTCTACTTTGCACACAGAAGGTCGAAAACACTCTACACATGTTCCACGAGTTCCTTTGCAGAGGAACAAGTTCCAACAAGTCAGCAGATGTCTGAGGTGTAGAATCCTCCGCTAGCCTACTGTACATCATGGAGCAACAAGGACAAAGAGGCCGGCTGTCATACGATACAATGATAATTAATCACTTAAAACACCTACCTGTCATACGATACAATGATAATTAACCACTTAAAACACCTACCGGATAGAGCCCCAGGGCTCTGTACTAGGTTCTCTCTTTTTTACCCTCAGCACCAAATCTCTTTTTCGTGGTCGATTGTTTTTGGCCGAATGTTCAACCGCAGATAATTAACGGACACCAGGGTGGTTAACTTAAATGTAGGTTGCATTGCACACATTCATGTGTCGTTGGTGGTTCTCAAAGTAGGGTTCAGGGACCCTCAAGGATTTACAGGTCTGGAACTGTAGGAGTGCACAAATGGAACCAAATGGACTCTCTCTCTTCCCCTGCGCCCCCCCCCCCCCCCCCTCCATTATAGAGGGTATGCGCATGCATAAAGTGGATGGCAGATCGAGTGGCAAATCGAGTGGCAAAGTGAGTGACGAAGTGAATGTAAGGTTGTCCCATTTTGACCTGAGATCAGATTCTAAAAATGTCTTCTACATCCTGACGGTTTTCTGAAAAAGCTATGTTTCTATGTCAGTCGTTCTTAGATTTTTCAAAAATAGCAGACCTCAATAGCTAAAGCATATTTAATGCAATCAAATAAGACTTTTCTGTTTGGATGCATGGGCTGTCAAGGCCAGAAAGTAGTGTTTTTTGCCACTCAGTAGCTGTTCCCGCATAACTAAATCATAATGATGATGTCACGCGCATACCCTCTATGCTTCTTCTTCTTCTTCCCTTTCTCCATTTACGGAAATTACTAAAACGATAGAGCTTGCACAAAAACGAATTTCACCCACTGTTTTACACTTGTACCGACAATAAAGTTGATTCTGACTCTGAAATGTGAAACATTCAAGACCAAGCCGAGTCTCCCTCTACAATACATGTACTCAGGTACTCACACAGGAGTGTTGCTATATGAGGGCTTGTTGTAGCTGGTGCTGTTGTCATCCAGGTGACTCCTGGAGCCGGTCAGCTTCTCGGGATACTCCGACAGGGGAAGCTCTTCAGGGACCGCCGACACGTTGTTCACCTTAAACATGGAAAGAGACCGACGGAAACGTTCAAATAGCACCTTTACACGTGGAAAAAAGACAGGCAGAAACGTTTAAATATCTGTATCTGTGTGTCTTTATGAGAAGTTCACCTTTACACATAGAGACAGAAACGTTCAAATGTCCATCGATAAGTGTCTTTTTCATGTGAAATGTTACAGTAATGTAATCACTGCACCTTCATTTTATTTCTTTAATGTATTAAAAATGTCTTAAAAGTCCTTCACTGTCATCTGGGGACCTTCCAAAATCATGTGGGCCCCAGCTGGGGGTCCCAAACCACTGGTTGAAAACCACAGGGTCAATCTACCCAGCAACACAAATCAGCCTCACCTGCCGTTCTGCATAATGAGTCTGACTACTTTTTTCTTTACATTTGGTATTGTATGTATATTTTAAATACCAGTACTTTTGTTTCAACCACAGTAACATTTTGAATACAAGTCTTTTCCTCTCTGTCGGGTGGAAACCTCATAATTTATGTCCAAAACTAAAATTGAAACACAGCAAAAGTAGCAGATCTACAAGGCAAGCTCATAATTGTAGATTCTGAGGCTAGTCAATGTGACACTGTAGTACTGTATGTATGCTCAGTAGGCCAGTGGGGCATTCATTTGCAAAACCACACAAAATATTAAAATATGGAGATAAGAGGTTTCATTTTACTTAGGAGATATATATATTTTTACATTGTGGCAGTACTACTTACGTACACTTAGTGTAAAGTAAAATAAATCAGAGTAGTTCTTCTGCCACTGTGTGGTTTCGTACGCTGCAGATCTGAGATGGCACTGTCCCAGCACGTTTTTACTGTCACATCGCTGTAGCGTGCTGCTATGTGCCTGCGGGCTATTTGAGCACCAGTCAGACCGGTTCTTCCACTTTTGTTGTTGAGTAATAAACACTGGGTTGCACTGAAGCCCAGCAATGACAATAAAATGTCTCATGTATGCATTTGTAGTCAACTCCATGTCAAAAATATTTGTGAACTCTGAGTAATTATGAATAATTCCCCTAAATCAAGGAACTCAAAAATGCGTGGTCAAGACGTTTCGACTAAGCCAGCCTGAATCAGCACACTGATAAAGCCTACGCGACCCTTCCTTGATTTATATATCAAAAAGGAAGTGTTGTGTTTGTGTGTGTGTGTGTGTGTGTTTGTGTGTGTGTGGGGGGGAGGGGGGGGGGTTGTTTGGTGTAATGGTTGATTGCTGCAATTCTTGCTGATAAGTTCCAGGCAGTGCATACACACACACCACACCCAGAAACTAGAGCAAGGGGAAAACACATGCACACCCCTCCCCCTCCATACTATACTAGTGCACTGGGAAGTGAAGCGAAACAGGTTATACCACACACACACACACACACACACACACACACACACACACACACACACACACACACACACACACACACACACACACACACACACACACACACAGAGCTAGAAGCCATTGCATTTGTAAGAATAATGATGTCACTAGTGTTATAATCAGTCCATGTACAGTACATCTTAGTCTGTGTACTGGAACTTGAGATACAGCGTACTTGATATGTATTGTGTACTGCCTGTACTTTAGCCTACTTTATGGATACTGGCTACAAGAGACATCTCAGAGCCAGCAAGGTCAGCCCTGCTCAGCCTGCTGCATTAGTCATTATCATGTCACGTTTCTATGTCTCATATCTTATTGTCACGTCATTATGATCCAGCACTATATATGTTCCTGTTGTGTAATAAACTTTGTGAAACCTTGTGAACTGTCTCGTGTCGCGTTATTGTTCTCCCGGGCCCACCGCCGCAGTCGCCGTACCGAAGGAATACTTCAACCAGATTATCACACACCACCCAGCCTGCACACACTACCCGTCTTTCAGAACCAGACGAGGGTCCAGTAATTAGATTTCACAGCAACTAGTAGGCAGGTTTCTGAACTGTCCACAGCCCTCTGCTGTGACACAGTTAGTAGACATAAATGGTGCCATCTTATAATGAGCATCAGTGAAGAACAATTATATGAAGATAAGGTTGAAGTGGTCCTTCAACTGTCGCACCCCTAAATAGAAGTACAGTACTACACTGTGAAAACCAGAGTGCTTCTTTAACTCTGAGAGTGTAAGAGCTTACGCACCAGGGTTGTACGATTTATTAGCTTAATTTGTGTGTCATGAGAACATTCACACTTACACACATATGGAACCAAGTACATTTTTCAGAACTACCACAGAACAAAAAAAGGCTGTATGAATGAGGCATAAACTATATTTGTTTTTTTATGAGGCCAGTTTTTATGTGACTCTTAAAGATAAATTAAACTCTAGGTTGGTGCTTTACAGTTTCCTCTGCTTGTGTGTGTGTGTGTGTGTGTACCGTTGTGTGTGTGTGTGTGTGTGTGTGTGTGTGTGTGTGTGTGTGTGTGTGTGTGTGTGTGTGTGTGCATGCGCGTGCGTAAATGCGCCAGTATGTTGACGTTTCTCACCCAGTCCTCCACGTCTTGAGGTGGAGCCAGATCATCAATGATCTTCACTTTCTTCCACAGGATGTTGCTCTTGCCAAAGTTCCTGATCTTCTGCCGCGTCTTCAGAGCAAACACCATCATGATGATGAGCGCCGCCATCACCAGGAATCCACACACCACCGCTATGGCCTAGGAGAGAAGAGATGGAGGACAATGAATCAACACAATGTGACCATAAAGCTACACACTACACTTTTCTTATCGTTTATACCATAGAGTTATAAAAATGTGTAGAGAACGGACAGCCCTGCCTATATATTCATTTCAGCGAAGTTGCTCAACCAGCACGTGTGAGCACCCAGAAGGAACCCTCTTCTTCCGCAATTGAGCGGCAAATGTTGGTTCTCAGGTGCGGAGGCCCACTGGGGTTTCAAACGGTAGAAGCACGTGCAGTAGCGTTTTAAATGCGGAAGTCTCACAATCCCAGATTTGAGCGACAGGCGATGGCAGCTTCACTAACCCACCGTGGTTCTGGGGGCGTGGTTTATACACATCGCTCCTGGCATGTAATGACCTTTAGACCTGAACACTGCCTGTCGCGCCACACTTGATCACTTCCTTTTTTGATGTCTCACCTGAATGCGAGACTATGTTCTATATGTTACTGTTCTACTGCTGCACCTTATGTACACATCTACTATTCTTAAAGATGGGAGTGCTGTGATTTTTGTACTTTTTCTGTTTTGTATGTGTCTATGGAGTTAACATTACTAGTCAATAATAGACTCCCAGCTGTGGTTAGTATATTGAAATACATATATTCCCTGCGTATTTTTGGTTTCTTCCTGGAAGCTGAAAGCCCAATCGATACACATACATCCCTGATCCCCTCTCCCTTTAGCATACGTTGACATACAACAGCTGTGGGTGCGGATCACCGCCCACCTGAAAACCAGGCATACTTAATGAACTGGTGGGTGTGGCCAGTGGCCACATAAAAACATAATTTTAACACTTTCTGTACAAAAGGCTTCTTTTTTACCTTTCCTGAAAACTATGTATGAAGGAGCTTGTACGAAAAACTAATTTCATCAACTTGTGTACACCTGGACACCTGTGGTGTGACAATACATTTTCGTACAGTCTGTAAAAAAGTTGAGCAACAGAACATATAATAAATTAAATATAAATATTTTATATATCATACCATTTTGGAGAATGGCAATAACATACGTTCTGTTTTTCAACATTATCAGAATGCCGGTGTTGCTCACCCGCAAACGGCAGATCTACAAGATCATAACACCGCCCCTTCGCAGCACATTGCAAGCTTGCAATAACAGGCCTTGAAATGAAAAGAGAAATTAAAAAAACAAAACACTGCTACACACTCACCTCCTGCGGCTCCACCACGCAGTAGTGGTAGAGGTACTGGTTGACGAACTGGCCCGACATCTGCGGCTGCTGGTACTGGGCGCAGAGCCCGGCGATCTGGCTGCCGTACGCCGAGCCGGACGACTGCGCCATGGGGTTGACCGCCATCAGGTAGACGATGCTGGCGATGAACATCAGCAGCGCCAGGATGGCGCAGATGACCACCACGGCCAGGTAGAACCTTCGGGACTCGGACAGGCCGTTCTTGGACACGACGATGATGAAGAGGGCCAGCGTGAAGATGAAGGTGATGGCCGCCATGGCGATGATGAAGCCCTTGCCCTTGCGCGGGTCGTTGTAGTTGCCCCCGATGCCACCGTAGCCGTACTGGTTCCCGGCGCCGTACGCGCCGCCGCCGAAACTGCTGCCGCCACCGCCGTACCTAGGGGTGGGACGATTATTGTGGCAATTTTTTATTTTATTATGGTGATAATCTAAATATGCATATTTTTTTTTACTTTTGTTAACCACCCCAGCATCCGCCAAAAATAGACAGTTGTAGATCTGCTACTTTTGGTGAATCGATTTGGGTGGAGTGACATAAGAGCGTACCAACTAACTTTTCAGCTCAACAAAAGCAAATTCATATCGTGTAGGCCGGACAATTTCACTAAACATTGTAATCTCCGCGATACGATTACTGCGCTAAGCAATAATAACGATTATCTTCACATCGCTAGACGTACCCTCCTCCGTAGCTTCCTCCTCCGCCGTAGCCCCCCCCCATGCCCCCAAACCCGGACAGCCCCCCCTGGGTGTCCCAGGCGAGGGTGGAGGCCACGCAGGCGAATATGGCCAGGCAGAGCACGATGCCGATGACCGCCATGATCTTGATGATGCCCGGAGGAGAGGTCCAGCGGTAGAAGTGCTGGAACTCGTCATCGGGGTAATAGGAGTAGGCGGGCTGGGGGGGCTCGTGGCTGGAATAAAGAGAGAGGGAGAGAGAGAGAGAGAGAGACGGGGTGGTGGAGACGATACATTAATATATACCAAAGTACAGTCAAATTTATAAAAAGGTCTTCAAAAAGATTTAAAATAAAAAATAAATAAAAAAATAAATAAAGAGAAGTCATGTTTCCATGTGCACTGTTTTGCCAGGTGTGCGAAAACGGGCGCTACAAGAGCACCTGGCAGTTATGACTGAGTCATTCTTGTTTAATGTGAGGTCTGCGGACCCCCAGGGGTCCACAAGGGGGTCGTTCCAGGGGTTCCCAGCTATAGTTTGGAATAGGAACCACCAAATGGACCATTATGAGAGTGTACAACTGAAACCAAATGGTCCCTTTGTTTCCATTTGTACATTCTCAAGAGTTCAATTAATACTGAGGATTTTACAGTGTTGAACATTTTTGAACATGGAACAGTGGTTTCAATTTACGCTCTCAATAGTTAAATTATTGTTAAACATCTGCGTTACTTAATTTACAAGAAGTCTACACAATTAGAGAATGCAGAATAAATGTTATTTTGATCAACGTTTTGCTGTAATCTCTATATGGTAAAACATCAATGGAATTGTGGACAAAATGTTATCCAACAATATCAAAATATTCTTCAGTTGAGAGTCTGCGAGTCTAAATGTCATCAAATGATGGTCCGAGGCTCAAATGCTGAATAAATAATGGACCTCTATATGAAAAAGGTTGAAAACCACTGCTTTATTGCATTTAAAAAGTGAGGGTTAAAAAAATGCTTTTTCTTCACAGGATGCGGTTTTTGGGGCTTGTTTTGAAAATCTAACAAGCCAACAATTCTTTGATGTATACTATCATTCCCCTGCACTTTGGATTACAACATCATTTCCTGTGTTTCATGAAACTGCCAACCAGGTGAAGAAATCACAGATGAAGCTTTTACATTATGAAATATCCGAGACGTTTAAGATTTTATGGAAGATGTTTCTGAACATATTGCTAGTTAATTGAGCACTTCAAATGCTCTAATTTTAAAATAATAACCGAAAATATTTGAGAGCTTGTAGATCAGCTAGTTTCACTGCACAACAATATTAAAGCATGCCTTCTCTATGGAATCCAAATGACTGAAATCAGTCCTGAGAACTTGAATCCCTTTAATCCAAGTACTCTGTAATCCCTGAGTGAACTAAACTAAAGATGAGAGAGAGGGTCTTACTATGCATTCTCTGATTCGTAGGGAGGAGGACTCCCATTGGGTCTGGAGTCTCTGGACGACGACATCCTCCTGGGCTCTCTCTGGAGCTGCTGCTTTGCACACAATCTACTGAACAAAGAATATCTACAGTAAGACATTATTAACAGTATATTAGGACTACACTCATTGTTGTCTGTACTGTATGTACAACATCACACAAGCGCTGTAGACTCCGAATCAATAAACAAAGTTTTTGGTCTGGTGTATATACAGTACACACATACACAGAGAGAGAGAGAGAGAGAGAGAGAGAGAGAGAGAGAGAGAGAGAGAGAGAGAGAGAGAGAGTGTGTGTGTGTGTGTGTGTGTGTGTGTGTGTGTGTGTGTGTGTGCGCACACAGACCGTTTTTGTGTTATTCTATTAGCCTTAATGTCTGACTGTTTACATTTCTGACTAATAAAGTATTCAATCAAAAGCAGACAGACAGACAGAAACTGTACATGTTTAAATACTGTGAGATTATTATTATTAACATTTTATGTTGTGTACTATCTTTTCATCAGTGTAAATTACGTCTGTTGGTGTCACATTCTGCTGGACTGGCAGGGTATGGGGCAGATCTCCAAAACCCCATAGGCCAGGCCTATATTCAACAATAGGATATAGTTGTTTAGCAGGACCCAAAAACTGGGATGATCCATCAATGTCTGAATAGGTCGTCACTACTGTTTTAACGTGAATAAAATATTTAGCAACTGAGAGCAAGATTATAGCCCATTTCCTAAAACGTTTAAAAATATAGGCTATAGGCTATCGGCTGCACCTGTTCACAGCTATAGTTGGATGCTATAGAAGCCTACAAAAACATGGTAGAAAGTGAAACACGATCGTACGTTATCCGGCTGCGACCATTACTTCATTAATAACAGGCTAATCACGTTCTGTCCAGCCATGTTTCATTAGGCTATTTAACTATTCAAATCAGGGCGGCAAAAGGTACATGTCCAGCACACCTGTAGTCGCTCTAGCCTAAACTAAACTACCCGTTTATGATATCCCGATTCCCAACTTCACAACATGGACAATACAATAATAACAATAAAATGAAGTTAGTTGAGAAACTCACCTGTCGTCAGGTAGGTATAAGATCCGGGTCGTGTTGTGTTGTGCCTGCTGTGGCTGAAGTATTTCAACTGAAACTACCAGTGATCTGTGATGAGATGAGACTAAACAGTAAACACTCCAGACCACACCTTGTTGGGTTTTGCCTTAGTTTTGCTCAGTCAGCTTTGTGGCTCACACATTAAGCCCCTCCCCATTCCCCAGGTGGTGTGTCGGGTTCCATCCTCCTCAACTCATCTGCATTCTGCACTCACCGCCGCCCTGTGTCACCGCAGGTGTCTGTCTGTCGCCCATAGGTGTCACCAGAGGATGGCACAAGGATATGCACCGGGTGAAAAAACATTATCGTGGGATAAATATTTTTTGGGAAAAAAAAAAGTTTGCAACTTTGCCCTGTGTTTTACATAACAAACACTGGAGTTGTTGGTGTTTTCACTGTTTGTTTTGGTTGCCCCAAAAATCCCCATTCTAATTAAAAAACAAACTGAAGTGAAAACACCAAAATACAGCAAATGGCAGTGTGTTTCTGCAGGTGAACACCAACTACTCCAGTGGCTGATGACTGCTGATAGAGGGAAATGATGGGTAAAAACTAAAAAACTATTAGTTTTGTTACGTAGAGTTGTAGACAGTAGACACAGAGCAAACTTACATACGATACTATTTAAATAATGACCTATGGACCTTTTTCTTCCACAGTACAATATATCCCTGGTTCTTGACAACTACAGAAACACACCAGTTTTTAAGTGCATAAACGTAAAACTGTATTCTGGAAGACAAAAAGCACCAATTCAGACTTTTTTACAAAGAAAATCTGTAATTTACACACACAAAACAAACAATTACATTTGGTAAAAAATAAAAGATTTAATATAGCTTTGATCATGAGGTCCAGTCACTTTACTTAGTGGTCAGTTCAACACAAACCATCACAATGTGGTACAATTACTGTACTATCCCTGTCGTGGGGCAGAAACCTTGCATCTCCATATTTAAACTTTGTATGTTTTCTCATAAATTAATGCCTTACTTCGTCATTATACATTGTCACACAAAAGTATAAAGAAAACAAAAAGGTTGCCCAATCTACAAGTTCACAAGTTATGCGCTTGTAGATCTTCTTCTACTTTTTAAACAACTTTTAATTTGAAAGTTTTCATAAATATTTAACTAATGAAAAGCATTAACAGTTTGTGTCTAACTACATTGGAACACTTTTGTTTTCCAAAAGTAATGCTTTTGGACATATAAGGTTTCCACCTGACAGCGACGATAAGAAAGACATTTAGGTATCAGGCCTCAGTGTGACTATACAGTAGGTTTAGTCTGAAATGGAAGAACAGAATAGTGAGAATACAGGAACATTTAATATAACTCACAGATAACGGTAAAAAAGGATTGTAGGATAATTATGTAAAGCTTAGTCAGTTACCCACAGGGTTCCATTTGTTGAAGAAACAGAGGGGGAGACATTTTTGTTAACACTTAAGACCATATAGATATAAATAGCCAATCTACAAACGTGTTGTGAACAATTTACACAATTATTTTCAAAATTTGACCAAAATGGTTAAAACAATGACATTGTTTAATTGTGATATTATCAAACATAAATCGAACATAGATCCGTCATGGAACATATCGGACAGTCTACATTTTCCCAAAAGGAAATGCATGTATTTAATTCGGTCTGACCAGAAGCAGGGATAAAACATATCCCCACCGGCCATAGAAATGAATGACGAGAGGGGAGGGGTATCAAAAATAGAGGCATGACAGCCCCCAACAAATGGAACCCTCATGGTTACCTGCAAAAAATATACAATGTGTAATCAACATGTTTACAGCGGTTCAGTTACAGCTGGAAACCTCTTCAACAGAGGTAGATGAGTTTTAGACAACTTGAACAGTGATTGTAAAGAAGGCAGTGATATTAAAACACACCTGAAGGTATTGTAATAAAACCATTATAGAGTTTCAGATAACAGAAGGGATTCTATACATATCTAGGAAAAGTCTGGTTTTGCAGGCAGCGGATATTAACAGGAAGTATTCAGCCTTGATTCTTTTAGTTAAAAATAAAAATAAACAAACAATGATTTACATTTACTACCTCCCTTATTAAATCTGACCAAATTTTCCAGTAATTACGTAAACATTTACAATTGGGATTCCAGTCATATTTTTGAAATGTAAAAGTCATCATGAGCTAACCGCTGTAATCACAGTAGCATACGGTCGGTACATGATGTGTTGCATATTTAGACCATTTTAAGTTGCCTTTACAAATAAAACATCATCTTTGGTTGTATATATTTAAAACCACAGACATATTGGGCCCAAGTGGCGGACAACTGCAAGTGGCGTTGCTAGTTTAGAACCAAAACTTGTTGGTGTCCCACGCTGTTTAACCATGATATATGAACCCTAGCGTCATGCTTCTGGGCAAACATTCAGAGAAAAAAAGATCTGTGAACATTCTGTAAATATAGCAGATCTTTGCTGCTGCTCCCGTGGATGATCATGCTCATGTGCTTTAAATGTGAGCAGATCTGTGTCCTTGCCAGAACACCGTTTGCTTCTCCTCCATAAATCTACCATCTAAATTGCTAAATGACCAGCCGACCAGGTCCTGTACAAACACACCCGACTCTTAATTTTTTAGGGCATTGGGAGTCATGACACTCCAAAACACACTCCCATGATGAGTAATTAGGACCAAATACAATCTATCTTTGCACCCAGTCCCAGTTTATGTGCCATTTAACAAGCAAGAGTGGAGATGGACACGACACCAAGGTCATGTGCTTTCATAAGAGCATACGGTCACACGCACAAATAACAGATTAGATTAGACAACAAAAACATCAGTGCCAGCACACCGGAGTACCACTTCTTATGTTACTTTATGTTTTTATTTTAATGATATTTTATGCTTTTGAATTGTTTGCTTTGTAAAGCACTTTGTGCTGCATTTATCATGAAAGATACTATATAAATAGTTTATTATTATTATTATTGTAGGCTATATTTGTAGATCCCATCCCAGATCGTTTTAACTCACACACCAAGCTATGGTTTTAGATTACTGTATTAATTCACTTTTTAGACCAATAGCACAGGTCTCATACATGTAAACAAGATCTGCAAAGCATCAACCTGACATCCCTGGGCAGTACTTCTGCTACAGGAATCAGAAGCAACAGTTAGGACTGACGGTCCGCCAACAGGCGAACGACCATCCGTCCCTGCCCCTGCCTTCCGGCTCCCTATCCGATGCTCTTAGCCGAGTGTCCTGCTTGGGGTCCAGAGCATTCAAAGCAGGCAGAGTCACCTGAATACCGCAGATAGGAATAATGGAATAGGACCCTGGTACTATTTTGTGGGTTTTATTATCTGAACTGGGGCCATGATTAAGAGGGACAGCCAGGGGCATTCGTATTGCGCCGCTAGAGGTGAAATTCTTGGACCGGCGCAAGACCAAAGCAAAAGCATTTGCCAAGAATGTTTTCATTAAAACATTTCTGTGTGCCGTTAAAGCCAAAAGTAGGAACACCAGGTTGTTGTCCATTTCATCCCTGAAATGGACAACAACCTGGTGTTCCTACTTTCTAAACGATTGCAAAGATTCAATCAGGAGTTCTTCTGAATCCTAATCAAATTAAAGAAATGGAAATGGAAAAGAAAAAGACTAATGTTGGGTTTTATAAATAACAATGTCAACTTGTCAAGTATTTGTAACTAAACTACATTTGATCCATTTGGACATGGTTCCTTTTTTCAGTTTATCAACTGATTTTTTCAAACCAGGGATTAAGATGAAGTACTGTCTAAAGATTAGGTCCATATTATTTTTGTCTTAAAAAAACCGAAATATGTACGAGCTGCGTTCGCTTCCCGCGTTTGCGCGTCTTACTTGTTCCCATTATGTTATGATGATGATGATGATGTGCAGTGGTCGGTTTTCAGTGAATTAACAAAATAGTTTAGGCCAGTGGTTCTCAAAGTGGAGTCTAGTGAACCTCAGGGTTCCTTGAGGGCAGTTCCACATTCCAATTCCTCTTTGCAAGTTTGTAACTCTGAGAGTGTAACAAAATAATGGAACCAAATGAGCCGCTCTGGGTCCAATTGGTTCCATTTGTACACTCTGAGTTACAATACAAATGGGGGCGGCAGTGGCTCAGGGGTAGAGTGGCCGTTAGAGAGGCCGGATGGGAACCGCGAGGTTCCCGGTTTGATCCCAGGCTCCCCCAGAGTTAGTGTCGAAGTGTCCTTGAGCAAGACTCTCAACCTCTAATTGCTCCCGATAGTGCCTTGCATGGTTTCCTCTGTCATTGGTGTGTGAATGGGTGAATGTAAATCCATGTAAAACGCTTTGGATAAAAGCGCTATATAAATGCACCATTTACCATTTTATAGGGGACTTTGACATTAAAAGAGAGAACCAGTGGTTTAGTCTTAGCCGTCGTTCCATTCCATAACCTTGTCATATTCGTGGATCTTCTGTTTAATGTGAGACAGTTTATTCTTCAGGTATTCACACCGTTCCTTCTTCTCCAGAAAGGTAGCATCCTGGAAACGCAAAGCAGAGGGTCACGTCAGTGTTCCTCTCAAGATGTTGTGGTGTGAAGCCGTGTGAATCCGGAACATGAGGAAACATTGAGGAACCAGGAATTGGTTCCATCACATTTGGAAGCGTTTCTGGAACCGGTTTTGTCACACTGTCAGAGCTGGTATGTAGACTTTGTGTCTGCTATACAATTACACATACAATACCAGTGGTTCTCAAATGTTTTTAATTTCAACTCTGAGAGAGTACAAATGGAATCAAATGGAACCCTTAACTTACGGAAGGGTCTACTTGGTTCCATCTGACCTGTAAGAGTCCATTTGGAACCCTCGATATAGGAATCGTTAAAGGGAACCGTTAAGGAATCAGAATCGTTATAACTCCAACCCTAATACTAAGCTGCCATTTGCCGAATACATAATAAACATTACTGAGGACAACATACAATCTGATTTCCTTCTGTGGAAAATCTTCAGTTTTCCAGTAATTGTTTTTGTTTGTGCGTGCAACCAAAAAAAATGATACTAAAGCATTTCCCCACAGCTTCCCTCTCCCATAAAAATTAAGATGAATTTCATGCCACAGCAATGTTTGTTATGCATGAGGCTACAAGCACGCACCACATAGCTTAGAAGCAGCATTGTACACATTTCTCATTAAGACTGACCAGAATAACAATATATTTGATCATCGTTCAAATGTAATAGAAGCAGAGAGATCTACTAACCTTAGGTTAAAGTGTAAAGATGTCCTGAACATGTATCTAGCTGCCCAACTACTTACTGGCTGGTATCCAAGTAATAGATAAACACATTGCTTCCACTAATGCATAATATATATATATATATATATATATATATATATATATATATATATATATATATACATACTATATATGTCTTAACTACTTGAACCCCATGATCTTTATTCCTGGGGGCTTATGTTCACCAAAAAATCTACAAGTTCAAAATGCGTCACAACATGAAGCATTTTGGAGCTTGAAGATCGGCTTTCTGACATTCTGTGTAGAGGGGAAAAGAATGCACCAAGTACAGTGCTGTGCAACTCCAGAACAGGGCTGCCAATATTGGACTGTGAGAACAATAGATGGAGACAGGAAAACAACTCACCGTCTTTTTACGCTGGTACTCCTGAAGTATTCTGTTAATGCGATCATACTCCTAAAACAAAAACAAAACGTTACTTAACCACTTAAGCCCCGTTTTACACTTTGGCTATTCACAAATTGTCGATCTACAAGCTCACAATGCATCGCCACGGCTGATTACAGTCATTTGGATTTCATAGAAGTCAACATGTCATGCTTGTGAGCTTGTAGGTTTGCTATTTTCAAAATATTTTGGAATATTATATACCAGTAAGACGCGCAAACGCGGGAAGCGAACGCAGCTGAGACCCTGCAGATCATGTCTGTCTGTCTGTGTGTCTGTCCCGCTGTTACTGTATATGTGGACCTGGCCCCTTTTGTGCCCATATATGGAGCTGAGTGGACCTGGCCCCTTTTGTGCCCATATATGGAGCTGAGTGATTGCTGATGCAACACACTCCATATTTGGATAGCGGGACAGACACACGGACAGACAGACAGACATGATCTGCTAGGTCTCATAGTAAGTGCTCACTGAGTTCGCAATAATATTTTGGCAAATGTTGGCCTGTAATAATGACATTCCACCACACACCAGGGTTAATGTGGTTCAATTATAGAATACTATAACATGTTTGTTTGTCATCAAAATTGTTGACGTACTGTCTAGCTAGGAAGTTGAGTGTGGGTGGAGGGGAAATGCAGCAGGAACCAGGAAGTCTCGGACAGGGCGGACATGAGGTCTTAACTCAAACAACTAAATGAGAGTGGTAGGGAACTCCATGTAGCTACAACTTCATGAGCCTGGCAGAAATCAGCCCATGGTCTGTCTTCGTCCTGCCTGCGTGTGTAATTCCCAAGCCAGTTGTTTTTGGGAGTGCACACTTTGGTTTCTACTGGTGATTCCACCACTAAAGACAAAGAATAAAACAGAACTCTCCACATAACTGGAGGTGCAGACTCATTTGGCCTCACAATGGTCATAGAAGACACTAGAGTCATAGAGTGTCATGAAAAACAGTATAGGCCTACCGGTAAGTGCCATTACTGTGTCGGCTAAGTATCTGATATCTCTTTCCCATGCACAATGCAACCTCCTGTGCTTGTTACTTCCGCATAATGATTATACTTTGCATGCACTATTGCACTTTGTATTTACAGTAGAGTCAAGTACACACTTTCAAAATGTTTAATACAAAAGCTTGTAGATCAGATTTAGCCAAATACATATCAATTTGGGGTTTCTTGGCACGAAAAAAGAGAAGTACTGATTTAGCAGGCATTTGTAGTTGGCCCAAGGTCTTAATGGGCTAACTGACTGTCAGTTAGCGTAAACTTA
Source organism: Protomyctophum bolini (assembly GCF_963924005.1). Lineage (NCBI taxonomy): Eukaryota > Metazoa > Chordata > Actinopteri > Myctophiformes > Myctophidae > Protomyctophum > Protomyctophum bolini. The sequence goes on along the minus strand of NC_137883.1, from coordinate 21,633,669 downwards.
TTGATATAAGTTTACACTTAGTTTTAGACTAAGGGGTCAGAGGTCAGGGAGAAATGAACTGAACCAATCACCATCTGGTTGTGAGCATGCTGGGGTAAGCTGTGCATCAGACTGTCCATCTCCTCAAACTTCTTGACTGTGGCCTGCACGTCCGAGTGGATCTCCTTGTACTCTGCATACTGGTCATTGAACACAGCCCGGTACTGGTCGCGTTCATCGTCTGACCGGATGGTCGGGTATTTACTGCAGGACATGAAGGAATGGAAGTTACACAAAATGTGGAAATGCCCTGCCATCAAAAAGTGTGACTGCCTATCCTCCACCATTCATTCATTCATTTTTCCCATAGAGATTTACAAAAATATTTATATAAATTATTTTAAGCCTAGAATCAAGCCATCCAGGATCCTGGTGAGTCATGACCATAAAACATTTGAAAAAAATTAAAACGCTAAACAAAAGGTACCGGTATTTAATAAATGTAGTATATCATAATTAAATATTCAATTATTATTATTATTTTCACAGAATCAAAGGTTTTATGGTCATGAATCACCAGGATCTAGGATGAATGGGATAATAATTGATTAAATATTTGTGTAAATCTCTATGGGAAAAATGAATTGGAGTTTTCAGGGTACTCTGCATGCGTCAGAAGCTGCATTATTATGGAAGTGAGACATGGGCCCTGAAGGTGGAGCATGAAGAGAAGCTTAACAGAGCAGAGATGAGGATGATCAGATGGATGTGTGGTGTGTCACTGAGGGACAGAAAGACCAGTGCAGAGCTGAGACAGAGGGAGTGGAGGCCATAGTGGATGTGGTGAGGAGAGGCAGACTGCGGTGGTACCGAGTCTACCGACACGTAGTAAGGAAGGAAGAGAACGATTGGGTGAAGAAAGTAATGTCGATTGACTTAGAGGGGACAAGACTCAGTGGCCGGCCTAAGAAGACCTGGCAGACGACCGTGTTGGCTGACATGAAAGCACTTGGCATCGATCGTCATGAATATTAGTGAGGACCAATTATACCAGTAAGACGCGCAAACGCGGGAAGTGAACGCAGCTCGTACATATTTGGGTTTTTTTTAAGATTTATTTTTAAGTTATCTTTTTTTTAAGTTAAGTTTTTTTTAAGTTAAGTTTTTAACTTAGCCATAACCATATAAGGAGTCCCCAAAGCAGCTATACGTCCAAATATGGAGTGTGTTGCATCAATCACAAACAAATCACTCAGCTCCATATATGGGCACAAAGGGGACACACACACACACACAGACAGACAGACAGACAGACAGACAGACAGACAGACAGACAGACATGATCTGCTAGGTCTCATAGTAAGTGCTCACAGCATTTGCAATGAAGATAGGTTGAAAAGTGGTGAAGTGGTCCTTTAAGTCTTCTGCCAAAAAGTGCAAATAATATTGCTAATAGTAGATACCAGTATACAGATAAAAGTACATGAAGTGTGATTGGGAGAATTTTCTCCCTCTGCTAGTGGCTAATAGGCAAATCATAGAGTAGAGGCCAGATTTCCAAGCGTGTGGAACATAATATTTGTTTACACAGTGCAGTGTTTAGTACCTCCTTACTCACTTCAATGTGTGTTAAATCATTTTGCACTAAACCGTGACTGAACATATCCATCTTCTTTTAGCGCGTGACTCATTTAATTGGGTTGTGTGTGTGTGTTGTTGTGGTGTGAGGAATCACTCACGCTATGTAGTCAGGCATGACCACAGGTTTGGGAATGTGTCCTGAAGGTATGGCTCCCTGGAGCACCTTGGCGGGGGCTGCCTTGTGGTGAGGGGCTGCTGCTGGTACAAAGTCCACCGTGGGCCTCTGGACCGGCTCTGCTGGGCCTTTGTAAATAGGAGCTGGAGCTGCCTACACAGGGATGCACACGCATGTTAGACACACCTTGCGGTTAGGGTTTGAGGTAGGTTGTCTGTCTAATGACAGTTGGACCAATAGTATGTCTAAACTAAAGCCTGTACCCGCCTACACACACACACACACACACCAACAGAGAAAGAATTATGAGGTTAATTCCACTACACGGCCCTCACATCTGTCGCACCACCGATCCGACTCTGTATCCGTCAGTCCTATATGGAGATCTCTGCATCTATCTGTCCTGGGAGATCCCTGGTGTCATCGGTATATATATGCCCATATATGGGCATGCTGATATTCCCATACATGGAGATCCATTTATCTGTCAGCCTTGTCCTGTTTATGCACATATATGGAGAATTGGAGATCCCAGGTCATCAGTGTCTGCCCATATTCAGTATAGGCATCGCCACTTTTTTGCACAGCATTGTAATTCAGTCGTTAGTTCGAAAGATAAAGACAGACGAACAAACAGACAGGCATAAATCTCTTGGTAACAACTAAAAGTACTGGTACTTAAGTTTTAAGCTACTTTTAGATGGGAATGAATCGATTAACACAGACGTTGTCAATGACAGGTCTGCGACAACGAAAAGCGAAAAGAAAAAAAAGCTCAACACAATCGAGGTCTAGTTAGTCATGGGCAGAGTAATGTAGTAAGAGAGTGGTGACACGAGCGTTGACTCTCATTGTAACAATGGAATGCTCATTCTATCTCAATGGGATAGTTCCAGCCATAGGAGCAATGTACGGAACTATAGCCCATAGGCACCCGCTTTGCGGCGAGATCAAAGCGTGTCGCTACTCTCCTACTCTACACTCTGGTCGTGGGCAAATGCACAAAACGAGCGAGCGTGCGACTATTTCACGGGACCGCACTAAATAAATACCCTTGTGTTGTCGCCCCTCGACTTATCTGCGCATACAGATAGAAACGCAGGTCTCTTGGAAATGAATTACTAGGCGCGTTCATTGTTGCCCATCTGAAAAGGGCTTTATTCTAGCATAAAAGTCAGTCAGTAGTAGTACTTACTGTGATGCGTGCTGCGTGCACCTCAGCAGGCTGCATCTGGGAGTGTGTGAAGAAAAGGAGTTGGAACAACGTTAGACCACCTAATCATCTCATCTGATAACAACATCTCCCCCTCTCACCTCATTATCAGTCAAGAATGGATAACCACTACTCCCTTATCTCCACTGTTGCCATGATTTAGTGAGAGAAAGAAGCAGTCACGTCTGTGATTGAAAACAAGGCAAGCCCAAAAGAAGTCTAGGCTACATGAGCACTTTAATTTGAAAATAGACGATCTACAAGCTCACAACACTTCGCATCTGTGAGCTTGTAGTTCAAAAAGATCTTGACAAAGATATTTGGAATACATCAATAAAAAATGGATATAAGCCCAAATAACTATACTTTAATAAAAAACACCAATATTTCAAAGCAACTTTACAGAAAAACAAGCCCAAAGTCGCATATAATAAACAGACATGGCAACACTGCTTATCTCCGTCATTCCTCCACCACCCCAACCCCCGTTCTTTCCATTGTCTTTCTCCTCTATGCTTTACTTTCAGTGCGGACTGTCATGCTCGACGGACCGCCAAGCCAAAATCATCCCCTCATTCATTCATCCATCCATTCCCCCATCACTTTTCCCACCCATCCACTCACTCATCCCTTCATTCTCCAACTCCTCTCTCCACTGACGTCCATCACAATATCCTTTCTTACTTACTGAATAAACAACTCAAATCTAGTTCTGTTTGAAGGCGTGGTGTTTCACCAACAGGTGAAAAGAAAACAATAGCTCAGTGGGGTTCCAGGGGGTCCCGCAGCAAAATTAGGAACAGTTTAACCCATTAAACCAGGCCTATTTCATACTTCGGCTATAAGAAAACAGCCGATCTACAAGCTCACAGTGCCTGAAAGGTTTGGGAACCCTTGGCGGTAAATAATGTCTTCCCCCTTCTCCACTCCCTCCATTGGCTCCCAGTCGCTGCCCGCACAGTACAAAACTCTGATGCTGGCATTCAAAGCAACCAAAGGTATGGCACCGCCATATCTTGGAAGTCTGATCAGACCCTAGTATAAACCCTCCCGCGTGCTCAGATCAGACAACGCAGGGAAGCTGGAAGTACATTCACAAAAAACGCCGGGAAAACGCTCCACACATCCCAAACTCTTCTCCCTTCTGGCTCCAAAACTATGGAATGCAGTTCCCATTGCCATCATAACTGCAGACTCACTCCCAATCTTCCGCCGTAGACTGAAAACCCACCTCTTCAGACTCAATCTTGGCCCATAGCACTTGCCCTAGCCTTGACGACCTTACAGGCTTATGCAAAGGCTCAACTTACGTAACTTAGATAGCATTTTATGTAGACATAGCACTCTAGTCAATATGCATTGTTTCATTATATAGATATTCCACTGTTTTTTTTTATGAATTTGATGTATTTGATGTATGTTTTTGTTCTTGCTTACTGTAAGTCGCTCTGGATTTAGCCTCGGAAACCCAGACGTTTTTATTTCCAGGGAGAAAAAATAAGTCTCGGACCGAGTCCACTTCAATTCGGCATCGATCGCTCTCTGCTGATTTCTGATTATCTGCACCTTTGTTAAATTGACGCACGCACGCACACACTCCTCTCTCTCTGTCGCTCTAATTAATTAGTCTAATGTTGCGCAGCTGCGTCTACTCTAGATTCTCCCGGGCGATCCTGCCGGGAGCTGCCTATGCCATAGAAAGCATAGGTGGACCCCAGGCTACTCTGGATTAAGAGCCTCTGCTAAATGCCTGCATTGTAAATTGTAATGTCATCATACCTGCAGACCGTACTTCTCCCGGTATTTGCGAGCAGACTCATGCCTCCACAGCTTCAGACACACTATGGCTCCTATGAGGTAGATGACCATGGTGACAAACAGGAAGATGATTGCCGCCACCTGGCCCGCCTCCGTTCGACAGAAGGCCCCGTTGATGCCATTGTTGAACACCGGGTAGGAGCAGAGGCCTCCGCGGGTCGTGTCTCGCACGTAGACAATCCCTGGCAAAAACAAATAAGAGATTATGGGGCATAGTAATTTTATATTATTTATTTACTTGTCTGTGAGTCCCCAGCAATTATGAGGAACTATGATACAAATATAGAGTGCTAATAACTGTAATTATACTGTGTTAGAAGCAGATAATACATTGGAGACATGGGCTTCTATAAAGTGTAATGCAGTGTTAAAGTATATTATTGGCTTCCGGTTGCTGCATGCATGCACCCTGTCCAGTACAAAACTGGTGTTGGCGTTACAAGGCAACCAAAGGCATGGCAGCCTTCAAGACATGAAACCCACCTCAAATCCATTCCCACTCCCTTAGATCAGGTAACACAGGAATGCAGTCCAACCTAAGCCTCCCGTAAAACACTCTGGACAACACTCCACACGTCCCAGACTCTTCTCCCTTCCCCAAAACACTGTGGACAACACTCCACACGTCCCAGACTCTTCTTCCTTCTCTAAAACACCCTGGATACTAGCACTCGAAACATCCGGTCACAGACTCTTCTCGTTTCCATAAAACACCCTGGACAACACTGTCACTCCACACGTCCGTTCCCAGTCTCGTCTCCCTTCCCTAAAACACCATGGAGGACAACACTCCACACGCCCTATAGACTGCTTCCTGCGAAATGTCCAAATTGTAATAGTAATTATGCCTGATTAATTATACGCCTTAGTTGCATGCTGCCGTCGCTCTGTGCCGCTTTGTGAGCTTGTAGATTTCTGGTGTTCCACACCGTGCAACTATGTATGAAAATCTTTACTGATGATTGTTGTTCTGACCCCAATACCAGTGTCAGAAAAGCTGTCGATACTGCCTAAAATGCTGTATCAGTATTGACAAAAACTATAGGCCAGTATGCCGATCCGATCACATGATGATAGTGTAATATTTTGAATGTTTCAGTTGATGTTGCACTACTGTTTTATCTACTTACTTTACCATTTACATTATTTTACTAACTTGTAGGTGCACAACAATTATGATTGGAATTTCTATGTATTCCTAGATCCGTGGTTTTCAAACTATGTAATTTCAAGGACCACCATGAATTCTGAGTGTACAAATGAACCACCTCAAGAAACCCTGAGGGTCCCTGGACCCCACTTTTACGATACGCAAGTTATGGGAATCGGTATCATCAGGAAGGAAACATTTTTATCAGTACATCGCTATTTACTGAATAACCCACCTGCCGTCATGTAGAGCACAGCCAGCACCAGGTTGATGATAAACTCGGTCACAGGCCACCAGGAGGAGTCCAGCAGGATGGTGCGGTAGTACATGGTCATCCCCATCACCAGCATGATCACCGTCACTATCCACGCCAGCCCGGCCACCACCAGAATAAACGGCGTCTTGGGCCCTGTGTAGTAGGCGCCGCCTGTGCCCGCTCCGTACATGCCCCCTCCGTACCCCCCTCCGTACGCCCCGCCTGGTGAGGAGTACCCGAACATGTTGAACCACTCGTTGTCCTTGTGCACGTACGCACAGACGCAGGCAAACACGGCAGCTCCCAGCAGCAGCTCAATGCACCCCAGAATCCTCAGCAGTCCGGCCCAGGACTTCATGTAGTCATAGCGCTGGTGGTACTCCTCCACTCGCTCGCTGTAGGTCAGAGCCGTGTGGTGCGTGCGCCCCGACAGGGACTCCAGAGGCTCTCGTGCCTGCAGCAGCTCCTTGCGGGAGTTGTAGCTGCTGCCCACCCCCGAGCCGCCCCCACCGTAGGGGTCCCGGTAGGACCCAGGGACGGAGGGCGAGGCGGGAGGCGAACAGCGCACCCCCCCGCTGGTGCCGTTATTGTTGTTGTTGGTGGTGGAGGAGGAGGGGGCGGAAGAGGAGGCAGGCATGGGGGGCCAGGGGGACTTGTTGGTGCCGCTGCTCCGCCCGCTGTTCCCCCGGAAAAAGTTCTTCCAGGAGTCCGGGATGAACCGGTGCACGGGTTTGATGTCTAGGGCAGGGTCCGCTTCCGGGTCGGTGGCGTTGTCCCCTCCCCCCTCGCTGCCGCTGGGGTCGAACTCTGGTCCGACGGGGGGTTGGTGGGGCAGGGGCGGGGGTGGCAGGGGGTCTGCGCTCAGGGCGAGCAGGTGGGCTGCGGGCTGCTCTCTCAGGGGCTGCAGGGTGTAGGAGTCGTCTCTGGGTAGGGTCCCACCGGGGACCTGGTCATAGTGGGGCGCCTGGTGGGCACGCTCAGTGCGGCCGTAGAAGCCTCCTCCATAGGACATGTGGAAGGTAATGGTCCCTATGCACGCACGCGCGCACACACACACACACACACACACACACAGACTATTTTTTCAATGCGAGTCAAATTTACGTTAGTAAAAGGAACACCCTACTTGAGCATACTACAGCGCCACACAAAAGTATCAAATGTAGCAGATTATTTATAAATTGATTTGGACGGGATAACAGCATGAACACCACACAAAATGCTGTGTAAATACACTGGATTTAGCAAGAATGCTAATCCACCCCTAGTCCCCATTGATTCCTTAAAAATAACAGTTTTGGACATATGAGGTTACGTTTCCACCTGACAGAGACAATATGAATTTGGACTTGTATTTGGCTTACTTATTGTTTACCTATATAAGGGGCTGTCCGAACAATCTTTGCGATGATAAATAGTTGTCCTTAAATGTTATAACTCTTAATGACTTGGGTCACTGAATTCTTAAACATCCACATTATTATCAAAGCACAGCCAGGAAGAAATAAATCAAATAAGGGGGCGCTAGCCCCTCCAACGTCTGTATGGCTTTCAGGAATAAACAGGACGCCACTCGTGACGTCCAAAAGCCAGGCATTGGGGGGGTTATAGCACCCCTCAAAAGCTGTTCAGCCAGCACCAACACCCCCCAGAGCAGAGCAGAGTCAGCAGACCCCCACCAGGAGAGGAGTATTTGGGAACATTTGGGGCTACCTAGTACCAGCAGCACCCCATAGTAGCCTATAGTGAGTGAAATTATTATCCAAGCACCCGAGAACCCTCCATGCAAGCTTGTGTCAATAATACATCTTTGTGCCATGCATGACCAAATGCAACAAATTATATGCTATTGGAATAAACAGGTGCAGACTCTAGTGGCTACAAGTTTCCAGGAGTAAAACAAGCTGCAACAAAAGGCACAAAAATGTATTGTGACTGTGTGAAACAGCAAATATAACAGGATTTGTATGTGAACTATGAGGGCGGTTGAAAGATCATACATACACAACAGTGCTTGGATAGAATACCTCTGTCACACGCACGCAGTGTGAGTGACACGCAACTCGACTTACATTGGCTTGCAGATCAGAATGCAAACCTATACGAGTACACCAGCAAGCACCTGCAGGGGAACAACAACAAAGCCGTATTGTTACAACTGCTGAAAACATGGAAGTGCAGGTTGATCCTCCATCTGATCGATCGGCTGTACTGTATTACGCAATGAGTTCCAAGTTCCAACCAGTAGAAATAGAGTTAAACGTAAAAGGGGGCAAAGATGTACTCGCAAGACGAAAATAGCTGATCTACCAGCTCACAACGCGTCGCTGTGAGCTGTAGATCACTCAGCTATATATGTTCAGGCGGCACAACTTAGGTTACCCAATGCTTGGGATAAATTATATCAGACGACTATCAAAGTGTTTGGTTTCATGGTCTGAGACTCTGAGTAGGCTTGGATGATTATCGCGTTCTTGGGATGTGACTCGATTAATATATACTACACAGGAACATGTTTTTAAACGTCTTTATTTTGTTTATTATCATACCAGCCGCTGTCTGAATCGGTTAACTTTTACACAGTAGCCTACGGTTCCACTTGCAATACAGCTGTTTGCGACACTAAAAGTTTGGACTTTGCGCGGTATTTTACCATTAATCGTATTATGCAGGCATTGATTACTTATAGAAATATTGGAGATAGGATTTTGATAGAAATTACCGCTTACCTTGTTTTTCCCTTTTCTTTTTTCCTTTCTGTCTCGCATTTCCCTAACGTCAATCCACAGGTTTCCTTACAGACTGAACCTAAACCTAGCGCTTCCATTTGCTGTTCAGGGCTCACATCCGGTTTATCCCGTCTACTGTATCCGGTCAACTCCAAACACTGTACACATGGACCGTTTCCGTATCTGCTGCAGAACGGATATGCGAATCTGCAAAGTGAATTGATCCCAGTCTACCTTACAGATGTACCCACGTGACCGTGGGCATCATTGCCCATCCCTATGTCGTCATGTCGGGTGCAACATGTCCCTACCTGTGGCCAAGAAGAGCACTGACAGTCAGGAAACTGGATCTCACCTGTCGACTGATACTTGATGTAACTGTCTGATGTAGCAATATGAAACCTTTGAAGGTTCTACATTACATTCAAGGTTTTATTTGCCTCATTACTCATAACCTCATAATTATTTGCCTCATAGTGTGCAGAAATGTTGGTGTGCATCAGTGCATGGCATAGCCTACTACTATGCTAGACTGTCTAATATAGGCCTATAATAATAAATAAACTAGAAAGTCGCAATAGAGGGTATGCGCATGACATCATCATCATCATACCCGTTAAGTTATTCAGGAAGTAGGGAACGCCTACTGAGTGGCAAAAAACTACTTTTCTGTCCTTGATAGCCCATACATCCAAACAGAAAAGTCCTATCTGATTGCATTTAACAACGTTAAACGACAAACTCACTTTGCCAAGTCACTTTGCCACTCGATTTCCCATTCACTTTATGCATGTGCATACCGTCTATTCTGGGAAATTGCAAATGTGGTTGCAACAACAATGTCAAGCTTTGCATAATATGATGTTCTGCGTCACAGGCGGGACCCCAAGTTTATACGGAACGGAATAAATAAATAAAGCCTGGCAATTACTGGTTAAACAGAAGAATTGCATTTCAGGTTGGGATACAAATTTTATCCCAACATTGTCACATCACAGCCTAGGTTTGGACTGCTATGCCCATTTATTACACGGCTTGGTTGAATGCTTGATTCTGATTGGTCAGTCGCCGAATTCAGCGGTGTGTTATTTCTTGATAACAGACCGCTCCGCTCTATAACAGGCCACTGACTAATCAAAGGCTCAGAGCACCTGGCTGCGGCACTGCGCTGCTTGGATTTTATGCTGTACCCAAAATGACAGCCATGTAAACTAACACACATGTAGGATACATCACTGAGGATACGTCCCAGGTGCATCCATGCAATGTATTTTTGTTTTAGTTGTTCCATTTATAGTGACTCATAGGAATATACTACGTGACAACGATGTATTTTTGTTTTAACACACAATGTCATTGAACAAAAAAAACATGCTTTCAAGAATGTTTTTTAAAACATTTGAAGCGAGAAATAGACTCCATTTGACTCCAAATTGATCAACACTCACTTCCTTGTTTCCGAGGCGACTCATTATGCTCTAGCTGTGGGACCAACTTGGAATACTTTCATTACCGTAAGCAAGGAAATACTTTGTTTTGTTGTCACTTTTGGGTCAATTTATTAATTTTTGCAGTAGCCATGTAATAAGTGGGATAATGTATGGCTAGGTGGTCATTTTCCTTCAGGGTGACCAGTAAGACGCGCAAACGCGGGAAGCGAACGCAGCTCGTACATATTTGGGGTTTTTTAAGATTTTTTTTTAAGTTATTTTTTTTTAAGTTAAGTTATTTTTAAGTTAAGTTTTTAACTTAGCCATAACCATATAAGGAGTCCCCAAAGCAGCTATATGTCCAAATATGGAGTGTGTTGCATCAATCACAAACAAATCACTCAGCTCCATATATGGGCACAAAGGTGGGACACACACAGACACACAGACACAGACACAGACACACACACACACACACACACACACACAGACAGACATGATCTGCTAGGTCTCATAGTAAATGCTCACTGCGTTCGCAATTAACTACCTCCGCTTTGCGTTGGTGGTTAATCACCCTGTCTGTGATTTATCTATCAACAATGACCACCCAATGACCATACAATATCCCTTACAATTGCCTGCTGTAATGCTTTTATTGTTATTTATCCCACCATTTGCCTCTAAGCTGCATTTTATATTGCCACTGGAAAGCACTTAAGCCCTTTATAAAGCTTATTATTACTGATATTATTTGATAGCCAAGTCAGTTGGTCGGATCAGCAGATCTCCAAAAAACCTTGATAAAAGTGCAAATCCACTGCTGATGTCATCAACATGAACTAAAATTAGAATCCATATTTGGTCATGCCTGACATGGAACTCCATATGGGCATAAAAATCCCACAGACAGACAGATACAGACATCTCCATATATTGGCATAAACACAGACAGATAGGCGGGTACAACGGGATGCAATCGAGCATTTCTGACTTGCATGGTTACAGCTCAAAACGAGCTTGCAGATCTGCTACTTTTGATGCTTTTTTGTGACACAGTATAGTATGATCACGTACAGTAAGGTGCTAATCTACGAAAATAAACAGAAATTTAGAAAATACACAAAAAGTTAGAATATGAGAGATAAGAGCAGGTTTCTGCCCGACAGCAATGATATGCTAAGCTGGTTGAAAGATCATGCTCATAGCAAAATCACTCTGCAATGTTTTTTCAGTCTGACCGTTTTGACCCAGAAGACAGAGAGGTAGGCGTGATTGCAAAGTCATGCAAGGTATACATTAGCTGTTTAACATGTTCAAGAAGCTGTCACATGGGAGAAAGTCCTGATCCAACATCATTGGGATCAACTGCTCCCCCCAAGGGTATGCCGCCTCCTCCTTGGGCTGTGGCGGGAATGGCGTGGAAGCTTCCTGGAAATGGTGATGCAGTGGCTGGTGATCTTGTGTTAACAGATCCTGCTGTGGATGCTGTTGCTGGGACATGTGGAGGATGTGGCGGTACCCCACAGCCGCATCACCAGACAGCTCTGTGTAACCGTAGGACTGGTAGCGGTGCTGAATGGAAGTCTGGCTCTGTAGGTCGACAACCCTTTCTTCTACCACACCTTGTTCCGGCTCCGTGGACGTCACAGGCGTGTGGATGACACCGGGAGTAGAGGTGGTGGCTGATGCCTGCTTCTCACAGTAGGATGATACCAGCTCCTCGAACAGTTCCTCAAATTTGTTGCACTTCCCCAAGATGGGGACACCGCCGAAGATGGACGCCATGGACTCCTGCAGGATGTCTGTACCGTGAGTCTGCTCATGGCCTTGCAGCGTGGTGTCACAGCTTTGGGGCACAGGGTCTGGGCCTTGAACCGCGGTATGTTGGCCATGCACCACAGTGTCGTGACTGCACAGCGGCAGCACATTCTGTGTGAGGCTGATGTTGTATCTGTAGCGCAGGTAGCTTTCTGACACCTTCCTGCCGTTGTAGATGCCGTTGACAAACATGTGGGCGTGCTGGGGGTCGACCTGCCAGTAACCTCCTTTGCCACGCTTGTCTTTCAACCCCCTACGCACCTTCAAAAAACACTTGTTTTTTGACAGGGTGTAACGAATCGACCTCTGCCAGTTGAACTGTGTGTGTCTGTAATAAGCGAAATTGGCCATGATCCAGTCATAGATGAAGGAGACAGTGACCTTGGACCGTTTGATGGCCATGCAGATGAGTGACGCGTAGGTATAGAGAGGTCTGAGTTTGGGGTTGGTCTTGTCGTCCTCTGTACCCATCTGCGGACCTTTCTGAAGGGGAATGTACGGGGACCTGTCCCCGCTTTGTCCGTAACTCCAGTTTGTGGAGTCACTGCCGGAGACGACGGGGTTCCCCGGGCATGACGACACTACAGTAGCGACTGTGTCCCCAGCTAGCGGGCTGGATGGAGAGTGGGTGCTGCCCTGGCGGAAGCTGAGACAGTGAGGGTGTGAAACAACAGGCGGGCAACTGGGACTGACCCCATTCTGCCTTTCTGGCTCCAGACTGGGAAGAAAAATACTGAATGTCTGCAGCCAGTTAAGGCTCGTTAGACTGTCGTCTATATTATGAAGCGTGTCTGTGGTTGCAGCAGTGCCATCTGAGTAAACCGGCAGCCATTTCTCTTTGGAAACAGTAGCAATCATGTCCAGCATTTATTTATACGATGATCAGATAGTGCCTTTGCTTACAGTTAGTGAGTGCAGATGATGCAAGATGATGATGATGGAAAGTCCATTCAAATCAGCATCAAAAGATTAGCTGTGAAGCCAACAGCATGGGCTAGTGCTAGATGATGGCAACAAAGCACTCTGATATGAGAACTAGTGTCTCTCTGCCATTTTAAAGAGCAAACTCTGTTGTGTCACTGTGACATCATCGTGACACATTAGGGTTGAAGTGACGTTAAAAGCTTCACATCTACAGCAGCATTTCAGCTCATTCTATTAAACACTCTTTAATCACTTTGCGTTCGAAGCATTACATTTAAAAGGAGGCCTATCACAGTCGTTGATGTTGATGCTGTTCCGTTCCCATTTTACATGCGTGCGGCCGTGCATGTACAGTATTTACCTTACTTTGCCTATCAATGGACACCACCTTGTCTGTCCTGCTGGTTGTCCTGTTCTGCCTCCATGCTTTTTACAGCATTTGGGTCCATTTGGACATGGACTCCATCCATGTCCAATGTCCTTATTCCAAGCAACATATCAGTGTTTTACTTTTCTTTTAAATGTCTTAAATACTGGTAGCCTAAAAGGGATCACAATGCAAATTAGTGAGCCCCTATAGGCCTACAGGGCTTTTTATGTTATCCCTTTTAACAATACCGTAAAGCCCACATTAATGCCCTACACCACGAGATGATACACAACTGTTAACAGTGACCCATCAAATTGTCATCACCGTGTATTTTGGAAGATGGTCCATTTATCTTTTTCTCTGATGCCATGCTTTTAAGTATTCTATAAACAGACATCTATTTTTACAGTATATTTTACAGGGACAATGTGCATTTAGGACTTTTGATGGTGGAATTATTTAACCAAATTAAGCTAAATTTTTTGGAATAATCTAGCTTTACACAATTTACTGGTAGGCAATTTCTCAACATTTATTTTCTCAGTCCTTCCTTTTCCCTATTGCCATTAATACACACAGGTCATCTACACAGACTCAGTACAGTTGCAGTTTTGTTTATTTGTTGACATAGTTGTACAAATAGATGAACATACCATCTACTGTATGTTGTAGCATGTTGTTGACTGTGACTCTACATTATAAGTGTCCTGTGATTTACTGTCACCTAGTGTGCCAACAATACCCACTGTGCAGTGCAGCCAATGACTGCCACCAAGTGTTCAAATATAATAATGCAAGTTATATCTCAAATAATGTGACATGGCAACAATAAGCAGTCCTACCTCCATACAGTCTGTATCAATGCACCTCATAGTATTAGTACCAGTAAGACGCGCAAACGCGGGAAGCGAACGCAGCTCGTACATATTTGGGTTTTGGTATAGCTGCTTTGGGGACTCCTTATATGGTTATGGCTGAGTCATGGTGACGTAACAGCGGGACAGACACTTGCATCAATCACAAACAAATCACTCAGCTCCATATATGGGCACAAAAGCGGGACAGACAGACACACAGACAGACACACAGACAGACACACAGACATGATCTGCTAGGTCTCATAGTAAGTGCTCACTGCGTTCGCAATAACAATATAAGGAGCACAAGAACCAGCTCCATTATATTATCACATATCCAGCCTTGACACTGGGTGAACATCTCAAGTTATGTTCCCATATTATAAACTCCAAATAAATTACTCTTAAGCCTCAGAAAATCAAGTCAATGCTGCAAAGACCATTTTTCAGTATTGACACTTTATTTTATGCCGAATCAGGAATTAGATTTAGGCCTGCTACTCTGCAAGCTATTAAACATCGATCATCATCTAGAGTCTTGAGTGAGTCGTGCCACCTTTCTGAGTCATATCTATAAATGCACCATGTCTCTGTACGTACGTGTATGGCTGTAATCCACGTACCTCGAGAACCGTTGCCCCACCAACTTCAACACACGTGTTCCACACCCCTAATAAATAAAGAGACAAAGAGAGACAGATCCAGAAATCTCCATATATGGGCATAAAAGGGACACAGACAGATGGGTGGAACAGGCACTCTGCCACGGGTAGTCGGGTACAACGGGTATTGGATAGTCGGGTGGGGCATGGATCTCCAACTTCTATTGTTACCAACTCGGTGCTCTACAGCCGGGCACCGGTCTAGTATTTAGAAATAGCCTACACATTGTCAAAGCCTTCTGTCGTGGATACAGAAGGCTTTCTATTAACCATCCTGCCACTATGACAAACCTATACATGATGCTAAATTGCGTTATTGCACTATATTTTCTTCCAAACTATACTGTATGTGTATACTCAAATATCTCAACCATTTTATACATGTGATGTGTATTTTCTTAATTATGATTTATTGTTTTATATTTTATGTTCACATCTTATTACTATGTTAAAAAAGACCTTGTAAATCTTCTTGTATCTGGTGCACAGGACTGCACTGTCACCCAGTGATGTCATATCAATATTTGCGTGTGTATTAATTCCACTATCAGCTGTCACCCACTCCAGATTGACCATTGTACCAAACTCCAAAGGGAAATAATAAATGGAAAACAACATGACAACAACTTTGCCCTTAAAGATGAAGATAAACATACACTCTCACCCCATGAGATAAAGAGTCATCAACAGAATCCTAATCACAGAACGTGATTAAAGTTTATAACCTATTGAAATGTGACAGCTGAATTCTGAATCTATGACATGTTATTCAGTAGGCTATATATGTTTGTGCAAAATGATGTGACTTTCATTCAGAGCTCTTAGGATAATTCTCTCTCCTCTATTCTTTACATTTGTACACGCTCTGGATCTGAAGAAAAACTAACTAAAGATAACATAATTACTTTAAGAACTTGTCTTGTGTCAAAATCCTTTCAGGTCTTTTGCACTACTCTAAGTTTCACTAATCACTAGAGTTCCTCTTTTGGGTTTTTGATACTTTGGGTTCTCACTTTTCCAGTGAAGATTTATAAGGTTGAGGTATCTGGTCTTTTTGGCTATTTTAATAGCCTCACTCAGATTTATATCTGTCAACATGTATGGGGGTCCCTCCCTGGTTTGTTTAAGTCGCAATTAAGGTGCAATTAATTAAGGTGCAATTGGCCTGAAGAGAAGATCCCTGCCCCGTTTCAAACCTTTAGGCTATTTCTATTTTTTTTTTAATCATAAATGCACGCATTGCCTGTAACATTTCAACAGAACTGTGTGTGAATAATGATGTTCAAGTAGGCCTATTGTGGACAAACCACTAAATGAATACATTAATGATTAAATTATTAAATAAAGTCAATAACATCATTCATACCATACCCATAGTTCAAGATGTTCTGCTACTGTTACTCCGGCCATTGTAGCCTACCACGCAGTGTGTCGCTTGTCAAGTACATCATCCAACAAGATGTGCTAAACTCAGCTCAAATATAGCTTAGCCTTTATCGGCGAGCGACGCACCGTCGCTTAGCAATAACTTTGGTTGAGATTCATGAGTGATGTATTGATCCAAACGCCAAACGGTTTGTTTACATGTGGTACATGAAAAATAAAACAGAAGATAAACCCTCCAGCAGGTGGCAGTGTTGTAGCTTGGTGTTAGCATATTTAATTTGCGTTGAAGCAGCGAGATGTTACGGGCGCGTTCGGAAATACCGCACCGGAGCGCACTCGCAGTTTGCAGGGCACAGTGTGCGCTCAGTGCGCTATTTCCGAACGCACCCGTTGATTTGTGAACGAGCGCTCCGCTCCAGTGTCCCCGAAAGTCAGCCAATCAGAAGTCGAGTTCTCTCAACCAATCACAAGCCGAGTTCCCAACGACCGTTCAGTTTAAAACAAAATATCGCGGTCCTGCACGGTAGCGCGGCGTCGCCCTGGCAACGGTTCGCTTGCTCCATGGCTCTGGTTTGTTGATGGAGGTTACTTACTTATCTTGTGCTGTGGCCAGTTGCCTCAATAAAAAAAGATGATCGTGAAGTGCAACACTTCACTCACACTTTGTCTTTGTACAGGAGTCAGGACAGTTCAAAGGGAGAGATACAGAGAAAGGAACAGCAACAACATCACACAGTGTGGCCACTAGACCTCACCATATCAACCAGAGAGTAACATTCTGTTACACTTTAAAAGCTTTATTTAGCAGCATCTGAATTGTTGAAATATCAGTGAAGATGCTCAACATTGGTCCTCTTCCTCCCACTACAGTGGTGAATCATGTCCTTGATGAGACTAGTTCCACCTCTATGGATGATATGCAGGTGCAGGATGGTGCTGCCTTGCAGTATTATGACCTGCAACCTTGTAGAGACATCATGACTCTGCAGGCTGGCTCATATTGTGAGCTGCTGTTTTACCCTGACTCCAGCCTCCCTCATCAGGGGACTGTGAAGCCCACCAGTAGGCGTAGTGACACAACGCTGCCAGCAGGAGAAGACAATGTGGACGAAGGCATGGCTGCATTATATGAACTGCTTTGCCCCGGCTCAAGCCTCTCTCAGGGGACAAGGACGATGGACACCACCACTACTGAGCACCTTCCTCAGATGGCCACCGCACAAAGCCTTGGCTCCTCAAGCCTTCCTCAGGGAGCCATGATGACCACCAGATCTGGCTCAAGCCTTCCTCCGATGGCCACTGTCAACATTCCTAGCTCAGGTCTTCCGCAGGAGACGTGGACGGCGGTCCCCATGCTCAGCCCCACCAGCATCCCCGGTCTACCTCAGAAGGCCGCTGTGCAGAAGAAGAGGGGGCGCCGGCGCCAGCGTTCTGTCATGGACGCAGAGCAGATGAGGGCGCTCCGTCTGGAGGTGAACAAGGAAGCTGCCAGAATGTCCCGAGAGAAGAAGAAGACCTACGTGAAGTCTCTGGAGAGCCGTGTCAAGGCGCTGGAGACAGACGAGAAGCGGCTTCTTAAGAGGGTGCAGTACTTGGAGCTTGTCTGCCAAGCACATGGCATTTCTCCTTCATAATGTGCATGCTTTATAGACTCTACTTCAGATAGTCATACTGTAAATATACATTGTAAATATTGTACATTTATATTGTTTTATAATATTATTGCATATTGTTTTGAATCCATGGTCAATAAAGAAAACGACAAAGAAAACATATTTAATCTCCATTTTATCTTGTTCTAATGTACAGCATGTCAACCCTAACATCACTATTCTACGTCATAATATAGGCAAATATTCAGAGAAAATAAGAGATCTACAAGCTCACAACGCATTGCCACACATTGTGAGCTAGTTTCAGCTAAGAGATTTGATGTAGACTAGAGGGAATAAAGCAGTGGACCAAGTACGGTATATACTTTACCCCTTGGAGTAGGCTACAGTTGTAAATTGTAAATTGGGACCCGGGTCAACAAAATATACAGGGTTTAAGTGGCTATATATCCCTAAAGGGATCAAAGGTTGTCTCATCATATTCATGGCATTAAAGGTTTAATTCTGAATTTCTTACATGGTTCAGTTATGAATTGCACTAAAAACAAAACTACAACAGAACACATTAAAACCCCCAACACAATCTGTCAAGGTACAAATACTTGCGTTTTCCTTCTCCATTGGTTATACGGAAATATGTTCGGAGAAATCCATAATGACTATCACAAGGTGTATATGGCAGTATCTACTACTGAGGTACACAGTATCAACTAGAACTGCACTCTGTCGAGTACATAAATGGCCTACTAGTGCGCAAGTAGAGCGTGCAAATACTGTCAGCCGCTACGAACTTTCAAATCTCAGCCTCTCTGTGAAATATTGGTTTCAATATTATACACTCCCCTGGGAAAGCTCTCTCTCTCTGCTGACTTGTGCTCACACATCACTGGACTTACCAAGATTCACACCCTTTTTTGGACTGTTGCCCCCTCCTCATGGTGGCACGCACGTGCACGCACACGCACACGCACACGCACACACACAAACAAAAACCAGTTAGACGCGCAAACGCGGGAAGCGAACGCAGCTCTTACATATTTGGGTTTTGGACGTATAGCTGCTTTGGGGACTCCTTATATGGTTATGGCTGAGTCATGGTGACACAAATCACTCAGCTCCATATATGGGCACAAAAGCGGGACAGACAGACAGACAGACAGACATGATCTGCTAGGTCTCATAGTAAGTGCTCACTGCATTCGCAAAAAAGACACTCACTCACTCCAGCCCTTCTCAACTCCTTTTTAAGATGGACAGGAGGGGAAAAAAAGACTGAAGTGAAACTCGTATGTATAGTTGTACTAACAAAGCTACGGAACAAGTGGAAGCACAAAGATATACATTTTTATTGTTATTCAGATCATTAAGTGTTTGCGTTCACAGTAAGCATTATGAATAATGAATATACCGTTATGTCAGGGGCACTTTTTCTAGTTTATCTTCCTTCTTATAGAAAAAGCAGTGATAATGTATAATGCACACGACCTTCTGAAGTCTAAACTCAATCGTCTAAAGGTCAACAGGAACAAATGCAAAGAGTTTGAACAGACATACAAAAACGTGTTTCAACACGACAAGGAGGTTTTGGTATTGACCACAGAGAAGCAGATCCTGAGAGGTTCCCCAGTTTGTCACCAGAGATGAAAAACATTCAGAAGAATAGAGATCTCCTCTCTCTCAGACCAAATCTCTGATATAGAACAAGAGCTGCAGAAACCAAATGTTTCATTTCTCAGAGACAAGTGTACACTATCAGAAGCACAACTTGTCTCAGGAATGCTGATAGATGTGACCAAACACCTGGGAAACCTGACCTACAAAGTTCCAATGATTAAAATCCAATAGCAGATTAAAGTGTCTTGTGCATGAGGGTTTTTACTTCCCTACCAGATAAGGTATCTTATCTGCATTAAAGATACCTTTTGTGACAACTACATTACTGCATAATCCATACATGGTCAGACAAGAGTAATATTTGATGCAATAAGTCACTATCCTGGTGGTCTTTGTAAGGTGAGGAGCATGAAGTGGCCCTCATCACAGCAGCAGCCAATGACGTATCTACTTGTACAGTACTTGTTGTAGCCTATTTGATGATTTGTAGGATTTATTTATTGAATATGAAGGTGCACTGAATGACCTGGGCATAGGCAGGGATTCAGCCAATTTTGGGGCACAGCCTATTTGTGGGTATCACAGGTGCACAGCTGTGGGGAATTGGGGATTGGAAACACCACAGGGAAGCCATACAGTTTTTCAAACTTTTGTGCATTTGTATTTTCAGATGTTTTGAGTTATTGTCAGTTTATTTTCCATCACAAGTTAGTCGTATAATTTTAAAAAATCTAAATAAACATTTTAAATGGACTCAAGAAGAAGAGACCTGATTTACTGTCAACACCACAGGTTGGAAAGAGCTTCACACCATATCACACACATATACAGTACAATAGTGGGGGTCCCTGCTTCATCTCTTTCTCAGCGAAGGGGTCCTTCCTTGGTCTCAAAAACGTGGAAGACCCCTGATTTAGGTGGTGTAGTGAGAGATTACGATGATTTTATACAACCAATTCAAGGTTTTTAGACACTAAAACAACCTTTGTTTTAGTGTCTAAAAAACAAGTTAGTGTCTAAGTTGAGACCTGCAGAGAAACAGTTGTGACATCCCAAATATGCAAAAGACAAAAAAAACGAAACAAAACAAAAAATTACAATAGGAATTTATTTCTTAGGAAAACTTAATCAAATTATTGAAACAGTTTAATAGGTGTCAATTAACACACCACACAAACTGACAGCATTCCAAAAACGAGAGATTCTATATAGCGATTATAAAGAAAAAACTATAAGGAGAAATTTGACATATATCTTACAGTAACTGTGGTTTTACCTGCAAACTGGTATCAACCATCTATAAACTGCGTCCTTTATTTATAGTCTCTTGTAGTATTCACATATTAATCTACAGCTTCCCCAGTTCAACATCCCCCCACCCACCTTGCAACAGTCCTCCTGTTCATTCAAAGTAGCACAAGTAATGATTCCTTTTTGTACATTCAGTCTTTTGATACCATATAAACGAACTTTTAACGACAAAAAACCCCAAAACAAAACAAAAAAATAACAATACAGTTTAAATACCTGAAAAATATTTACTCTGAATCAGTCAATTTCTCCAAGAACAAATTGCTAAAATTGTCAATACTGGATGAACACACATTGAACATTTTCAGTGGAATCAAAATGTAAAGAGAGACATGAATGGTGCTGATGTAACATTAATGCAACAAAAACGCTCCTGCCATCAATACTTACAGCAGTCACCATCTCGTGTTAAAGGGAGTGTAAGAGATAAAACAATTAAATTAAACAAAGATGATCGTTGGTGATCTATATGGGAACACATGGCTCCTTTTCCACCAGGGTTGTACCGGTTCCGTTCTGTCCGCCTACTTTTGAACCAGTTCAGAGTGTTTCAGCTGAAAACTAACTCTAAAAGTTGGTTCGGAACTGGAACCAAAAATACTTGGGTTTGTCTTACCCTGAACTGGGAACCAAAGTTTCTAGCTTGTGGATCTGCTACTTTTGTGTGAAACTGTAGTATGATCATCAAGTAGGGTTAAATTATGAACAAGCTCAAAAAGCAAGAATATGGGGATAGCAACAAAAAGGTTTGCCAGATTAGAGACACACAGTACACCCCCCCCCCCCCCTCCTCATAGAGGGCTAGCCTCTTGCAGAACGTAACAGTTTAGGACACACAAGGTTTCCACCCGACAGAGACACTATAGTACAAGCATAGGTGATGCAATAGGTACAGTATTATAGGACTAGTACTGACCATTACACTGGGACAATTAAAGATAATAATAATAAAATACAATTAGTAACACACAACCTGCACTGCAGTCTGTAAAAAAAAAAAAGAAGATGCTGCTTACTGGAATTTACTAATATTGTATAGCGCACACACTCGTATACATACATAAGACACACAAATAGTAGGGGGGAAATGCCTATATCCACACTCACACACAAATACACATGAAGAACATTACAAAGAAAATAACAAATAAAATTCGTTTTTAACACGTGAAATCATTAGAACCCACCATAATGGGTCCAAATGGAACCAAATGGACCCTTACGGGCCTGTAACTCAACAGGGGGGGTACAAATGGGTTCCATTTGTAACTCTGTTACATTTTAACACTGAGGGTTTTACTTGTTGGCCTAAAATGGAATGTTCATGGAGTCACAGGCTGGAAGCAGGTTCTCATCAACCAGAGTGATATTCTGGTCATACACTCAGACAACATAAAAGCCACAACAGGTGCTCTGCTCAAACACACCAAACTTCTACCTAAAAACAAGTCCCTTGTTCTAAAATTCCCAGGAATTTAAAATGACAGATGACGGATGAAAGCATAAAGGTTAGACCAACAGTGCCCTCTAGTGGACAAGATATTCATTAACCTGCTGCTGTTTCCTTGATAGTTCAATCAGTGGTGAACGACTTGAGCCTCATTTCAAGTATAGAGAAAATACCACATCTGCACAATTTAAATTAAGTACAAATTCTAAGGAGAAACTTTGTAGTAGAGTCATATTTGACCAGGAGTATCTATTACTTTGGCTCAAGTACTTTGTCCACCATTGCACTTAGTGGATCTGCATACAGCAGATGTTGACGAGTTGAATATATAGGACCACAATGGAAACAAGTCCCCGGGACTTTTTTTTGCCATCCTTTTAGCCTTTATGTCGGACTGACTGTACGTGTGTGTTGCTTAAATTTCGGACTAATAATGCGTCAATCAAGCCACCACACAAAGCTAGAGATGAAGGACTGGAACCGATCTTAACGTGCAAAGTGCAGTCCGTCAGAGTAGTGGATACTGTAGGAATCACCAGAAGTGTCAGCTGGAAGCAGGGCCTGTACGCTCAGAACACGCAGCGTGTGAACATGAACAATATGGACGTACCTCACGACAAATAATAATAAAAAGAAAAACACACACACACTCTAAAGCTTTCAACAGTGCACCCATTTCTGTGCAAATCAGCTTCTGATCAACCGATGTGTTAAAGCTGCAATCCGGTTAGATTTAGGTCCTGTCCGGCTTTGCCGAGCGTCTTTATACGAAACACAATTGGGGCCCCGTGTTCGGGGGGGCGGGAAGCCGGTCATGGAGGGTGATTTGTCACTCTGTTCTGAAATGTAATATTTAAATCTTCGTGATAGTTCATGTTGTTTTTCTATTATGTTACTGTGATTATTTAATTTTTGGGGAATAAGGTGGGCAAAATAAGCTTTGGCTTCAGCCCTTTCGGCCAAATAGTCACCTTAAATTGGGGAGAAAAAGTGGGGCAGGTGGAGATACTACTCTTTGAGATTCATGAAACACCTCTTGTCAACCAGTCCTACTACAACACCATGTGGTACAAATGTCTCGCCCTGACCACTGCATGTGTGCTAGCTACTCTATATTGTATTAACATACTCTACCCATACAGATAGGTTAAAAACTAATTTAATAAAAATAAGTTCCGGATAGCAGCTTTAAGTTATCTAAAATGGACGGATGGGACAAGAGGGAGAAAAAAAACGCACACGTACACACTCCGCTTTGGCACTCAACGAGGAATGGGAAATACAACATTTAGTGATAAAGGTTGAACTGCATGCTAAGGTAAAAAGGAACCCCTAAGAAAATAAAATGATTATACTCACAGTGCCACATAAGGGCAGTCCACACCAAGTACCGTCTATAACTATAACTCACAGATTAAAATGGATTTTTGAAAAGGTGAAAAATTTGTGTTTTCCAAAACTATTAGCACAAAACTGTATGCCAAATGATGATGTTTCAGTAAAACATAAGTTTAGATTTGGAACAGCCAACCAGTTGAAAAAAAATCACAGACTTATCCTGCTTTTATGAAATATCCCAGACCTTCAGGGTTTAATGGTCATAGTCTTAGTTATAGTTGTGTTGATGTGGACGGCCGTGTATTAAAAACATAAAAAGCACATGATGGAATGTGTGTGTGGAAAAATATGGAGAGAGAGAGATAGAGGCAACGCATGACGTGGATGTGAACCCCACTCAATTCCAGTCCAATACAATAACGACCTTCTTTTCTCATACAAAGATAATTATTAATTGATTGTTTTAAAAAAAGAAGGGGGGGGGGGGGGGGTTCTCCACTTGATTTGGTTAGGTAGGTATAGGTGTGGACAGAGGACACTAGCCATGCGTTTCTTCTTCCACGGAGCCCTCCGGCGTTCTGCTGCCCCCTGTTGACCGCAGAGTCAGTGACAGGAGAAGAGGGGTGAGTGAGGGGTGACAGAGACAATGCACTTAAGTTTACACACAAACGCTGCTATTGTCCCTCCTTGTCTGCTTTTAGGGAGGTTGGTGACACTTGAAGGGGCTCGAAATCCCACGCTGATTTTGTTTGGCAACTTAGTAAGCAACACAGCTGCACCAAAGAAATAATTAGTGTTAGATTCTCATAGTTGTGTGTGACAGAATTGACACACATAAAAGCTAACAAGCCCGTTATTGATTCGATTAGCTGACAGCTGTGTTGCAGTGTTGTTTTTGTTGACTAAAAAATGTTCGTCAACTACCTTTTTCCACTGACAAAAACTAAATGGAAACTACATGAAAACTAAGCTACGATGACTAAAATTAAGACTAAATATACTGAGGATTTCATCAACAAATAAAAACTAGGCTAAAATGTTAGAAAGGGACTAGTGGACAAGAGATCCAGTAGAAGTCATTTTACACGTGGTTGTATGCTGAAAATAGCGTAAAGTGTAAAAACAGTCAAAACACATTTTGTTCGACTAAATCAATTGTAGATTTAGTAGACTAAAACTACACTAACACTAATACATTCCAGGTGACAAAAATGTGACTGAAACTAAATAAACTATTCAAACTAAAACTAAAATCGAAATTTGCTGCCAAAAACATCACTGTGTACTATAAAGTCAGTGTGATGCAGCCTGCCATGTTTTTACTAGGGCTTTCACTTCTAGTGATTTTTACTAGTTGACTAGTTTGCCTAGTTTACTAGTCAACTAGTTGTTTAACTACCCATTATGTAAAAAAAACTAAACAAAAAGACATTAAGTAATATTTGTACGTTTAAAAACGGTGTACATTGGTGACTAGAACTATAATCTAGATTCTAGCTGCTCTTCAGCTCTTCGGTAAACACAAAACGCATTTTCAGGTGGGGAACTGTATCCGATCAGGAGAGAGAAGTGATGACAAAAGTAATGAGCAAACACTATATCGTCTCCATTACCGTTACTTTTCAGGATTCAAATTCAGAAGAAGCAGATCTACAAGCTCAAAAACGTGCCGCTTCCCGCAGTTAGAATATGAAGATGAGAGGTTTCTGCCCGACAGCAACAATAGGATAAATGGATTCTCTCTCCTGATTTGGATGCAATTGGCAACCCACCTGAAAATGTATTGGCCGTTTACCAAAGAGCCGGAGACATGGGGAAACCTCTGTTAATAAAGTGGAACATTAACCTTTTAAAATATAATAAAAAAATATCTTTGTTTTAACCAAATACACACACACCAGGTGGAAATGTCAAAACCAGAGACATGCGTTCTCAGTGGGAACACAACATGGATATGTCATGTAGTGTACACCTACCGTATATATTATGAACTGAAACAACTAGGGGATCATGGGTTTGAAGGTAGAGTAGAAATAATCCACGAGAAAGGATGAGGAACAACTTGATGTCCTACTACTACAGTACACTATGAGCCTATATTCACAAGCATGCACTCACCAATCCACACGACCGTACCGTTCTACTGTTCTATCTGTTGGACTAACAAATCCCATTCACGTTCTGCATAGGATTGTTAAAGTCGTAACAATCCAAGGTCGACATACCATGGTCAATGTGGCTGTAGAACAATGCTACAGTACATGCAGGACAAAATCCCAGGCCTGTTTGGATGGTTACAATCTCATTGTTAACTAGTGTATAACTTTAAGTATACCAGCCCCGATGCAGAATATGAATGGGATTTATACTTCCACAAACTCACAGTTTATGTTCTATTAAAACCAAAGGACACCAAGAAGTGTAACTCAAGACCAGGAGAACGTCCAAATGTCTGCCAGAAATAAGAGATCTACAGTACAAGCTTCACACTGCTTGTAGATCAGCTACCTTTAGGCACTGGTACATTTTGAAGTGTAGATGTTAAGTTTTATAGGACATTAAAAGAACAGTCACGTAAGTGTTACAAAGTCTCCTTGGTGTCCTTGTAGAAAGAGAAAGAGTCTGGAGGCCCCATCTTGCCTTACTTCTTAGTCCTACACATAAAACATTTTAAAATATTTCAAATATAAAACGTGTTGATGTATTTTCACTATTTCAAAATAGTAAAAAAAAGCTTATAGGGATAAGGGGTAAGGCAGCGTGCAAGATGCAGGGCCCTGTGTGTGAGAGAGTACACTACATCACTGTTTCTAAACATCTGGTAAGGGGCCCACAAGGGATCCAAATGGACGCTCACAGAATGTACAATTCACTTTTAATATATATATTTTAAATATGTGTTAATTTAACCCTAACAAATGGAACCAAATGGACCCGGAAGAGGGTCCTTTTCGCGCCCCTTGGAGGTCCCCGGACCAGACTTTTGAGAACCAGTCTGCTGCCATAATACTGCAGGCATATGGCTGAAATGGTCTTTACCTCAAAGCAACACAAACATAACTAACAGAAGTTGTCAATGCTGTCAAAGAACGAAATGTTTACAGCAAACTCTGAAGTGAGCCAGAGATGATGATGATGATGAGCGGAACAACATGGAGGCAAAGTGAAAAAAGAGAGAAAAACAACAACAACAGAGAGAGAGAGAGAACGGTCTTAGTTCAGCTGAAGGCTGAAGAGGTTTATAAGGACCACTTTCACCCATATCTTCATATATAATTGATTCTCACTAATGCTCATTATAAGATGGAACCATTTACGCTGTGTCTCATTGGTAGGCTTTGGATAGTTCAGACGACATCATCATCCAATTCAAGGTAATAGAAGCCATTGTTTCTTGCATTAACACAATTTAAATACCGGTAATACGTTTGAAATTGTTTTTGAAATTATAATGTCACTGGTAAGTGCTTTACAGAGTCGGACGTAATCGACGCAGAAAGCTCTAAGCAACAGAGGGTGAGAGAAATTCCTCCCCTTGCGTCAACTCCCTCGTGTCGTCCGTCAGCCTGGGAACGATCCCCAACATCACGCAGCGCAAGCAGCAGTCCTCGACGCAAGCACAGAAAAGTACCCCTGGCGATGAAACTTCCGCCGGCACCTTGAGTTGTAAACGTAACACGATCGGCATGGATAGATCACATTGAAAGTTAAACCGGACAACATGACATCATCGTTCGAAGCACAGCTTTGGGCCAAATGTCAGGGTGTGTACAAGCTCTGATGGTCGTGTATCATTTATCGTCTCGTAATCCTATGCTTCCATTTGGTTGACAATTTGGCAGTTTACAGACGCGACCAAAACAAACGTGTTTTCTGTTGCTGATGATTACGGCATCCACTAGTAATGAACGTCATGTCTGGCTTCCATTGACAATGAATGCTAGACTGCATCGTTTAATCTGCCCCGTGTGAAGTGAACGCAACATATTTATATGTAGCCTAAAGAGTGCATGAAAGCCATTAAAAGAAAAATCCTATGGAATTTTACACAGCTGGTTAATTGATTACATCACTAGCTAAACTGGGAGGCTGGGTCAATTCAATTAGAATAAACAAGTTTCAAGCTTGCAAGGCGTCGCGGTGTGGGCTTGTAGATTGGCCAGCACAGGCAGTGGTATTCAATTATGATGATATAGTGTAAAACTCACTATATACAGTTATAACTACATCTCAAGTCATAACAAAAATAAAGTGGTACTTGTGTCAGTACAGTTTGTACAATCTCATCTGTCATAGCTGCCATCTAGTGGATGATTAGTTGATTGCACATTATAGACCCACAAGCCTACAATAGCGACGAAACTCACGCAAAGACTCTGTATAAGGACTAAATAACATTGTGTGTTTTGTGTGTGTTTTCTCTCACCCCGACGTAAGGCAAAACGAACTCTGTCGAGGCCTGTAGGCAGTTTTCTGAACTGTCCACAGCCCAAAGAGCGACAGGAATGGTACTATATTATAATGAGCATTTGGACCAATCAGATGAAGAGAGGTGTCATAATAATAGGCAAACATTTGACAAAATGTCAAAATCTTCATCTACAAGATCACGACGTGTTGTAGCGCGCCACACTGTGAGCTTGTACATGGGCAACTTTTTGGCAAGAGATTTGGTTCAGAAGGAAAAAAGGGGGATAGCCAAGCATAGATTCCTGGGGGAGCCCGCTTACTAAAGTGTTATTAAACACTTCAGTAAATACACAGTAAACCACGTAAACCTCAGCATCCGTATTGTGGGGAAAGCTTTTGCATTTCTTTTTAAAGACGGGGTGCCATAGTTTTGTACTTTACGGTTGTATGAGTCTATGGAGTTAACATAACTTTTTTTTAAAGAATCTTCCTCCTAGTATAATCATAATACCTGATGAGCAGGGGAGGGGGGGGGGGGAGTCGAATGACGGCACTCCGTCCTTAAATAAGGACACGGTTAATTGTGCAAATAAAGGTATTTAGCTGCATGAATGAGTTAGTTTGTCGCTGTCCGGCAGAAGTCTTGTATCTCCATATTATCTACGATCTACTGTAAATTAACAGTGGCACAAAAACGTTTACAAGCTCCCGAGATGTCGCATGGTCGTGATGCATTGTGAGCTTGTAGATGTTCTTAGATGAAAAGTTAAAGTGGTAACTTGTGTCTGTGGGTTTCATCAATATTTTAACCAATGAAAAGTATTAACAAGAGCCTAAACAAGAGACTACGGTAAATAATAGAGGGTATGCGCGTGACATCATCATCAAACCCGGAAGTTATGCAGGAATGCCTACTGAGTGGCAAAAAACTACTTTCTGGCCTTGCATCCAAACAGAAAATTCCTATCTGATTGCATTAAACAACATTAAACAATGTTAAACTCACTTTGCCTGTTGCTTTGCCACTCGATTTGCCACTCGATGTGCAATTCACTTTAATTCACTTTAAGCTATAACTACATTGGATCCATTGGAACATTGGTTCTTTTTTTTCTAAAAGAACATACAAGGTTTCCATCTGACAATGACGATATTAATAGCTTTGATGCAAGTAAAATGCAAGTAATCATCGTAATCATTTTCATATAGTGCATTGGTCTCAACCCTCGGTCTGTAAAAAATACCTTTAGTCTAAACAGTTATAACAAGGCTATAACAGAGAAAATCAACTATTATATAGACTACAGTCACAGATTCATAGAAAAGAGGACAGAATTTAAAAGGCTAAAATGTTTTTCTTTTTTCTAGAAAGACAAGAGCTGCAGAACTCAGAGATAGTGTAGGAAAACAGAAGCTAACCTTGTTGTGAGGTGTTCCTCTCGTTGAGAAGCTTAGTCTGACTGTTGGGAAGGATCTTAATCTCTGGCAGCTCTGGACTCTGAGCCGCGTGGGACGAGGCCATCAGAGCGTTCAAATACTGCAGACGAGTCACCTACGAGACAAGACACAAACACCATGGA
The DNA here is from genome assembly GCF_963924005.1 of Protomyctophum bolini. NCBI lineage: Eukaryota > Metazoa > Chordata > Actinopteri > Myctophiformes > Myctophidae > Protomyctophum > Protomyctophum bolini. The sequence goes on along the minus strand of NC_137883.1, from coordinate 21,604,005 downwards.
TTAACCCATTTTGACCTGAGATCAGATTGTAAAAATGTCTTCTACATCCTGACAGTTTTCTGTTTTTCTATGTCATGTCGTTCTTTCATTTTCCAAAAAATAGCAGAACTACAAGCTCAATAGCTAAAGCATAACATAATGCTAACACCAAAAGGGGTTCCCGCCCCAAAATGGATTAACCCGAGTCACCTACGAGTCACCTACGAGACACAAACACCATCATAGATTAAGGTCCAACTCAGAAACCAACTGGAAAAAGTGGAAAAAGCAGAACTCCAAAATAAAAGATGCAAGACTGGCTCAGATGCAATACCTCATGTTTATTTGTGTCTGCTCTGAAGAAGGCTGTTCGCCGAAACGCGTCAGCACCACTTTTTCCACTTAGTTGCTTTATGAGTCAAGTCATTTTCAAAAGCTGCCTTAACCCACTGCCTTAACCAAGGGCAGCTTCCAGAGGAAGTGCACCTGCTTTTCTTTCTTTATGGATTAAGCCATCCTCTAAACTGGAAAAATAACATGGATGATTCAAGTAGCACACACACACACACACACACACACACACACACACACACGCACACACGCACACACGCACACACGCGCACACACACGCACGCACACAGAGTATATTACGCCAAGCATCATTACCCGTATGAGCTGCAGGTCGGTGAGAGCTCGGACGGTGTAGTCAGGACAATAACTGGACGGGCTTGTAGCTTCTCCTAGTTCAAACGGATCTTTGGGAGAACGATGGGTCGACACTGGAGACTGGTGCCCTGAAAAAACACGCACGCACACACAAACAGGACAACATTACTGGCATGATCTCATCCTGAAAAAACAAACTGACTCTTCAGTTATGTACATGCGGCATCAAAATACTGTGACTTATAAATAATTAACGGGGGACACAGCCTACAGCCCCGGGTCGTTTCACACTATACTTTTACAGATGGATGGCCGGCGAAAGGTGAACATGAACAGAGAGACACTGACTTTATGACCATTTACTGTCAGTTTAAAGACCAGTCTACACAATGCAAGCATCTCAGACGTGTTTTACTCGCATCTAAGAGTGAAATAAATAACTGTAAAGCGCATGTGGACAAGGGGGTCCAATGACATTCACAGAGAACACTCTTAGGCCTGATTTACACTGGCAGCCAAATCTAGTCTGAATGTAGCCTGAATCAGATCTGTGTCACTTCAAGATAGAAATCCGATTTGCTACAAATAAGTCTAAATGCAGACGGGTCACATGGAATCCGATTATTTTTCAAATGTGACTTGAGTCACATCCAGAGGTGGTTTCAAATCTGATTTAAATCCGATCTGAGGAGATCTGACTCAGTCTGAATGCAACGACCACATGAAGTGAGGCCAAGTCACATATCAAACTGTATTTTCATTTAAGTAAACAATCAAGAGAGAAAGTAAAACAACCAAACGAGAGCAAAATAAAGAAAACAAGCGAGAGGACAGAAAAGAGAGAAAACAACAGTGCTTGCGTTTGTTTTATAGGAATAATGTCTCTTCATTATGTCAGCATTACAGCGGACGCCGGACAGATGGTGAAATCTGTACCAAAGTCCTGACGTCACTCGCTCATCCCCTGGCCCAGGGTCGCAGAAGTTTAATTTTAAATAGTCTCGTATAAGCATTGTGGTCATTATACAATAAATAAACTGTCTCTATATCGTTACAACAGTCAGTCACTCATATTTGATAGTCTGTTTCTAGCGAAAATATTAATAATTCGGTGGCAGTAACATTAGCGTTTTCTCTCAGTCAGTTGATTCTTTATATCCATACGAGTCAAACCGCTGGGATCATTTGTTTATTTTTGGAACACAGTTCTTATTTGACGCGATATGAAAAAGTTATTGGAATTCCGAAGGGGGAGAGGCGGTTAAATGCAAACCGGGTAGGATGTGAAATGACAATGACGCTCCTCCTGTCACTTGGGGAGAAGGCACACTGGAGGATGCCTCCGTACAATATTCTAAACTTCTCGAAAATGTACAGAAACAAGGCAGTTTATGAGGATATTTCTCGCGGAATGGTAGAGAACGGCTACACGCAGTCCTATCTGTAATGTCAGATTGTTAAAATAGAAAGGAGAGCTTTTGGCATCGGGACTACGAGCTGTGCGACCTCTCCTTTCCATTTTAAAGTTTGTCTCTCGTGGTCAGCGTCACTCCCTACTCTTGGTGTGCGCTCCTAACTTTTTTTGTTACATTGTTGTTGGTTACCACGGTAACCAAAGCAGATATGTCGATGCAGGGCGGCGTTGAGTTGTTAAAATCAGTCTGAATGCACAGATCGGATCTGGTCACAAACGGTAGTGTGAATGGCCGGGCCAAAAGATCCGATTTGAGAAAAGAATCTGATTTGAATCGGCTTTGACTTGATGTGACTGCAGTCTAACGCCGGCCTTAGAGTATATATATATTAGCAGAACTGCATGGAACTATTAACCAGGCAAGTTGGAAAACTAGACATTCAATGATTCATCAGTGGAGCACCAGTTCACAGAGGAGTTAATGAGTGAACACATGGCTCTAGTCCCCACAGCCAGGCACTATAATGTGTAGCGTTGTGTTGGATTCACCAAACCCTCAATACTTGGAAAACGTAAATAGAAGATATACAGTACAAGCTCACAATGCCTCACAGCGAGACAGTTGTGAGCTTATAGATCTGCTATATAGTGTTATAGTGCGGTTGCGTATAGGCAATAAGACTATTGTTATTGCACTGGCCACATTGGCCAGAAGTTTGGACGTCTTCCCAAGGCATTTGTGCGCTTTGCCTTCATCTGATTGGACAGGATATGGTGACATACACATCTCAACTCTTCTAATTGAACAATATTGCTATAGTCTAGACTCTAGAGATAGGCAACCACACTCGCAATTCCACAAGACTGCATTTTTCTAGTTTTGACTAATGTTCCCCTCAGAAAAGGGAAGTTTGGCGACCACCCTATAGTAACTCTGAGGAGTCGGACCCCCTGTTGTAGACCGCTGAACAAAAATGACTAATCGAATAGTTTTCTCTACTGCTTATGCCACCCATGTGCTGTGGCCCCAAATCTAAATTATACATATGTACGTATGTACTGTATGCGTTCGTATGTACATAATACATATGTATGCCGTATGTGAACTTCAGAATTGATTTTAAGATTTAGCTGACAAATGTTTAAAGCCTTGCAAGGCCACGCCCCCAGTTACCTTCCAGACATGCTAGAGCTGTATGAGCCGGCGTGCAGCCATGGACCCCCTGGGTCCCCATTATTACTTGCCTTGTCACCATGGGTGACAAGGCCGGGGCACCGAGGCTCTGGAATGCCCTGCCCGAGGCTGGAAGGCTAGCTAGGCCAGTGTCGTCTTTTAAATCACCGCTGACAACTCACCTTTGCATCAAGGCATTCTCTTAAAGACTTTTGGATTTTACTTGTTTACCTTTTGTTTTAATTAACTGTAGTTTGACCTTGCTGCAATGTATTAACCCTAACCCTATCTCTAGATACACCCCCAGCAACGAACAGTCCCAGCACCAGACCAGGCGGACCATCCTAAAACACTACAGCCACAACCTCAGTCCTTCCATGTGACTCTCTCTCCACTGCACCGGGTCATGCTCTCTCGCTCACAGTCACACTCTCACTTAACACCCTCCTCGCCATTGCCGTAGATCTAGGTCAATTAAAGCATAGCATATTATTTAATACTACGCTTAACGCCATTGCCATAGATCAATGGCAATTGCGCTTTTATAGCGCTTTCGATCGATCAAGCCATAATGCTACTTACATTAGGACATGTTGTCATGACAATGGGTCGCCCTTCTTAGATCGTCCTCACCATAATAATCCATTCTTTCCGTTTCTTTCATCGCCTGTATCTCCTATTCCTTGTCCCAGATGGCCTTTTTGGTCAAAACAACGTTTCTTTGATGGCACAGAGCCGTCGTCCAGGACCCGTTCAACTTCCTAGTTTAAGCTTACTTCCGGAAGTCTGGAAATGTGGCTTTTCAAAATAAGAGCTCAACTGGGAAAAATGCTGCCGTGAATTAGATCCTAATTTGTCAATAAATGCTAGAGGGCTAAGTGTTAATTTAGCTCTCCACCAAACCAACGTCGTGGGATGACGTGTCGGGAAGTGCCTTGTCAAAAATCTGCAGATAAATGGGCGGTGTGTACACTGTCACGTCGGATCGCAACGTTGAAAGCAGACCGAGTTGCTTTCACCCCTCAAGCCATTAGCTATTTTATAATACTATAGCACCATAGTAGCCGTCTGTCGATGTCGGTTGATAATAAGACGGAAAACCTGGTGAGAATGTTGCCAGGCACCCAGTCCTGGGTCATCTCCAGCCCCCAGGATCTACATCCTCACTACTGTAGACAGTACTGTAAACTCACACACCCAGTCCTGGGTCATCTCCAGCCCCCAAGGATCATTCTACATCCTCACTACTGTAAACTCACACACCCAGTCCTGGGTCATCTCCAGCCCCCAGGATCTACATCCTCACTACTGTAGACAGTACTGTAAACTCACACACCCAGTCCTAGGTCATCTCCAGCCCCCAGGATCTACATCCTCACTACTGTAGACATTTCCCTCATCAAGGTGGGATCCAGTGTATTTCACTGGTACCTCACCAACAGACATGCTGTACCATTCCACATTACAATCTTAAGCAAAACAAATATAATATAATATAAATATGAAATACGATACACAATTCTTGTCATACACAGGCTGTCCCAGGGCCTATTAGTATTACTACTATACTGTACTGTACGTCAATCCACATTTGCTTAACCACTTAATACTTTCAGCGCCATTGCCGAAGCCCTTTGTCAATTGAAGCCTAATTTTGATACCGACGCTTGTCGCCTTTGCCGAAGCCCTTCGGCAATTGCGCTTTTATAGTGCATTCGATCAAGCGACCCATAATGCTACTCACGTTAGCCGGTTAGCTAGCTGTGTTGTTAGCACAGCACTGGATCGTTCATCTTAGATCGTCGTCGCCATAATAATCCATTCTATCCGTTTCTTTCAATCGCCTGTATCTCCTATTCCTTGTCCCAGATGGCATTTTGGTCAAAACAGCGTTTCTTTGACGGGACAGAGACAGCGATGTGGAGGTCTATAGTGCACCGGCATAGATCGATCATGTAAACAAAGGTTGTCTTGGCAACGTAAAGATGGCAGGGATAAGCCCACTTATCCGGTCGAAAATGTGGCTTTTCAAAATAAGAGCTCGACTGGAAAAAATGCTGCCGTGAATTAGGTCCTAATTTTTCAATAAATGATAGCAGTAAATGTGTGCTAAGCAACGTTTTGTACTTTCAGTTTGAAAGTTTCAAGTTTCAAAATGATCAGATCCATAAGCTCAAAGCGCATCACACGGCGACACCTTGTGACCTTGTAAATCAAAAAAATGGGCGTAGAGATGTGCTTCATAAAACAAATTGAAAATGAGGTTAACATTCCTTCTCACCTGAAGATGGCCCTGTGAGAGCCGCCACACCATAATATGTAAATGCTCCGTTCTCAAACTTCAGCCCCTCTTTACCGATCTCCACCTCCACGCGGCCCTGAGGAGACAGCATTCACTACCAGTCATTATGTGTCTTTCACACCATGACATCCTTCTTAAAACACAATCTGTGCCCAAGACGTCCACAGACGTCCTAGGAACTATCCCATGCAGTGCCCAGGACGTCTGTACACGTCTTGGGAAAATAATTCAAAAAACAATTGCTATTTTGAAAGAATGAAAGGGCACATAATGTGTTTAAAATGTGTTTATCGACTTCACCACAGGCAGTTTTCAAGTTGCTTGATTCAATATTTAGATATTTGATATTCATTTTTATCAGACAGGTCCCCCTTCCTATACAAACTAACTTCAAAATGGATTGAAATGGACTTCAAAGTAGGGCTGTCGTCGTCGATCATTACTCTGCAGGATACTGCAAGTGGGCCTCCAGACCTTTTTATGAACAATATTAAAACATGTCAATTTTTTCCTTAAATACTTTCCAGTGTGATACCGATAAATGAGAACTTAAAAGAATGCTACGTTGCAAGTCGGAACACAGTCGATTGATCGATCATTAAACTAAACATGCTCTGAACACACTAAACCCATTAAACCCAGGAAAGCATCATTGTCATTTTAGATTTGAGCTAAATAGCACATTAGTCTAAATGTACTTTGGCTATTCAAAAATAGCTGATACAAGCTCATAGCACACTTTGTGCCGCACTGCAAGCCTGTAATCTGCTATTTCTTTTTAATCCTGAAAAGTTGTGCAAATCTTTGAAAATATATTTTTTATTTTATTATATATTTTAACTAACACTTTTAACTAAAATCTTTGCGTTTGGAGGTCCCCAGAACAACATCTTTTGAGAAGGGGGTCCGCAGCCAAATACATATCATCTTGGCGGTTCCTTGACCTGAAAAGATTTGAGCGCCACCGATATGGAAACATACGTTTTTCTGAAAACTGTTTTAGAAGACATTTTCAGAATCGGTCTCAGGTCTAAATGGGTCAACAAGGTAGCCTTTCGGCTGGCTTGTTAAGAGGGCACCACGTCGTGCCCTGATACCAGAAAAGGTTGAGAAGCGCAGACAAGTACCTGCAGCAGGAGGATGAAGTAGTCCACAGGGTGGTTGCGGGTGTACAGGTAGTGGTCTGGACTCAGGCGGTTGTTGGGGTCAAAGTGCACTTCCTGGTTGACGCTGGGGTGGCGGAGCAGGTGGAACAAGACCTTCTCTGACACGCGTGCAGGACTGAAGTGCTCCACTTCTACGCAGTCAGAGAACAGGAACACCATTACACATTTACTGTAGGTTGACGAGTAATTGTCACAGAAATAATATGCAATGTTTTATTCATTAGAATAAGTTGCGTCTTGCGTAGTGAATCTAATTTCCACAAGCTCAACTGAATATGTAACCAGTATGTAATCATTACAACGTACTGTTGTTACAGTGTCACTGTTTACTGCAATGTGAGCTTTCATAATTCTTTCACTCATTATCACCCCCCACACACACACACACACAGTACAAACCCCTGGACAGGAAGCGATGTGTAGCCAGTAGGAGCTGAGGGGAGGTGCTGATCTTGTGTTCTCCTTCAGGGAGTTTGAACAGAGAGAACTCCTCATGCGCTCCGCGAGGCTCCAGAGGGAGGATCTCTAAGGGGGCGAGGGGACGCTTCATCTTCATGTCCACTGCAGCATGGGAAACAGACCACAATACTTAGAATGAAGAACAGTGCTTTCAAACATTTGTGCGTCAAAATGCCATGTATTTGGCCTGCAGACCATGAGTTGGTTGTGGGTTCAAATCCACCGTAGTGCATCCGGCTTTGTGGGGGTGGGTAACTGTCACTGACAGTGATGTAAATAGGTTTTCAATGTAATGGGTCCTGGAACCCAGGGGTGGTCTTTTAGATGGGTTCGATGACATGGGCATTAATAGCTGAGAGCAGGCACATACCACATAGGTGTGGCACAAAAATATAATGTACATTTATCCTGTTACGTAAGTGTGTAAGTGAGTCTTTGATTACTGTATTATCTTGTAATTTTAGTTTAGTACCGTTTGAAAGTGATTTGGTGTTTGGTTTTTGTTTTGTCTTCTGTCCCTTTGGGATATCCACATTTTCTTTTCTCTTTCGTTGCTAATGACCATAATGTCCTCAGTGTTGTCGATGTTTGAAAATTAAAAAGCGAAAAAAGAAAAAAATATATATATATTTAAAATAAAAAAATAAAAAAACACAACCTACCGTATCCATCCTGTTCATCCAAGATCTCTGATTTGATGATCTCCTCGATGACGTCCTCTAAAGTGACCAATCCCAGTACCTCGTAGAAGGGGTCCCCCTCCCCCTCGTTGTTGACCTTCTGAACGATGGCCAGGTGGGAGTTGCCTGAAGGGTGGTCCGCCGAAACATGAGTTCAATCAATCACATTAAATCAGGTTGTAAGGTTGTGCTCCCTAAGAACGACTGCCATGTTCACAGACACCGTCCTCCACCCTAACCACATGAACCCCGCAGAGCGGACGTGGTTAAAACCTAAACCTAACCTCAAAAGCTCTGCGAAGGAGTGAGACCTCTATTCTGCTGCTGATAAATGATGGTCTATATATGAGTGTACACTCACTGTATGCAAGCTCATATACATTGTACATACGATGACCTATTTTATTATCTTATACGCGTTAGCCTACTGACTTTGCTCTTGTTTGCTCTCTCTTTTTTGTCTTTACTATTATAACATGTTCTGCTACAAATGTCTGAAGGAAGCCAAACAAAAATACGTTTTCCTCTTGGGTAAATCGCAATTATACGTACGTATGACAATTACATGGATTCAAGCTAAATAAACTGGGGGCAGTACAGTGAATACTGTACTGCCAACCAGGTAAAGAAATCACAGATTGAGGCTTTAACCTTTGCTTTTATGAAATATCCGAGACCATTAGGTTTTTATGTAAGATGCAATTGCTAGTTTGACTACTTCAAATGCTCTAATCTTAAAATAATAAGCAAAAATCTACAAGCTATGATGCATTGAGAGCTTGTACAGTACATACAGTAAATCAAGTCAAGACATGCTGGCTTCTATGGAGTCCAAATGACTGAAACTTGAATCCATGCAAGCTACGAGCTTGTAGGTCTGCTATTTTTTTTTTTATCAAAGAGCGACTGACATAGAAGACATTTTTAGAATCTGATCTCAGGTCAGAATGAAAACTGTCAGGATGTAGAAGACATTTTTAGAATCTGATCTCAGGTCAGAATGGGTTAATTGGCAGGTGAAATGGCGTGATGGTGACGGACCTTTCTTGAACTCCTCTAGCATGGCGTCCAGCTTGGTGTCGTTGAAGACAAAGTGCAGCGGGTGGTTGTAGAACTTGGTGATTGTTGTCATGGGAGTGCAGTCGTCGGGGTCCACCAGAGCCAGGTCTTTGACGAAGAGGATTTCCACAATGTTGGACCTTGGGGGGAGAAAAAGAAGCAAGTTAAATAAGTGGTTCTCAAATATTTTCATGTCAAGGACCCCCAGATAGACGTGTATTTATTTGTCCACACAGACCATCTGAAAGGATTATGTGCCTAGGACCCCCATAAGATGTATGTTGTTTTAAAAAAAATCTAAAATATTTGAAAATAGCAGAACAACAAGCTCACAACGCGCCATGATGTGAAGTGTTGTGAGCGTGTAGATTGTCTATTTACAAATTGTATATAAAATAGGGTTTGATAGATTGAATATTTTATTAGACAGAAATGCAAACGACAACAGAGCACAGTCAAACACCTGGTCTATATTGTTACTTTATAGAACCTTACATTATTTCTGTCATATTACGGACGGTACGTAAATCTTTACCCCTAGAACATTAGTTTCAATTACGACAGATTGACCCCAGCATCCCTATTCTGGTAGGAACATTCACCAAAGATAGCACATCGGCTATTAGGTTCGGTGGTCTGTCTTACTAAGTATGGGTTTAAGTGGTTAAACTGAAGTGTAGGAGCCAAAGAGTGCTTTAGCCTATAGTCATTTTCACTTAGTTGGAGATGGGTGTTGGCACCACAGTGACGCTCCATTATTGGTGGGAGCGCCTCTGTGGGTGGCCACCAGACAGGTCACAAATACAGGTGTCTACCAGCTCACTCTTAGGATGCTTGAACTTGGAGGCAGGCTGAGCTGGGAGCGATACGTTTTGTTGACCGCACTCGCACTTTAATTGATAGTTTGGTTCATTCACGTTTTGTTTGCTCACTGTTTAAATTTGGATTCTTTGCACATACGTATTTATTATTGTAAATTATATTGTGATATTTGGAGCACTGAATAACTATATAAACATTTTAAACGTATGAGCTTGTTTGGACATGAATCATTTTTTGGCGCGTCAATTACAGTTTGCTAAAAACAAACTGTAATTCCAAAATCCAAATAAGATCAAAGTGTTCTGCGGCACCCATTTTGAGAAACCCTGTTTTAAAGGACTTAAGTGTTCCGTGCCAACCTCTCCTCCTCATAGATGGGTACGCGTGTGTAGCCACTCTGCATGATCTCAGACATGGTGGAGAAGTCCAGGACAGCGGTGCTGGGCAGCATGAAGCAGTCCTTCAACGGAGTCAGGATGTCCTCCACCGTCTTACTGCGCAGCGTCCCGCGACTGAACTCCTCCTTCACAAATTCACTGCAGCAAAAAACCATAACAAACAAACAAATTAAAGCCACAGCAGCCATGCAGTAAATGTCAAATATCTGCTTACCAATCTGAAACCGTTCAAATACGAAAGATTTAACTGAATGCCAGCAGAGTTGGAGAGCAGAGTTATTTTCTTTTTAAAGGAATGTTAATTTAAACTATTTTTCAACATCATGGTTCCGCACTACTAGTGTTGCCTAACAGGGCAGTACCATTTCTGTCCACAAGCTCTGTGTCAAACATAGTTTAGCAGTGACATCATAGATCGGTGGTCATTCAAATAATATAATGGAAGTCAATGGGCCTCAGAGTGGGCTGAAATAGGGATTTATTTGTCATTTACTCATACAGGTACAAGCAGCGTCAAACCTAGCCCAACCAATGGAGGCATGGTGGTGCTGTCGCCTCATAGCTAGAAGGTCCTGGGTTTGATTCTCACCGGTCGTTCTGCGTCCCCTAGGGTAGGTGCCCTCACAAAAACCATGCAGTAATCGTGGTCTCTAATCTCTATACTACTGTTTGGAATAACGTGTTCCTTCCACGTGCTACGTCCTACCAGGGAAACTCCCCCCTGTTAGGTGATGAAACTGCCTGCTCACTCTTCCTCATGCATTGAAGGAAGCATGAGCCCAGTTCAGGGCTCTCCCCAGGTTGGTAGAGGGAGAATAGCATCCAGGATTACATCTTAGGCAATTGGCACCGGGTTACAAAAACATGTGATAAAAAAAGAAATAACCCAACATTGGATTAGTTAGTTGTGAGCGATATCATGATAGACTGGCCACATGAATCCCAGCTCCACATTGGGAGCCACATTAGATCCTGTCTTGTTTTGGTCATTTCATCGTCTCCGAAAGTAGTAGGCTATCACTAGCTGTCAGCCTGCCAGCAACACCCCACTAGACAGCTGCAGAGGATAAAATCGACGCAGTGTGCAAACGTGATTGACATAAAGCGAGGTAGATTTATTTTTTACGTCCTCTGATATTCGGGTATTAATTCATTAATTCTTCCGCCACTGCCAGTGTTTTTCAGTGAAGACCCTTATTTTGAGACACAGGGACCCAACTCCCGAGACATGAACCGGAACGATCATCTTTTCTTACAAAATACATTTTGTAACTGCGATCATCACCGGTTTGTGGACGTCAATAGTGGTTAAGTGTTGGATTTGGTCTGACGTCCAGGGGTGTCAATGGCAGTTAACGTGAAAATTTACAAAAAAAACGACGTTTTAAATATGGTTTCGGTTTTCAACAGCAACAACGTATATTATACATATATTAGTGAAAGTGTGTGTGTGTGTGTGTGTGTGTGTGTGTGTGTGTGTGTGTGTCTAAGTCACCCGTAAGGGTCGTTGATGCTGGTGCGGATCATCTCCATGGCTCTCTCCCGCACGCCGCAGGTGCTGATGTCCCTGCCCAGCGCCAGGTCCAGAATGAGCCCCAGGGGGCAGGACAGCGGGCAGGTCAGTACCATGCACACCTGGGCCAGCCAGGTCAGGCCCGGCGCCATCTGGAACCCGTAGCCGGAGCACACTATGTGCGGCACCAGCTCAGCCAGCAGGAAGATGAGGAAGCCGCTGGTGAAAACGGCAGGCGTGATGGAGCCCAGGGCCTTGTAGAGCAGCACGCCCAGCACCGAGTGGCCCAGGGCGCACAGGAACAGCAGCGAACACACCTGGGATCCACAAAACATTGATTAGATGTCGCCATACATCACCATGGATGTACACAGTAATGTTCTCAGTGTTTATTTATCCATTTGTAACTCAGAGAATTGTACATCTGTATGGCTACAGATGTACGCTCTCCAAGTTAAATTACAATTGCTGCAACGGGGAATAAAGTAGCCATTGCAGTCGAGTCAGAACTGCAGACTCACTTTTGTACATTTTCCACCATCATCACAAACCCACCTCTTCTGACTCTACCTCAGCCCTGGCTGATAGAGCACTTTATTGACCTTGTATACCTTTGATCGATAAGATGCTAGCTTATTGCGGTGTGCAAATTATATCTTGCTAACTTGTTCTCATGACGTTTTGATTCTACTTAGATGTGTTTTTTCTTGACCAAACTGATTTAGACAGATTCTACTAGGCAGCTAGGCTCAATGTTTACCTGATATCCTAGTTTCTCTGAGGCACTACATTCATTCTCAGGGGCGGCAGTGGTTCATGGGTAGAGTGGCCCGGATCATGGGAACCTAGTTCGATCCCGGGCTCGCTGAACCCAATTGATCCCAATGTGCAGGTTGGTGCCTTGCATGGTTTCCTCCTACCTACCTTCTCATTGTAAACTATAGGTCTGAGAGAACACAAATGGATTATGGAACCATTCAGTTCCATTTGTACTCTGTTAGAGTTATGGGAGAACCACTGTTCAAAACAAACCATAATAATAACAACCCACCAGGAAGTTTCCTCTCCTCCGGATAGGCTCCAGGCGCTTGGCGGCCCGCTTCTCCTCCTCGGAGCCGCAGCTGTGGAGCACGTAGAGCTCCAGAGGGTCCAGCCACAGCAGGCTGAGGCTGACGCTCCTCAGCGCTCCGCACAGCCCCACCAGCAGCACCACGAGCACGGCCAGCCCCCACGGCGGGATGTGGTCCGTGGGCAGCGCGCTGTCGATGTTCAGCCGCAGCCTGTCCGGCCCCACCGACGCCCAGCTTCCCCCGGTGAGCACGCACAGGTGGTGGTACGTGGCGGCCACCACAGCCGCTCCATCCGCCGCGGTTGGCGAGGCGGCTCGGTCCGCCCGCACCGTGATCAGCCCGCTGTTCTTCTCGTCGGGGAAGAAGTCCCCCACCACCCGGAATTCGGACGCGGCGCGGCGGCTCTCCAGCCCGCACGGGTCCGCCGCGTCCCCCACCGCCCCGGCCTCCCCTCTGGCCGCCCCGGCGAACGCCACCCACGGCCAGCTTCCATTCAGCAGGTCAGAACCGAACAGACGGAGCTTGAAAGTGGCTCCCCGCGGCGCCGAGACGACGCGCTCCCGCAGCGACACCCGCTCCCGCGGGTCCGGGTCCTCCAGTCGCAAGCCGAGAACCAGCCGCCGGGCTTGCTGCTCCGAGTCCCGGCCGCCACTGATGCTGCTGCCGCAGGCGCCGTAGCCGTTCCTGCGCCCCCCTCCTCCGCACAACAATACTAGCATCAACCAGAGTGTAGGACCTGCCAAGCTGGCCACCATATTGGAATTGGTCAACCTGGCCGAGTCTCGCGCATAGAGGGCAGTGTTGCCAGATGCTGTGATAGAAGTAAGCCAACCAGCCAAGTCTGCTATGAAAACAAGGCCAAAAGAAGCTAATAGAAAATAGAAAAATCCAAAATCTAGTACTTTTTGAATATTTTTGAAACATTTTAACAACTCAAATCCATGGCACATAATATTTTCAGAAAACAAAGCAAAGTAGAAACCAGTAAGATGCCCTAAAGGACGAGGTCGCATGCACGCGTGACGCATCCACCTGATGACGGCAGACTGCTGGGCTGGTGCTGTGGGATGGGGGGGAGGGGATAGATCAACATATGGAATGAATTCTGTACTTGACATATGGAGCGTCACAAGCGTGTCTTGAGTGTACAGGGTTTGATGAGGTCAGATCAACATATGGAATGTCAGAACAGGAAGGACGGGTGGGGATGTAGAGTTGCTGGCCGGCTCCATGCAGATCTGGGTCATGATCCACTCTTCTCCAAGTATGGTTATCCAGGGTTAGATGAGGTCAGTGTCATGATCTTCATATTTGGAGATGGCCATATATGGTGGCATGACGTGTCACAACTCACAAGGCGTGATGACACGAGGCGTGACCATATATGGAGATGTACCGTGTACGTGATATCACGAGGTGTAAACCATATATAATATAATTATGGAGACGTGACTCACTCAACAAACAAGCCAAAAAAACGCAACCCGCGGCCGTACCAATATTTACACACTACTTTACAGAAAAGGAAGCCCAAATTCACTTATAATAGGCAGAGATGGCAACGCTTATAGAGGGGTCATGTGACACTGCTAAATTGTGGAAGCCCCGCCCCCACACGTGACGGAAGGAACCAATCGGAACGCAGCCGAAGGGAAAACAGACGATCTACAAGCTCACGCAGCGGCACCGAAGTTGACGGTCGTGAGCTTGTAGATTGGTAGTAGATTGGCTGTTTTCCTTGCCACGCGACACCCAGTCGTACGGTGAGGTGTAGCTCTGGTTTAAAGGTACAGTGCTGATATTTCCTTTAAAAACAATGTTTTTGTTCAAAGTGAAAGCTCTAATATTGGTGAGTGTTTGATCAATAACAGGGGGTCTTCCACCCCGACTCTTCAGTTCTTTAATAAACAGAAAATAATACATTTAGCCACCTTTTAGCATTTTGGGCACAAATTAATAAACACACTGATGGATGGATGGATGCAATGGAAGGATGGATGGATGGATGAGTAGTGCAACATTTATTGAGCTTCTGACTGCTACATGTCTGATGCCACGCCCACCTTTGTTTGGTTTCTTGGTTTCTTGAAAACAAGTCATTCATTTTACTGTTGACCCCCCCCCCCCCCCACACACACACACACACACACACACACCATATGTCAAAAATTAATTAATTGACATTCTACAGATTCTGCATGTTTTCTCTTACACTTTTCATATGCTCAATGATTGAGGAACGCGCAGCAATCTATCTTACTCATATCTTGCTATGAAAATAAATACATACGGTTTGCTGAGTCAGTCCCCCTCTTGTCAATGGAGGTTAATGTGCAATCAGTACACCCTGGCTACTGAGTTACCATGTAACCCAAAGGAAAATGGAAAAACTAAAGAGCACATTTTCCACAGATTCCACTATAAAATATTTCTAAACCTTCCAAATGCCTTGCTGTCTTGTGTCCAAAACCATTCTTTTTTATTATTATTATTATTATTATTATTATTTACCCGTTATTATTTTTTTCCATTTATTAGTATAGTGAAAACAGCAGCTCTACAAGCGCCACAATGTCTCACATTGCAAGCTGTTGTGAACTTGTAGATCTGCTCTTTTCATTCAACATTCAAGGTTTCTTCAACGATGTGTTACTTTAAATTAACAATGCATGTTTGGAGATGCATCTCTCATTCCAAGAGAAGGACAAATATAATAAACATATGTTTTTCGGATTTAGAACAGTGGTTTAGAAAGGTGGTTCTCAAAAATAGTAAATGCGCAAGCTAGCTCACTTTGTTCTGCGTTGCAATTACGTGTACATATGCTATTTTTGAAAACTATTGGCAGTATTTGAAACATTTGTAATCATTTTGTATTTTTTTACACAAATCTTGAAGTTGTGGGGGACCTCTGCCACAAAACACTTTCCGATGGGGGCCGCAGCCAAATACGTTGCTGTCGGGAGGAAACCATGCACCGGTTTTTGATTATTAATATTATTATTTTTGCATAAATCAGTGCGATCGAACACCCTTTACTGTCTGTGTGTTGGTTAAAAAATATTGAACCAATGGAAAGTATAAAAAAGTGCTTCGGACAAAACCTCTCCATTGGACCCTCAACCTGTCAAACAGCTAACTCCACCACCTCTCCCCCTCTCATACAAGTAATTGACAATATATAATCACCAACTTTGATGAGGCAGTATTGCTTTGTTTTCAAAATATAAAGTTTTCTTCATTTACTGAAACAAAATAATAGAGACAGCATCGGAATTCTCCTCACATCCACTTGCATGGAGTTTCTCATCCAGCACATACTCCCTTTTCACCCCTTCTTTCCGGGTTGGAAAAGTGGTAGGCTCCGCCCATTTTGGGCCTATCTACATCATAGAATTGGATTCATGAACACGCTGGGCCGAAAGCATGAACGAGCACCGTGGGTCGTTCGTTTTCATCTATAGGGCCTCACTGTAGGCTAGACCTAGACCCTCTGGCTCCCAAGGTGTGACCCCCAGGAGTGGGGTTCCAGTGGGGGGTCAGTGGGTTGGTGGGGTTCGCCAGCAAAATAAGGAACACTTTAAACACTTAATAAATACTTTTTTGGCTATTTGAAAATAGCCATATTTTAGTAGATGTGTTTTGAGGGTTGTTTCTTTGTCACTGCATTATGTTGTGCACATACGTGAAATTCATCCTCTGCATTTACCCATTCTATAATCACTAGGAGCAGTACGTGAGCAATTTAGGGCTTAAGAGTCTTGCTTAGGGACACACATCGCTGGCCTGGAATCAAATCTGCGACAACAAACCCAAACAAAAATAAGTTTTAAGTACAACCTTGAACCTTGAACCAGGGCCTTTGGCTGCTCATGCAGGCTCACTAACCACTCAGCTATGGCTGCCCCCTACAAGCTCACAATGTTTTACCGTTATGCTAAAAGGATAACACAAAAGGCCTTGAGGGATTGTTTCAATTGTGGTCCATCCATGTGTGACTCACTATGCAACACATTGTGACCTTGTAGATAGCTATTTTCTCTAAAATGCCCTCTTATATGGGCTCTCTGGCACTAAATAATTTCAAACGGTGTGTCCGTGGCCAAACGCACATCTCTTTGGGGAGAAACACTAAGGCTGGCCTGACCCTATACTGTCCACCGTTCTTTTAACTTCACCTACTGAGCAGATCCAGTTGTGAATCATACACAATGTGGGAACTGAATGACATGTATTCCCACTGAGTTCCACAAATCTTTAACCTTCCTCAATCTAACCATCGCAGCGAACGCAGCCCTAAAAACAACACTCCAGGAGGCAGGAGCTGCTGATAAGCCCTACTGGCCTGCTTAGCAGATTAGACACGCAGTCAATGCCAGAGGAATTTCAATATTTTTGAGTGGCAAAAAAAAATGGGGGGAGGGGGGGGGAAGAGGGCAGACAAAAACACAAGGAAAGGAAAATACGAGAGGTGGAGGAGTCATGGGAGGCTAGGAAGAAGCGTGTGGGAAAGCCAGTATATCCTGCAGACAGACTTCTGAAGGTCACAAACCTAAGTCTAGTCTAGACTCCTGCTCCTCGGAGGTCTCTGCCAGGCCAGGTAGGCTATTGTGGCCTCCTGGTGGCACAATTAGTCCAATGTGAAAAAGGTGCTATTTATAGGCCTTTTACGGCAATTGGATACTGTATGCATTCATGATTTGAGGCATTTTGTTCCAAAAAAATCTACCTGCTGGTGGCGCTCTAACAGGCCAATGTGAAAAGGGTGGCATGTTAGTGCTATAACAGGCAGATCTGACAAAATAAGGGTAGAGGTTCTGCACATTTTTGCAGTGACCGGGCCAACAGTGCCGGAGATCAGCTGCTCACAGACAGACGGAAACACATGGACGGACGGACAGGGTGTGACAGGGTCTCGGCTCTTATAAAACTATAAGAGTCACAGAGTTGTACACTGAATGTTATGTTTTTAACCTTCTTTTTATGAAATATCTGAGACCATTAGGGTTCCATGATGCCTCTGACACAGGTATTCTATAGTGTGAGAACTATACTATAGTATAGAACTTGAATCCATGTGAAATAGGGTTAGAACACTACAGAAAGGTTGAGGAATAAATCATTGTTTGAGGTCAAGTCTGTGCAATGTTTATTGCTATGCAATGTCTTACTAGTAAAACAATGAAAGACATCAAATAATAGAACATAGTTTATAATATTCCTGACTACAAATAGATGCCCGTCATTTTCACTCGGAACCGTCACAAAACGGCCGGACACCTCTTCATGTGACAAGAGTATGTACAGTAAATACAACACTTAACAGCAATTAGGGAAATGAATGCAACCTTTCCGGGTGTAGGAATGACCCGCGGAAAGATGTGCGTTGTTTGGAAGCCCGTTTCACATAACTGCACCTCGAGGTGCACACATTATAACAAAAAATAAAATAATAAATAAAGCCTTTCACAATAAATATGTCATTGAGTTGAACAATATACATTTTTACACGTCCCAGTACACATACTGCGAGTCACAGACCCAACCAGTGGCTTAACTGGAAACCAATAGATTATAAGTAAGACCAATTTCTACATATGACCCATTTGAACCAGCAGGCAGGTCTAGGTTATAAGGCCCGATTTGGATCGCACATCAAAAATAACAGATCTACAAGCAGATCTACTATTTCCGTACGACAAGGTTTAAATCGGGCGTAAGGCTGTGCTGAGTATGACAGAGCAGTCAGCCCCTTTAAAATCAGCTAAAAAACGTTCAGTCCGCTCCACAAAACATTAAGTGTATGGTCATCACAAGAGTGCCGATCTTCCCATACAGGATTCCCATGGAGGAGAAATACTTTGGAGTCAATACCATATCAGACACACGACTTCTAACTGTGTAGAATGCGTGGCCAGACTACTATCCCACAATCTCCAAAAGCTTCATATAGTCTCCAGAACTACACCTTCCGACCAAGCGGTCATCCATTCCGTCATTTACGTTCACGAACATGTATTTTAAAATATCTTCAAAATATAGGCCTACATTTGCTAAGCAGCAAGCTATATACCTGTATGGTTTGAATAATTTGATTTAAAGTAGTTACGAATTTACACAACTGCAAAGACGAGACAGAAGCGGGGAGGAGGCGTCACATCCGCTTTATCCCCACATCATTTTCAGAGCCAGTATGACGGTTGACGGAAGCCTTTGGAAATTGTGGGAGGCAACAGTCTGACAACTTCAGTGATGTTTTGAAGTGTTCAGTTCGCGAGCTATAGCTTATACAAATATAGCCTTCAAAACGGCAACCTTTCAAAGTAAATAAATAAATGACAGTCAGCATATATTAACATAATTTGTCTTTACAGTCAAATGACTTCAGTGTCACTGCATACAACAGTAGAGATAGGTAGATTACATGCTAGCAGCTTCAACATGTCAGCTCTCATTCACCCACAGTGTGAAGACACATTTGTCTTTTGAGTAAATGTAAGACTTATAGTAGATACTGTGGTTGAAATAATAGCCAATTTACAAGCTCACTACTTGTTGCAACTGCATTGCGAGTTTGTAAATCAACTATTTCCCATGTAAAATCAGGCTTAATCGTTCTCTCATCATCTATATACAAAATAATCATTTATATACACAATAACATGTACTTCACATTGCATAAAGTGTCATTATGGAGTCACCCCGAGGGTGGAATGTCATTTAAACACACGTGGAAAGTAAATTGCATGGGAAACAAAGTGCCTGGTTACGGTAATTCATACATTTCTCTGATGTTATAACCAATAATTATGCGTTATTAAAACCAAATAAAACTATTATAATATATATTATATATAATATAATAAGGAAATATTGACTTCAATTGTGACATGCCATGGGGAGATAAAAATAAATATATTGTAAAATGTAATTTTACCATGACATGCCACTAAAACATTTCAGAGCATTCAGCTGAAAACTTTGGTCATGTTGTAACTATTGCGGCCATGTAGCTTTAAAGCAAAGATTCCTGTACAGAAAAAAAACCCCAATGTAACAATGTTCTTCACAACATTTCCACATTGTAGACTGAAACAGTCCCTCAATGGTTAGAATAAACACCCTTGAAGGAAGTAAGGGAGAGGCCCAATTCCTTTCCAATATGGCTGCCTATAATAGAGCCCATGTGGGAGGGAAAAAAGGATACATGTTACCAAATTCATGGCTCATTCATACTTTCTCAGATTGTGCAACGGAAAGCGCAACTTAAAAGGAGTAGTTCACCCCTTATTTTCTATCAATTATACACCCCAAGAAGCGTTGCATTCATGGATATTCTTTTGTTTTTGTGGCATCGCTAAGCCGATAGTTTCATGACGGGTGGAGTCTCAAAGAGTCAAATTATTGCCACAGGAATGCGACAAAAATGAAAACGTCTCCATGAATTCAAGGCTTCATGAGCTGTGTAATTGATAGAACAATAATATATATTTTTGGGGTAGGGGTGAACCACTCAGCATGAAATGTAGGCTATAATATAATTTCATAACATTATTAAACCATAGAAACCTATTATTGCAAATATGCCATAAGCAGCTCGTTACTTCCACACAGTGTCCCTGCAGCTCAAGGTGTAAAACCCTTGTTTACCCTTAGGCTTGTGGTTTGGAAATGGTTAAAGTATATGAGACGAGGAGCCGGTTACAACAGCAGGCTCCAGGTTCACAGTGGAGGGTATACAGTATGTTATAGTATAGTTACAGTATGGTGCAGTACGTTGCTGCCAGGCAGAAACCGGCCATCTCCAGATTTCAACTTTTGATGTTTCTCCCCCCCCCGTAAACGAATGCCCTACTTTTGTGACACTATGATAATACAGTGTCACACAAAGGTTTTGTGAAAGCGGTTAAGGCTGTCTGTGGATTTTATGAATATTGAACCAATGAAAAGTATTAAAGCAGCACTATGTAACCTTTTTAACAACTAAATAGCATATTATGTCCCACAAAATGATAAAGTTACATGTTTAAGCAATAACAATCATCAGTCTCTAAATGTATAGACTCTGGGTGGTCTCTGCTAGGAGCTTGACTGTATTACCAGTAAGACGCGCAAACGCGGGAAGCGAACGCAGTCTGTCCCGCTGTTACTGTATATGTGGACCTGGCCCCTTTTGTGCCCATATATGGAGCTGAGTGGAACTGGCCCCTTTTGTGCCCATATATGGAGCTGAGTGGACCTGGCCCCTTTTGTGCCCATATATGGAGCGGAGTGGACCTGGCACCTTTTGTGCCCATATATGGAGCTGAATGATTGCTGATGCAACACACTCCATATTTGGATAGCGGGACAGACACACGGACAGACAGACAGACATGATCTGCTAGGTCTCATAGTAAGTGCTCACTGGTTCGCAACTATGTAGGAGAGACAATGAGTTTCATCTGGGCATTCACCAAGGCAGCAAGGCAGAACTGCCAGTCAAAGCGAAGATTGGCCAATCACAGCGTGTCCTTGCCGGACATGCCTGCAGAGACTCTCGGGTATAATGAAGTCAAAGACATTGGCTGCCATGTTTGTCCAAATTGATCTCCGATACCCCAAACTACATAGTGCTGCTTTAATGAGAGCATGTGACTTAAATACTAGCTACATCATTGGATCCATTGGAACACATGGAAAACGTATGTTTTCTTTTAACATACAAGGTTTCCGACCGACATCGACGAGTAATAAGAGTTAGTTACAAATGAGCGCCTGTGTGCAACTGCTACAATCGTGTACTCTCAAAGAGTGCAGCCGTTCGTTCCTTGAGCTTGTACTTCAACTGTTCTCGAGAACAACACATGTCAAAAGAGAAAGTAATAAAATTAACTATACAATATAAAAAAAAAGGTAATTTAAATAAATCTTGAATGTGTATAAATTAATCTTTAGGCAAAAAATAAATATATTTAAGTCTTTACATTTAAATAATTTATAATATATTGCTGTGGTGAGGAGGTAGGCAAAAGGACACCCCACCCTGTCAGTCGATCTTAATAATACAGTAAATTCATCGATTATGTGTTATCATAACTTAACCATTTGTAACTCTGAGGGTACAAATGTACTCTCTTAGAGTTAAGCAACACTGATGATTTTGCCACGTACTCTTTGATGTTTAAGTAAAAGGTTTCTAGTCAAATCATCATCAAGTACAGCATATCCATATTGTGAGGAAAGCTTTCGCAAAAGAAAATAGCAGATCGCGTCGTCGCGTCAACCAACATTAGGTTTTGGTGGTTAACTGTTTGCATCGATGCCTGCCAAAACATTAGATCTGGGCAATACATGAGTAGTCCATTTGGTCCAGTATACTGTATGTACAGTATGTGTGTCGTCATAGACAGCCTGAGGACCATGCTGTTGTTGACATGCCTCAAAGCAATCGTTCCTCAACCATTCCTCGTTTTAAAAAAATGTATACGCTGGAGATCGGTTGGGTCTTAAAAAGGTGCTGTGAGTGATACTTTTTGGTTAAAACAAAAATTGATTCGTTGAAAAGTTAAAGCTCTGCAGTATATTGTAATAGCAATCATTGCCATTAGTGTTTGTTCAGTGACAGGGGTCTCCCCTTTTCTCTCCTGATTGGATGGAATTGGTATCCTGAAAATGCATTTTCTATTTATTAAAGAAGCAGTAGAGACAGATGCCCGTTACAGAACAAACACTATAGCAATGATTAATATCAGAATATAAAGCTATTTAACAATAAATTTTAACTAACAAACATCACGTACATCACCTTTAATTAATCTGGCCCATGTCCAAACGACAACAAGAACAACAACACAAAGCTAATGCTACCTGCTATAAGGTACAGTAACTGAGTAGTCAGAGAGGCCTTCTGTGTGCTCATCAAAGTCATCTGAGCAGTCATCAGCTGTAAAAAGCAATCTCCCCATAACCTGCTGGAGAAAATGCCCCCTTTTTCCTAACATGTAAAAAAAATGGACTATGGAGTTTGTGGGTTTTGAGAGGCTGCAATGGAAAGGGAAATTCAGACGCAAACCAAATACACTGGGCAGAACAAACTGATAGAGAGAGAGAGAGAGAGAGAGAGAGAGAGAGATGGAACAGGAATCAATGTCTTTCCACAGCTCACTTAAGAGCAGCCTAATTGACATGGCAGTCATTCACACAAGTCACATGTCTGGGTAAAAAACAAAAACGCCTCACTCTATTCTGTAGCCTTCATCTGGTTTTGAAGAAGAGGGTCTCCAACCCAATGCTGGCAAATGAAAGAGGTTCTTGCACAGATAGATGTGGGTGTGCGTACTGCGGATGCTCTTTTCATTCCGTTTGACGTTTTAGTTGTCGCTCCAGCACGTCTATTTAGGTCTTTAACAGGGGGGGGGGGCATGCACTAAGACATTATAAGACCTGGGACGGTAGGGTTATACTCTGTCAGACACCAGAAATAGCAGATCTACAAGCTCAATGAGAGTTTGTATTTTTGGCTATTTCTGGCCTGGGACTTAAATCAGACTAACATGCAAATGGGACTTAAAAAGTGTGAGCGTATGTGTGGCATCAACATACACAAATAACATCATATAACCCGAAACCAGCCAAAGGGACAGTGGTTAGTTAGATAGTGCTCTCAGTGTGTGCGTGACTGATGTATGTGTGGGAATAAGGCTGTGGTGTGTGTGGCTGGCTGGCTCTGTGGCAGTTCTGCTGCTCGCTGAGCAGACTGGTGGTCTCCCCCGGAGGAGTGCTGTGCTCCGGGTGCACGCGCGGCGGGGAGGCGGGCTGTGCCGCTTTAGAGAAGGCGAAAGTTGAATGGGGGTACGGACCTGGACCCGGACCCGTGACGGACGGAGGCGTCTGGGACAACGGGGTGTGGTTGCTGCTCGGTGTGGGCGTAGGCGTGGTTTGGGGCAGGGGGTTCTGGCTGCCGGGCCTGGGGCTGGAGGAGGACGAGGAGGTTTGGGGAGGAGGAAGAGGGGCGCGACTGTTGGGCGGCGGCGTGGGCTGAGGGAGGGACGGGGCGGTGTTGGGGCTGGGGGTGGGGGTGGGCAGGGGCGCCGAGACCACTTTGTCCAGGCGAGTGTGACTGCCCTCTGGGGACTGAGGGGTGCTGGTGTCCAGTCTGGATGCCAGCAGGCCGTTCTGGTACTGGGAACGAGTCAACTGCATGGTGAGAGAGATGGGGGAATGAAATGGAGAACTATACAACCCAAGACACACAAAAAGAAAGACATCTCCGGTTTACTTCCCATATCTGCATGAAGTAGGTGGCCTCCTTTTTAGGAGACCGGAAGCAGGTTGGGGTCTATTCATTCCAATGGGAGAGTGAATGTGAAATGAACACAGCCCCTGAACCGTTCTTCACTCCTGTCGTCACTGAACTAAATATTGGACCTGATCGTCATAAGCGTGGTTAGATCGGATTTAGCGCCTACTAAACCTCAAACTTTCCTTTCCTGAATTAATTACAAATGTGGCAATTGCACACAATGCAAATTGTGCAATTTGATTTCACATAAATGTACGTCTTTGAACCAACCATCAGCAGAAATGAAGTATAACATCAAAGGGGTCATTTCATGTAAATCAACACATGTAGTGACACTCACTGGTCGGATTTTGTAACCGGCTTTCTTTAATCAGCTTATTTTGCTTAAATAAAGTAATTTCTGTTGGTTTTGTAGTGTCTTAGTAGCTAGAAAAGCACAATATAAGTCTGGTGTATCCTTATTATTATTAAATTGAATGATTGCAGTGGATTCATGTGGGAAACATTCAGAGTGGAAGCTCGTTTCTCAGAACTTACAGGTCAACTGAGCTGGTTACACTCCACCAGCTATGTCTTCAGTTACAAGGCAAGTGGAGCCAGCGAAACACTAAAGCAGGGGTCTTCTTCAACAGGCCCGGCACCCCTAGGGGGTCTTCAGAGTTACTACAGGGGGGCCGCCAAATATTTGTTAGGTAGGAACCTTTTCCACACTAACCACTTGAACCCTAGCCTCCCTATTCTGAAGGGAATATTAGCCGAAAATAGAAGATCTACAAGCTACTTTTGGTAAAAAGTGGTTTGGTGTAGAGCACACTAGCACCTCAAGGCACTAAATTCTAAACTACAGACCAGACCTCTCAAAGCAAACTAGTCAAGACTACTTGACCTCACACCTAGTACCTAACCCCTGCTCGTTATGCTAGGGTAGAGGACAGACTACAGCAACGGGCCTGGTCTTCAAGATACTCAAGGGACCAGACTACTGTAGTCTAGTTACTACTGTAACTAGTTCAAAAGAGTGAGAAACGCCCACGGGCACAACACCAGAAACAACTCCACTGATCTCATTCCCTCCAGATTCGGCACAAGCATAGGGATGAATTAATTCTACTATTATGCAACGAAATGTGGAATGCGGTACCACCAGCCATCAAAAAGTGTGAGTCCCTATCCTCCTTCAAAACCACCATTAAAGAGCACCTCTCTGGTCAATGAGATTTTCTCTTGGCAATATCTGTAGAGGGCGCAGTGGAGTAACAAAGTATTTTGTCTTCCGGTGAAAACAAATATTTTTCTGGACAAAAAGTGCATTTTACACGTGTGGTGGGAGGCTCAGAGTGTGTCCACCGGGGAAAGTAGGCTTTCTTCATAACAAAACCGTCTTTGTATTGGTGAGTAGCGAAATCATCATTTGTATTTTTGCAGAAGTCGAAGCTATATGCTGCATATCATGGGAGGGCAATGAATTGAGTGCAACGGCAGCAACATTAGGGCTATGGACCAGAGCTAAATGTATCCCAGTACTTTTTGCAAACTGTTAATAAAGTATTCAATAAATCAATCAATCAATCTGAATAAACAAAGGGAGTTACCTTAACAAACTGCACATCGGTGAGAGCACGCACACAGAAGTCGGGTGTGTACGTGAAGGGGGTCCCCGGTATGTAGGTGATGCTCCCACCCACAGAGTTGTTGTCTGGCGCATTGCAGCTGAGCGACGCAGAGCGGTTCAGACCACCGCCGTGAGACGGAGAGCGCAAGTCTGACCAAAACAGAGAAACAGAGTGAGCGGACGGGGGGTAAAATATGCACGCACACACACACACAAACCCACATGCATAATGCATATGCATGCATGTGCTGCGTGTGTGCGTGCACACAGTGGCGCACACACACATCATGAGAGCGACGCGTTCGTCGACTTATCTTCACATCGAGATTAGTGATGGGAAGATCGGGGAGAAAGAAAAAAAGTGAAATGTTGGGATGGAAAAAGATCATTATTAAAGAAGATGAGTGCAGGCCTAGAAAAACATGGCTGATACTATACGGTAGTATATGTGAAGTAGATCACACAGATAGATGCTGAGCACACACACATATTAACATATTAACCACTTTCAGACTCAGTCTGGCGTCCCTAATTTGGGGCGTGTCGTATAAAATTAGGGCTTAGGTGGTTAAATGCAAATATAAAGACAGGTTTAGTATGACCAGTGGTGATTGAGTAAATGGGAATGATGTCATGTGATCTAAACGGCAGAGATGTGACGGGACAATGTCTGCCATGCAAAGAAGCAAGCACAGCACAGCACATACGGTACCTGACAGAATCGCCTGGGTGGTTTGTTTATTTTTGGAACACAGTTCTTATATGACAGTACCACAGTTCCAATGCAAAAAATAAAATAAGTAAAAATAAAACGCGGTGACCATGACCAAGGGTATAGTGGGAGTGACGTCAGGACCTCGGGACACAGACATTAATTTCCAATGTCATTAAGGTCATATGGTCGGCAAAAGAGCAATATGTGCTCATTCCAACACCCGTTGCTTTTATAACTCCAGCCGGCCGATGGCTGCTCAGATGGTTCTGAGGAGCGCTAATAAGAATAATAACGTAGACTATTTATACTATTATAACAGTATTTACATTTAACCAACGGTCAGGCTGACCTACCTTGATCCCTATCTGGGGTCATGCCCATGTTCCCTCAGCCCTATGTTCCCTCATGTTTATGCATATAAAGGCAACTTTAGTGTTATGTGGAGTGGGTGTCGCCAGATTAAGAATATGATTTTTTCCCCGTTTTAGCGGTGCCTCCGCTCCATTACGTAGCTATAGTGCGCCTTTGTATGTCTGTCCCTGTGTCTGTCTGTCCAAGCACGGAAAGCTTCAACACGGTAACGGTAACTCTGTCATTTCTCACCGTTTCGGTTGCGGGGTGGCTCGCAGGAACCAGGCTGCCCCTTGGGATCTAGATGTTACAGTAACTATTAAGTTATTACACTATTACACTTAAGTTATTACACTATTACTCTATTACACTACTACACTTATAACACTATTACACTACTACACTTATTACACAATTACACTATTACACTACTAGACTTATTATACTATTACACTTATTAAGTTATTACACTATTACACTACTACACTATTACACTACTACACTTATTACACAATTACACTAGACGTATTACACTACTACACACATTACACTATTAGACTATTACACTACTATACTTATTACACTATTATACGTATTACACTTGGTTGAGGGAACATAGGGCTGAGGAAACATAGGGCTTAAGGGAACATAGGGCTGAGGGAACTTGGGTACGGTCCCATTTAACTTTGTGACAAATAAAAGATGGGAATGGATCAGTGATTAAAGGAAATAGTGACAGACAGGGACACTGGGAACTAGAGCCCCATCCAGCAAGTTGTAATATTAGCGCCCGTTTCAAGTCTTCTACTAGCCTGGATCCAGCCACTCTCAAGCTTCAGGAAGCTTCAGAGTCTGATAATCAGGCTAGTCTTCTACTGTTGAAGCTGTTATGTTTAAGCCCGTTGAAGCTGTAATTCAGAGCCTGTTCAGTCTTCTGCTCCCGCAGGTTTTCCCTGAACCTAACCCTAACTCAAAAAACAACAACAATGGGGCTTGCACAAAAGCCAATTTCACCCACTTTTCAGTAAACTGTGATGTGACAATAAAGTGCAGCAACCCCAACCGACTTCACAGCCAATTGTGGAGGCTCCTGGCCTCCTGCCGTGGTGGAACTGTACCCCTGTGCCACTGCACAAACACAGAAGACTTCTAAATGAACAGTCATTTGGGCAGTTAACGTTTGCTAAAGTGAGCGCGGTATTGTTGCACTTGCTGGATAAGGGCTCTACAGACGACGAAAGAGATGAAAGACATGTTAGATAATGTTGGTTTTACCTGGGAAACGAGAGAACAGAGAAAACCTTTTAAGAGAGAGGCGTCGAGGACGGGGGGATGACACTGAGGGGGACGGGGGTGGGGTGACAGCTGAGAGGAGCGTGGGGGGTGGGGGGGGGGCAGAGAGAGAAACAGACTTTTAGTCAGTGCACACCATGTAATCCTGTGGTGTAAAGTAACCTGGTACATTTACTCAAGTACTGTACTTTGTAGGCTATACTAGTTACTTACTAGGCCTTTATACATTTTGGCCATTTGAAAATAGCTTATCTACAAGCTCACAATGCATTGAGAGCTTGTAGATCAGCTATTTTCAAAAGATTTATATACATTGTATGCATTTGAAAATATGGGAAATTCATCAAATTTGAGTACTTCCTACTTTTGGTACTGTAAGTACATTTTTAGACCAATACTTTTGTACTTTTAGTCAAGTATGTTTTGAACTCAGGACTTTTACTTGTTGATTTTTTTCCCACCACTTGTTTTCAATAAAGGTCAAATAAGACAGCGGCTGGATTAATTTACAACAGATTAAATAATGTTAGAGCCTATTTTGTTTTTATTTTGTTTGCCTCAGAACACCACAACTATACAGATCTGGTGGCATCGCATCTCAATTCATGCTAGTCTATTATAACTATACATAGACTACATGTACTGTACGTATAGTTATAGACATACGTTTTCTTGTAACTAGACATTCATAAAGCCACTTTGAACCTTTGCGTCCCTAGTCTGGGCAGGTCATTGATGAGATACTAAGCGAGCATTTTCAAGATTTAGTTGTATTTTAAGAATGTTTACAAAGCAACGTGACATGTTATGAGCTATTTTTTAAATAAGGCTTCAATGATAACTTTTTTGGCATCCTCCGTTTTAGTTTTTATTTCTCTCCTGAAATGAAGCCTCGATGACAATTTTAGCTCCAATAAATGTTTTACATAACAAACCAAATGTTCTTTTCCCCCTCTATAGCAGCAGTCAGTAGCCGCTGGAGTAGTGCAGTTTCTGTCCTCTCGTAGTATTTTTTTTTTGGTAGACGGGATATTTTTGGTGAAAACACTAAAATACAGCAAGAGGACAGTGTGCTTCAACAGGTGAACACCACCACACTACTCCAGTGGCTGATGACTGCTGATATACAGTAGAGGGAAATAATTGGTAAAAATGTATGTACAGTATAGTGTTGTTGTGTAAACGCAAGGAAAAGTGACATACTATGCAGAAACATTATACAGTATGTGCAGATGATATTGTGCGTGAATGCTTCCCAATGGAGGGTCGGTCTCCTCACAGCCGTGCACCCCCCACAGACCCTTAAGGTCACAGTTATCAGTCTCTGTAGTTTACAGTATGCCCCCTCCCCCCCCTCCCCCCCCCCCCCCGTTTTAGCGGTGCCTCCGCTCCATTACGTATAGCTATAGTGCGCCTTTGTATGTCTGTCCCTGTGTCTGTCACACGGTAACGGTAACTCTGTCATTTCTCACCGTTTCGGTCGCGGGGTGGCTCGCAGGAACCAGGCTGCCCCTTGGGATCTAGATGTTACAGTAACTATTAAGTTATTACACTATTACACTTTAAGTTATTACACTATTACACTACTACACTTATTACATATATTAAGTTATTACACTACTACACTACACTATTACACTACTACACTTATTACACAATTACACTATTACACGTATTAAGTTATTACACTATTACACTACTACACTATTACACTACTACACTTATTACAATTACACTATTACACTTATTAAGTTATTACACTATTACACTACTACACTATTACACTACTACACTTATTACACAATTAGTGACATACTAATGCAGAAACATTATACAGTATGTGCAGATGATATTGTGCGTAGTGAATGCTTCCCAATGGGGGGGTCGGTGTGGGGCACCCCCCACAGACCCTCAAGGTCACAGTTATCAGTCTCTGTAGTATACAGTATGCCCCCCCCCCCTCTGTGTGTGTGTGTGTGTGTGTGTGTGTGTGTGTGCACGTGTGCATGTGCGTGCGTGAGGGAGTGTGTCAAAGATTTATGGGTGAATCAGCAAGCATGCGTGTTATGAGGGGCCACAGGGGCGAGTGGCTGTGTGTGTGTGTCTGTGTGAAACCTCCTATCTCCATATTTATTTTTATGTTTTTCACACATTTATGTCCCAGTTCAATATAAACACTGTCGCACACAAGTAGCACAAAAGTAGCTGATCTACAAGGACACGATGAGATGAACTTTTTTTGGTATTTCTGAAAAAAGCTTCAAAGTGAAAGTGTGCCAGTGTGTTCTATGAATATTTAACCAATGCAAAGTATTAACAGGTCAGGAGCTTGCACTGGATGCATTTTGAACACAGGTTATTTTTTCCATTTCCTGGAAAAGAACGGTTTTGGTTGGACGACGCTCAAAACACTTTTAGATCTGCTACTTTTGATGCTGTTGTGTGAGATATTGATCAAGTAGGGCGTTCAATTACGGGAAAATATAGTTTAAATAGGCAGACAAGAGGTTTCTGTGTTGTACTGTAGGAGTAAAAGGCACTTCCAGATTCAAGGTCGAGTTACAGAATGTGTCATATCCCATATCCTCTCCTCCCATGTCTTCTCCAGCTTATCATCAGCGTTGTCATTCTTTACAGAACAACCTTCTTCACTTTCCCATGGCTACACTCTCTCCTCATCTCCCACTCACTTGGTGATGTTTAGGCCTTATTATGCTGTCGCCCAGGCCAACCATAATGTCAATACACACTCATTATTTATCTTCATCTTCTGCGTATTATTTCAAGCGCAATGCGTTGCAAGCTTGCGAGCCCCCCCGCCGTAAGAGTGTTGTGCAACCTCGCATCAACGCAAGTTTCTTTAATAGAAGCCAAGCTTGTTGGTCAGATGACTTTAATCAAGGTTGCCTTCATCAATAAAATGTTACTTTGGAGGCCACTTTGCAATTACCCCACTGCCCACCACTGGCATATCTTCTTCTTTCTATCATGAGAAGGCTGCTGAGCTCAGCTGGCGGCTGAGAGAGAAACACTGCGCCATTGTCCGACTCGTCCACAAGGGGCAGAAACGGTTACAATGTTTTCATTCATGTTTTTGCTGTTTTTGCTGTTTTTGCTGTTCTGACTGTTCTGACTGCTCTGACTGTATGTACATGTGTGGGTTTTCTTTTTGTATCATTTTGTCATATTCTTCTCACGTTCCAATACGAGTATTCAGGGGTTTATCAAAATGTCATGAAACAAGTTAAACAACACAGCATTGCAAAAGTTCAAGGTCCTATTAAATGTACGGTATTAAAATGTTAGACAGATGCCATGTGTTTGACCTGGCATCCTATAGTTTATATAGTTTCAAAGTACATATTATTTATTTTTTTATATTATAATGTTTAGACTGATGATTAGGTTTACCTATGATCCTAGATTACTACAGTATTTCTACACATTTGATGTATTATTACCTTGTGTTTAACCTGTAAATCACCTGCAAATCATCTGCTAAATGCCCAAGTTATGAATTGATTACGTTTTCTATTCTAGAACTGTAGCGTATAATATGCACAGAACAGAGAGGCATATTTGACTGCTTGACATCATGACAGCTGCACATACTTGCACATAAAAAAGCTGCATAATGTGTAAACATATGATCCAAAACAGAAACGAGAAACATAAAAGTTAGTTATGATACACATGAACACATCAAAGCAGCAACAGCAAGACAGTGTCAATATCTATAGGAGACTTTAACTCCCTCTATGCCAGCGTTTCTCAAAGCATGGTCATGGGGACCCCCAGGGGTCCTTGAGGGGGTTCCAGGGGGTCGCCATGTGGCTGAAACTCTTATGTGGCTGAAACTCTGAGAGTGTGTACAGATGGAACCAAATAGCCCTTACGGGAAGTTCACACTTCAGGGCAAAAATACGTATTTTTTGGTTCCAGTTCCAAACCAACTTTTAGGGACCTGAACCAATTAATTAATTTGGTTAAAAATTCAGCGGGGAAAAAAAAGAATGGAACCGGTTCAACCCCGCTGGAAAAGGGGTCTCAGTGTTATGGTGGTCGGTGAGCTAATGGTTATTTACAAAACATCTTGACATTCTATGAAATGTCTTAATTTTCATAAATGTATTCTTAGAAAAACATAAATCTAACAAATATTCATGTTTTTCCAGAAATATTCTCTCTATAATATACTCCAGTAAAGGTCCTTGCAGACTGAACGCGTTTTTCGGAAACAACGGCGGAAAAACGCTGCTAGAAATCCAAAAGAAACGCAGCAGTGTGCAGGCACCTTAAGGATCATAAAACGCAATTATTATTGTACATACAATATCCATGCAGTTATGACAGCAGCACACCACTAGGTGTCACCAGTGTTGCCATCTCTATATTTATCATGCTAAATGTCTCATCATAAGCATTTATACTTCGTGGTAGGACAGTGTTTCAGTGACACTGGCGCAGGGCGGAGCATCTATTAAGCATTGAAGCTCAAGTGTGTGCAGCTGACGTGTGACTTGGCCTTCCAACAAGGACTAACACTACTGACACTCTCTGGACTCTGATACCTGGCCTGCCTCACACAAAACCTAGCATCCTCTCTCTCACACGCAAGAAACAAGAAATTCTTGAAAACACACACACACACACACACACACACACACACACACACACACACACACACACACCTAATGTATTAATAATAATCTAAAGCAAAAAGACTGGCATATACTTGTAGTGGAGTAAAATGTAAATCTTAAAAAAACTGCCTAATGATGATGTCACTGGTAGGGTTTCTGAAGTGTCCACAGGCCCCCTATGAGACACACTGACTGTAGAAAATAATGGAGCTGTATCGGAAGGCAGGTTGAACTCGACACAACACAGGAAATGAAAGTGTGTGAATATTGCATGCCCCATTTTCTCCTCCATCGCACAAAGGTGAGTCTTGCCAAAAAAGGGTGGCTCAATATTTACACTGTTCTACCATGAAGTATAGTTCAGCACTTCGCCCATTTTCAACCTTATCGTCATATTGTTTGTGTGTGTGTGTGTGTGTGTGGGGGGGGTTCTCACCCACTGACGGCGCATTCAGAGCCATTACTCCGTAGTAGGAGAACGGTCCCGTTTCAAACTTCATGTTTTCATTGCCTGCCTCCACCTCCACCCGACCCTGTTGAGAACACACACACACACACACACACACACACACACACACACACACAATTTAGTCAACACTATATATGAATGTGTATATACTGTATATGTATTATTTTGGGGGCGTCCCCAAATGACTAGCTTAATGTGCAACATTGTTTTCTCACTCAACATTAAACAAACCATACTAGTATACTGTATATATATGTATGTACTGTATATGTATCTGCACATTGCTAAAGTGACAATTTAAATGAAAGAATTAATTATTTCCCCAAATGCTAAGAATTTACTAATAATATAACATTACAAATTTGTAAGTAAAAATATCACTTTCATAGTGATACAGATGTACAACGTTAGCTCTTCAATTGATCGAAATTGGAACTCAATTAATTAATTGACTCATCAATAAACACTGTCCGGGGTCCTCGGACAGTATGGGGAGCAGCTCTGTGCTGGTTTGCAATCATTTATATACTATACAACATTTTCAAACAAAGCCCAAATTGTGAAATATTACCTGAAACAGAGGCAAAGAAATGTGGAAATAGCTGATCTAGTAGCAACTCATAATATAACAGCACAAAATGTAATAATTTGAATGTAATAAAAACTCATAATGTAATAATCAGCTCATAATGTAATTTTAATCACTTTACGCTGACGATTTATTATTATACATATCCAAACCTTCCACATCTATTCCTAGTATTATGTCCACCTTAAAGAGTTTTGGCAGGGTTTCGGGGTATAAAGTCAACGTTTCCAAAAGCGTTTTATTTCCTATCAATACACAAGGCAATCAAACTTTTGGCTCCCACCCATTTAATGTTACAACCAGCTTTCGATATTTAGGAATCATAGTAACCAAAGCACTTAACGACTTGCTCAAGCAAAACCATACAAAACTTTTTGAACGTACTGAACAAGACTTAACGAAATGGTCGAACCTTCCTATCTCACTTGCCGGCCGAATTAATATAATTAAAATGAATGTCCTCCCTAAATATCTGTTTCTATTCCAATGTATTCCAATTTTTGTTAACAACACTTTTTTTAAGAATCTGGATAAAATTATCTCCAAGTTAATTTGGGATAAGAAACACCCCCGAATAAAGAAGGATTTTTTGCAGAGGCCTAAATCAGATGGCGGAATGGCATTACCTAACTTCAAACTCTATTACTGGGCGTGTAATTTACGTGCACTCTCATTTTGGCTCCAAGATCAATTGCCTACATGGGCATTTATTGAAGGTCAATGTTGTCCCCCAACATCGTTGTCAGCTTTAATCTTTTCCCCAGTGGCCTCAAGATATACTAAGTTGCCAAAGGATTCCATAGTCTCGCATTCTCTCAAAATTTGGCTCTCAATACGAAAGCATTTCGGTTGGCACCCGGGCTCTGTGCGCGCACCACTGGTCGCTAACCATGCTTTTTTACCGTCCCTCTCTGACTCATTATTTAAAGTGTGGCATAGAAATGGTATTCACTCCTTCAAAGATCTTTATATTGATGGGTTATTTCCGACCTTTGAACAAATACGACGCAAATTCAATTTACCCCAATCACATTTCTTTAGATTTCTACAGATACGACATTTTTTAACACAACACACTGATTCATTTCCAAACATACCTCCCAACTCATCAATGGAATCTATATTTCTACCTGACCCATTGCTCAAAGGAGGTGTTTCTATTATTTATAACTCTCTCTCATGTTTAGATAATAATGCCTCCTTGGAGTATTTAAAAACTGCTTGGGAAAACGACTTAGGAATATCTATCACTGACGAGCAATGGTCTACATCTCAAAAGTTTGTGCACTCTTCTTCAGTATGTGCCAGGCACGGTCTTATACAGTTTAAAATATTACACAGATTACATTTGTCAAAGGAAAAACTCAACAGAATGTATCCAAATGTGAATCCAGCCTGCGACAGATGTGGCCACTCGCCGGCCACTCTAGCTCATATGTTCTGGCATTGCACAAAACTAAGATCATATTGGCAAAATATATTTAAATCACTGTCAGACATTGTTGAAAAACCTCTTGACCCGGATCCACTAACAGCAATTATGGGAGTCACAGGGCCCGGGGTCAAACTGTCTACTTTCCAATATAACATGGTAAAATATGTGACTCTACTGGCTCGCAGACTGATACTGTTGAATTGGAAACAAGCACAGGTTCCAACTCACACTTCACTTATGAAGGATGTTATGCATTACTTACAATTGGAAAAGATTAAATTTGAATTGAGAGGGAGTGAAGATAGGTTCTACCAGACATGGCAACCCTTCATTGAATATTTTAATAGGTGCACGCTAACCCCTCCTACACAATAGATAGCACAATAGAAAATTGGAAAGAAAGAAAAGGAACTGAAAGAAAAGGAACTGAGTGTTTTTTCTTTATTTTATTTTTTATTATTTAAAAAAGAATGTCTAATTTACTTAATTCACAACATGTTGGTAGTTTGAGAGCAAGAGTGTCTGTCCTGTTGTCTGTTTTGTTTGTCTGTTCACACTTGTCATTGTTTAACTGTTTTTTTTTGTTCTACACTTATGTCTTTTTTTATTATACTGTATGTGGAACAATTACATTGCCTGTTATTTTTTTTCATTTTTATTTAACTGAATTACTTATTATCATTGTCTAAATCTGAAATTGTCTTTCAAAAATGCCTAATAAAAACAGTATTAAAAAAAAAATAATGTAATTTAAAAAAAAATAGCGCATAACGTAATAAACGGATTATTCGATAATGTAATAATGTGTTACATTAATAACCTCACATAGTAGCTGATGATGTAATAAAAGCTCATAATGTAATAAAGTCTCATTTAAATTAGGGTATTACACTATGAGCCGTTATTACATTATGTAGATTGGCTACTGGTCGTTGCTACCAATGCTCTGGGCTGCCAGAGTGGGGCTCTCTAATGTCATGTAACAGAAACACACAGCTTGTTCTTCTTATGAATATTACATCTCAGCACACAGGTGTGCTTGCTAAGGTTCCAGTATCTCCTCTCTTACCTCACGTACACACACTCACAACCACAGGTAGTGTATCACATGTGGCTTCTCAGTGACATCACCTCATCTCCCCGGAGGTGCGACCCTGACGCACACAAAGTACACACACACACAAAGCACGCACACATACTTCTTCAAGTGCTGGAACTAGAGAAGCCGTTCTCAAGTTGCATGAGAGTGTCAGCATCCAATCTGTCGACACCTAAGGTGTCAACAACGGAGTCACACACACACACACACACACACACACACACACACACACACACACACACACACTGCGTACAGAAACTTGCAATGGGCCTGGTCTTCAAGATACTCAAGAGACCAGAGTCCATACCTATCAAACTACTTAAAAAGACTGACGAATGCCCACAGGCACAACACCAGAGGCAGCCCCCCCCCCCCCCCCCCCCCCAGAGTTGGCACAAACATGGGGATGAATTCATTCTACTATTATGCAACCAAAATGTGGAATGCCCTACCAACAGTGTGTGTGTGTGTGAGTGTGTGTGTGTGTGTGTGTGTGTGTGTGTGTGTGTGTGTGTGATAGACTGATCTACATGGCATGATGTGTGTGCCCCAGGGTGAGCAGGGTAATCCCAGCACAGTCACACAGATGGGGGAGGAGGTGGGGTGGGTGCGTGTGTGTGTGACTGATTATGTGTGAGGGGGGAGGGGTAACTTTGACCTTGGACAATCAGAGGGGCTGCAAGCCGCCGACTTGCAATTTAATGCTAACTCTGCGTAAGCCTCAGCATAGTGTGTGTGTGTGTGTGTGTGTGTGTGTGTGTGCGTGTGTGCGTGCGGCTATTATTTGGATCCGACATGGCTATTATTTGCAGTTTCTACAGCCTAATTTGGATCTGACGTGGCTATTATTTGCAGTTTCAGCCTAATTGGAATGGTAACCAAATAATGGCCCGGTGTAGGCCGGTGCAAAAATAAAAGCCTGCTGCCCTGCTGGTCACCAAAAGCTGAATCTTGATGATTTTTTAAGAGAAGCTAGGGGTTCAGTGTCTTGCTCAAGGACGTGAGGAAGGTGTGTGTGTGTGTGTGTGTGTGTGTGTGTGTGTGTGTGTCTGTGTGCACACACACAGCACGTGCACGTGCACGTGCAGAGAATATGTGCATGGTCTCTATAGTAGGGCTCAGATTGAAACGAGTGGATGCATTGTTCAGTGCAGTAATGCTTGTATAAGTGTCTCCAAGGAGGTTCCGCTGTGTTGGCTTGCAAAGCACAAAGCTTTGTTTGTATCTCCATGGTGGTGCACTGCAGGAGAGCATCTAATGGTGCAGCTCACACACGACTGTACTGTACTGTACTGTACTGTACTGTATGCGTCACTACTGAATCACTACTGTATTCATATTCTCATTCAGTTCTGCCTGCATTCTGCCTCTCTGTTTAGTTCTGGTGGAGGACAAAGAGTCAAAGAATAGATACCATATTTGGTCAAATATTAGTCAATTACGACCGAGTTGCTCAGTCAAATTTTCTGTATTTGAGATCAATTGCTTGTGTTGCAAATTTGATCTAAAGATAGCAGATCTAAAAAGCTCACAATGAGTTGCGATGTGGCACGGAGGTGAGCTCACTGTTTTCACTTCTTATTAAAGGACCACTTCACCACTTTTCAACTTTCAATATCTTCATATAATAGGTCCTCACTAATAATCATGAAAAAATGGCACTACTTTTTTCTACTCAGTCTGTGTCTCATAGGAGGGCTGTGGGCAGTTTAGAAACCGTCTTCCAGTGACATCATGATTATTATTTTTTAAACAAGATTCTTTTACTAAAATATTTAGATTTTCATTATCGTGAGAACGATAAAGCCTGCAGTTTCTATTAGCTTGTATTCCCCATCGATGATGTCACTGGAAGACTGTTTCTGAACTGCCCACAGCCCTCCTATGAGACACAGACCGAGTAGAAACAAATTGCGTAATTCTTGTGGTTAATTATCGTTTGTAAATGTGTTTTAATTTACCAAGTTTGGGTCCACACAGGGGGTCACCTTCCTAGAAATGTTTGTATGAATTCATATCAATATTTGTATTTCAAATGTAGTAGAGTGAAAGTCATTAGCTACCCCCAAAAATCTTATACTCAAGTAAATGTACTTTGTTATAGCCATTATCCACTGAACACCGTTTCTAGTCTCCCCTCGCCAGTGTTTGTCGGTTTTCTCCATGCATTCTCATTGTCTCTCCCCCACCTCTCTCTTATGTAAGATGATCTTAGTGAAGGTCAGGTTGACTAGAGATGCCCCTCAGCAAGATGATGCAGATCAGAGAGACATCTGAACAGCATGTGGATCTGATCTCCCACATTATATGCGCAGTAACTCTGTCTGGAATAGCAGTAATAGAGCCCTAATTTGGGTTTATTTAAAAAACTACGGTATATGCGTGTGTGTGGGGGGGGGGGGGGGGGGGGGGGGGTGCAAAGTTACGCTACCATGCAGATTGGAAAATAACATATTCACTAAACAGTATACAGCTTTAATGTCAATATCTATTTCATCATGTCATATATCCATCCAACTTATTATTGTCTGTTTATTTGTATTTATTAGCAATAGGGATGGGAAGTCCAGAACTATGCATTGCCATCTGCTGGCTACCGTTAATTAAACTGATTATGCATTAAAAATCTGTTCAAGCTTGAACTTTTGTGAAAGTAATTTTGCAATCCTTCCTCTTCGATGTCTCCCTTGTGATCGATACCGGTCCATTCAAATTTCAAACTCTAGATGGGCCCGCCCTAAAGTTATTAGTGCAGCCGCACCCAGAGTTCACAACAGGCCCGCAAATTAAAGACAGCGACTACACCACAAAACTACAAAGAAACACAGCATATCCATCGCTGAGTGTTGCCCAAAACGCTCGTCATATCATCATCAAGCATGCATCCAACAAGCAAGAAAAATATATAGGCTTTGGTTAATAACAGGGAACTGGCTGGAGGAAATGATCTAATTACAAGCAGGAATTGTGTGGAGAGAGAAAGCGAGTGAAAATGTATTAGGTGAAGCCAGCTCAACTTTGTTGTTGTTGTTGCTATAGTGGGTGTCAAAAGCTACAAGTGTTGGATGTCAGTTTGTATTTTCATGTCGCTGGCTTCCATTGACAATGAATGGTAGTATGTACAGTAGCTTTGTATCTTCACGACACTGGCTTCCATTGAGAATTAATGGTAGCCTGTAGCTTTGTAGCTGCCAGTATGAACACAGCAGTAACTTTAGCACATAGGCCTATCTGTGCAGCTAAAAACTCGTAAGTAACTACAGTATTGGAGTTGGACACAGCGATCATAATAACGGTGCCAGAATCACTATGGGATGTGATATATTTAACACTTCATCTGTTACTTCACTAGGTTTCGTCTTCTATTGATGGCACGCCAAACTGTTGTTGACAGCGGCCCAAAATACCGCCATGCTTTTCTGGAAGCAAAGACAATTTAGGCTTCTATGAATTCACAACAAGCTCAATGGGCAAAACAAGGGTTTGTGCTCGCAATGCAGTCTCACCAGCTTTTGGCTTCTATGGTGCATTATTCTTTCATCCTATCTTTTTCAGCTTCTAGAAATCAAAGGCTTTCCTCTTAAAAACGTGAAGAATAAGACTGAAAAAAGAAATGATAACTAAAACAACTTATGCGCGTGCAAAGCTAACTAAGGTTGACAAATGCATTGCATCCCATTCTGGGTTCACACACCCAGAACTGTTTAATAGTTTAAAAAGGACCATGGTCTGCTTATACCTTTGTTCCGGTTCGTTTGGAGTGGTGTGAACACACAATCGAATTCTGGTGCAGGTCAAGCAAGCGGACCAAGGTCCACACGAAAAGTCTGAACTCGGTCTGCTTCCAACTTGAGCAAACCACAGTCCGAACCACAATTGATATCATAGGGTTCATGGTTGTGCGCACGATGCGCTCAACCTTAGGCTACTGTAACAGGAAGTTACATTCCATCCACCGTCCCAGGCTGAGGCTGTTCAGTGCACAGAGCACGCACGCACATATACACGCACGCACTCACAGGGAAATAGTAACCCACAGTGGGATATGTCCTGCGAGGTCACCTAAATTATAATTAGTCCCATTTCATCCCATGGGGAGAACATGAATACCGTAGCGGACAGCGTTAGGGTGCAGTACCTGTAGAATGATTAACATTAATACCGTAGCGGACAGCGTTAAGGTGCAGTACCTGTAGAATGATTAACATTAATACCGTAGCGGACAGCGTTAGGGTGCAGTACCTGTAGAATGATTAACATTAATACCGTAGCGGACAGCGTTAGGGTGCAGTACCTGTAGAATGATTAACATTAATACCGTAGCGGACAGCGTTAGGGTGCAGTACCTGTAGAATGAGAATAAAGAAGTCGGCGGGTCTTCCTCGTTGGTAGATAAAGTGTTGAGGCGAGCGCTTCTCGTTCTCGTTGAACTTGATCTCCTGGATGACGTCGGGGTGTCTCAGGACCCTCAGCAGCACCTTCTCTGTGATGGTACAAGGGCTGAACAGTGCCACCTCTGGACAAGATGAGGACAACATGGGGACATAAATGAAAAAGGACATTAACCGAAAAACTACAAGACTACAACAGCTGTGAACTATTTCGTTGAACCGAAAGTGTTTATGTGATGAGTCATATCTTCTGTCTGTGCCGTGTTCTCTCAGTGTAAACAATGGTTTTCCACTTACGTCCTTTATCTCAATCTGAGCCCACAAATCTTTAGATCGTGTGTGCGTGCACGAGGAGATTTTGGATATTCGATGACTACACAGTACACAGTACACACCATGGGGGCTACCGGAGGCTAACGATTGATGCCAACAGCGGTATAAAATAATTAGAGAAACAAATAGAATGTGTATTTCACAACTGTCTGAAACTGTGTGAAACACACTGTAGTGTTATAGTCCAGCTAGCACTCTTTGAAGGCCCGATTATCACTACAATGTCACCAATATTCCAGTCCAGGTGACGATAGCATACAATTTGACTCACTCTTTTAGTGTAGAAGTGATTTCAGCCGGTCTCATGTCAGTAGTGGACATTGTACAAACAGACATAGACAATACATTAGCAATATTAGATGTGCCAGACTGAGTGACTCTATTGAAAAATAATCAATTTCTAATAAAATAATCAATGTTGAGAAAAACAATTTAACGTGAATAAAAACAACAAAAGAATAACAATATCAGATATGTTTGCACACAGTATACCAGGGTTTCCTGCATAATGTTGTTGGCATGGCGCTGCGCCATGCTTGAAATAAATTGCGCCATGCCAAGCTGCCCAAAAAAATAAAAAGACTTTAAGGGGGCTAGTGAATCATGGTGTGTGTGTGATATGAAATGTCTAGTACCTCCCCAGTGCCTCCCTGAGTGCCTTCCCAGTGCCTCCACAGTGTCCCCTCAGTGCCTTCCCAGTGCCTCCCCAGTGTCCCCTCAGTGCCTCCCCAATGCCTCCCCAGTGTGTGCCCCTGAGTGCCTCCCCAGTCCCCAGTGTCCCCCCAGTGTCTCCAATAGCAATACAAGAGCAATAATACGAATTAATCTTAATTTATTAATCTTATTAATTAATTAATTAATCAAACACTGATATACCGTTGTATGACTAAAGAAATTGCTCGAATAATCGTTAAGGAAATAATGGACAGTTGCAGCCCTAATGGGAAAAGCTAAAAGCTTCCAGGAAATGGTCTATTCCCACTAGAGGGGCCTGGAGCCGACTGGCTGCGATTAGGAAGCACAGAAACACGGAAACGTCCGACGTGGCGTTGGTCACTAACTACTGTAGGTAACGTACTGGTGATTATCGGTTGATAACATTCGAAGCCGGTGGTTTCAGGAGATGGTCTGTTCCCACCAGAGGGGTGTTTCAAGAGAAGGTCTATTCCCACCAGAGAGGTGTTTCATTTCCCACCAGAGGGCTGGAGGTAACGTGAGAAGTTATCATCCACCACTGTTTGTTTTCGTGGCTCTGCTGTGCAGGCATTTGCTTTATTGACCTCATCCTGGAAATTGGGGCTGATCAGATATCATACACATCAATACATATAACACATTATGATGCATGCATATGAGCACAAATTGATGGTTGGTTCAAATCTGATGGTTGGTTCAAATCCGCCCATTCCCCCCAATTCTAAAGCCAAGAACAGAATGACTATCCACTCACTTTGTCCAGGATTGAGAGCCGACTTGTGCACTGTGCACTTTCCTTTGGACAGCTAACCCAGCTGCAAGCTCAAGTTAACTTGACAGAACATTCTCTCCCCACAAGGATGCAAGTTCCTTCTTTATGTTCTTGGTTTGTTTTCTTGAACGTCTCAGAAATGTTTGCATGTGTGGCACATGCATTTACAGAGCATGTTAAGATCAACCAATCAATTCTGTTCCGCCTTGAAACAATGGAACTAATGTAGTATATACTTTAGTGATGGTATCACAATGAAAACTAACTTTTCAAGGTTTTAAAGGAAGGAAACAAAACTCATTATATATGTATTTCTTTTACATATATTAATGTCATATTGTCATAAATATCTTACTGTTTTGCCAAGTATTTGGGGGTCCACTTGCAACATCCTCATGCGGCCCACAGGTTGAGAATCACTGGTGTAAGATGTGAAGCTGTGTACTTGGCAGGAGGGGTGCACTGGTCGCTTCACAACGGTGTTGTGCCAAGTTTTTTTTGTCTTTTTTTTGGCAGGATAACCATGTGCGCATGCATAGTGTTCTGCACGATTCATGAGCCAAGTACTCAAATGATTACTTTGCATAACAGGTTGTGCAAATGCATCCTCCTCACATACACTGTACTGTATATAAGCATTAAGCAACACTGCATTTTGGCTACAGTACTGCTGCTGCCAGTGTCCTATCTATCTGCACACAACAACAATGTCTCAGCCACCATAGAAAAATAGAAAGGTACGGAAATCACTAAAATAGCGCTCTGCCACTATTACACCCCTGCTTATTGGACAGTCACCTGTGGCCAGGAAGCGATGTGCTGCCAGCATCAGCTGCGGAGAGATCTTCACTTTGCTGTCACCGTGTTGTTTGAAGGCAGAGAAATCACGCCTGTTCTTATTGGGGTCCACCTTCTTCCTGTGTCTGTTGTCAGCTGAACAGAAGAAACACACAGGAGGTGAGAGAAAAGCACATTTCCATGGAAAAACAGACAAACAATTTGCTAGCAAAGATCCATATCATTAATCAATTATTAATTAGTCCAATTATTATTTTCACTATTGAAATAAGGCGTACTTTTTGTAGGTTTTGGTCCTGTGGAGACAACAAATGTCTCTTTTGGGTCATAGGTTAGGGAACCCCTGATCTATATCTATACTGAGTTGTAAGTCCCCCAGGAGTTAGTCTTGCGTTGCCAGACTGTTGCCTCTCGCAATTTCCAAATACTTCCGTCATACACTCTGGAGAACGGGAGCTCTGATCATGAGGCAAGCCATAAAGTGGAAGAGAAGCCTCCTCCCCACTTCCATTTCGTCTTCACAGTTGCACAGATCTATTATTTATTTTATAAGATTTGCCTGTGTACAGCAGCAAGAGGAAAGATGCTGACTCACTGTAAAAGGACTGATTCGTCCAAGAAAGATGCTGACTCACTGTAAAGGTCTGATTCATCCAAGATCTCTGATTTGATGATCTCCTCGATGACGTCCTCTAAAGTGACCAATCCCAGGACCTCGTAGAAGGGGTCCCCCTCCCCCTCGTTGTTGACCTTCTGGACGATGGCCAGGTGGGATTTACCTGGTGACAACAATGACACAGGTGACAACAATGATACAGGTGACAACAATGACACAGGTGACAACAATGACACAGGTGACAACAATGACACAGGTGACAACAATGACACAGGTGACTCACTGCCTACAAGTATTATTACAAAACTGTTACTTTCCCAGAAATTGAAAAACAAAAAAGTGGCCTGTGTTACAACAATAGTTATTAATATTATTGAGTCACAAGCCCTTGTTTTTATATTTATAAAACCCACAAACAAAAATTCTGCCTATTTGGTCTGTATCTCAGAGGACGGCTATGGACAGTTCAGAAACCTGCCTACCAGTGACATCATCGGTAGGAAGGTTCGGTCAATTCTAACAAGATTTGAAGGACCAA
Organism: Protomyctophum bolini; assembly: GCF_963924005.1. NCBI lineage: Eukaryota > Metazoa > Chordata > Actinopteri > Myctophiformes > Myctophidae > Protomyctophum > Protomyctophum bolini. The sequence continues at coordinate 21,559,669 of NC_137883.1, read as the reverse complement.
CCTGGGCCCATATGAAAATCTCCACGTGTTTGTGGACCACCCATTAGACCACTTAACGCAGCAGCTGGGGCGCTCAGATGGGTGGGCCATGTGCCTTTTCAGAGCATGATTAGGACTTTGGTTGAAAAAAAAGGTTGAAAACCTTTCTCTACGACAAAGCCTATAGCCAGACTTGTCTCCGGGTCTAGCTGGATACCATGGTCGTACATTGTTGTGTGGGTTTGTCTCCCAGCAGTACTTGTAATATACACTATATAGGCTCCAGTAAGGCCTGCCACTAATCCAACATCCAGGGAATCTCTCCCCGGAGTCTCTTTTCTTCCTCCCCGTCGCAGTTCTGTGTACCTCTAATATTAACCCCCAACTGACTGCCGAGTGTGACCGTGGATCAGGCCTCACAGAGCTCGACCTGGACCAGATGTGGACCAGACCCCTCCACGGAGCCCACCTGCCTATTCTCTGTCTTTTTCTCTCTCTGTCTATCTCTCTCTCTCTCCCTCTACCCCCCCCCCCCCCCCCCCCCCAGACACGGTCGAGGCAGATGGCCGCCCACCCTAGAGTCGGGTTCTGCCTGACGTTCCTTCCTAAACCATTCCGTTACCATTGTCGCAATATTGCTTGCTCTGGGTGGATCTTTGTTGGTTGTAAAGTGTCTTGAGACAACTTGTTGTGATTTGACACTATAATAAAATTTAATTGAATTTAATTGACTTATTTTTTTATTACATTAATCTATTAATGATATATTATCATTACCAATTATGTGAGGGCCTTCTTACAGTATCCTCGCAGCCCACAGGTTGAGAACCAGTGTGACATGCAGTAAATGTCAATTTGTTGTGCTTCCAGCTGTGTGTGAGTCTGATTCCACTGTGTGTGTGCTTTCGTGCGCATGTGGACCCTCTCAACCTGGTGAAATGCATGCTGGGATGGTTCCATTGGTCAATATGTCAGTCAATACACACACACACACACACACACACACACACACACACACACACACACACACAACTTTTGCTACTGTTGATGCGACGCTGTAGTATGTTCAAGTAGGGCTTTAATTTACGGAAAAAGAAAATAGGGATCAAATATTATATAAAATCATTGATCAACTGTGATATATAAAATAAATATATAAAAAAATGATGTTGGTCAAACTTGGTGTGTCTAGGTGAGACATGTCCTTTGACACGATCTAAATGTCTCAATAGAAGAGCAGGGAGACTAAATAAAACCACCCCAATTATGTAAGTTACATTATAGTCAATAGAGAGTATGTACATGCATGATTTTCCCATCAGGACACGCCCCGCTCATCTAGAATGAGTGGCAAAACATTGAGTGTTGGAGTTTGGAAGCGCTCGTTGGAAATCACTCAATCGTCCTGCGTACCACCTGTTTCTAAATGTCACATAATGCAGGAGGCAGCATTAATGTTGTGTTATTGAAAACAAGCACTTCCAAACTCTGACACTAATAAAAGAATCAAATGCGGGGCATTTCTTAACAGAAAGTAGCTCATAACGTTTCTATGGTGGATTTTCATGAAACAAAAACTTTTCGTTTTTCGTTCAGCTGCAATGTTGGTGAGTTTAACATTGTTTAATGCAATCAGACAGGACTTTTCTGTTTGGATGAATGGGCTGTCAAGGCCAGAAAGTAGTTTTTTGCCACTCAGTGGGCGTTCCCGCATAACTTCCAGGTACGATGATGTCACACGCATACCCTCTAAACAGACTGGACAGAAAAACTTTATAATATTGCCGCTTTAAAATTGGCCTCTGAACTTGGAGACTTTACTCAACAAGATGAGCCATTGCATTATGAATGTGTGATTACATTTTGAGCCACTATGAGTTCATTCTTAAAGGAGAATTCCATACTAAAAGGCTTTCTTACCTTTCTTTGTAGTTGTTCAAAGAGGTCCAGGTGTTATTTTGTGCAAAAGCTCCTTATTGGCTATTTCCCCTACCATAACAAGCCCTAAATGAATTGCATTGAATTGAATGGGATGTATGGGGTGTTGTGCTAATTCGCTTATTTCCATCGCTCAAAATTAGATTTATTTTGTATATATCCTCTCTTCATAATGTAAATAATAACCCACGCGGCACACTTTACTACTTATTTCGATGGAAATAAGCGAATTAGCACAACACCCCATACATCCCATTCAATTCAATGCAATTAATTTAGGGCTTATGGTAGGCGAAATAGCCAATAAGGAGCTTTTGCACAAAATAACACCTGGACCTCTTTGATGGGGACGTAACAACTACAAAGAAAGGTAAGAAAGCCTTTTAGTATGGAATTCTCCTTTAATGTAACACATTATTACATCATATGAGCAGTTATCACATTAGGAGTTGCTACAGACCCACCTTTTTTGAACTCCTCCAGCATGGCGTCCAGCCGCGTGTCGTGGAAGACAAAGTGCACGGGGTGGTTGTAGAACTTGGTGATGGTCTTCAGCGTGGTGCAGTCGTCGGGGTCCACGAACGCCAGGTCCTTCACGTACAGGATGTCCACGATGTTGCTGCGCTCGTCGTCGTAGACCGGGATGCGAGTGTAGCCGCTCTCCATGATCTCCGAGATGGTCTTGAAGTCCAGCACGGAGTCCACCTGGATCATGAAGCAGTCGGTCAGCGCCGTCATCACGTCCTCCACCGTCTTGTTCCGGAGCTCCAGGGCACCTTGGAGCAGAGATTTAACCGTAATTAAGGCCTGTTCGTACTCCAGTTTTAGGTGATATGGTGAAAAATATAAATAATATCTAGGACAGTGTTTCTCAAAGTGGGGTCCTGGGACTTTCAGGGTTCCTTGAGGGGGCTCCAAATGGACCCTTATGGGTCTGTAACTCTGATGGTGCATTCACACGGGCAGACGCAAAAGATGCAAAGCTACACAGTGTATGTGTAGCTTTTGCAGCAGCTACAAACGTCGGATGCATCTTCATATCGCTGCATGGTTTACATTGACAATGAATGGTAGACTGTATCTTTGCATCTGCCCCTGTGAACGCAGCATGGTAGTGTACAAATGGTTCCATTTGGTTTCAGTTATGGGAGAATACATACAAATTCCATAAATAATTGTTTAAGAGCAGCTACAAAATAATAATGTACGGCCTACAGTAAGACGCTGGTTGGCAGGTATCAATACACTTCTAGACCAGGCCAGCATGGATGATTACATTTATTTCTTCACCGCCTTGTCTTGATTTTTTAAACATGACGTCATGGGCTGCTATGCTCGATAACAGGCTTGATAAGCCCAAAGCTTATTGATAACGGGTACTCCATAAACTTGTTATCGGATTTTTTCGGGTATCGGTTATCGAGCTCCATCCCTAGTTAAGAGGGAATCGTTAAGGAACCAGAGTGGTTCAAATCCTAAAGGTTCCCGACCCTCTAGGTAACTCTACCTTGGATCATGGCCATCTCCTCCTTGACCAGGTCGTTGTAGGGCTCCGTCACCTTGAGCATGCCCACCAGCCGCTCCCGGTTGTAGACGGTGCCGATCTCCTGGCCCAGCAGCACGTCCAGCAGCTTGCTCACGGGGTAGGACACAGGGAAGGTCAGCAGCATGAAGAACTTGGTCAGCACGACCGTGTTGGCCCCGACGGCCAGGCCGTGGCGAGAGCACAGCGCCTGCGGGATGATCTCGCCGAAGATGACGATGCCCACGGTGGAGGCGACCACCGCCGCCAGCCCGGAGCCCACCACCTCGTCCAGCAGGATGGTGAGCGTGGTGTTGACCAGGACGTTGCCTGCCGAGCAAGAACAATCCAGGTGATTTGGTAGCACTTTGTTTTAATATAGTCCTGGCTTTAGATGGGCTCACACAAAATACTTAACCAACGAATAGTAACGGACTACCTTGATAATTCACGAGTTTGAGTATGAATAAGTGCGTACATCTGTAAATGTAAGGATTTAGACAAGCTTATTAAGTTTGTTACATTTAATACACGTTTTATACACACATTCAGACTCAAACTGACTAGTTGTTAGTTCAGTATGTTGTGTGAGCCCATCTAAAGTCAGGACTATCGTATTTATGCCTTAGCATTTATAAATGAGATAGTAGCAGTTATATAGAAAATAGACATTTCCTCGTTTCATTTAGATGTTGGGTGTGGGTCCAGCATATCTCATAATAAGTAGGTCAGGAGAGGCTTATTGTCAGTATCAGTCTGTCCCCGTTACAATGTGTTCCCAAACCTTTTTAGCCATGCACCCCCTGTTACCTCCCGACCTAGCCCCCCCACATGGAAATATAAATTGCATAAGCTATATAGAGACATATATTTCCTATTTATGAACCTGAATGGCATATACATGCAGCATAGGCTATATTCTGCATAATATACTTGCCATATATTGGCATAATAATGTTAATGTATTATTTAAAAAAAACATAGCACCACTATTTGCCTTTTCATGTCGCGCACCCACTGCGCTAGACCACTGGGAGATGGATTGCTGGGGTGGAGCGCCACACCTACCACCAGCTCCCAGTATTCTTATACCGCACCGACTTGCTGCACCAAAGCCGTACCCATGACCTTGTTGTTCAGGCGAGAGCTCTACCGACCAAGCTACCCGGACACAAAGATAGAGCTGGACTCATTAAAAATACATAGGCCCCACGAGAGTACATGTACTTAGATCTTCTTCTGCAGGTCTACTAGAGATTTCAGTTAGAGTTAATAGTAATACCCAGAAGAAAATGGGTGATGCTGCGTTCATCAGTCAGTGTACGCCCCTAATCTGTGGAACACATTACCTCAAGAAATCAGGGAGGCATTCCCCCATTCAGGCCTGTGGTGTGATCGTGTGCATTACCTAGAAGCAGGGAACACAGCAGGTAGTTCCCTTTGCTGCGGATCGGCTCTATCTTGCGGGCGTACTTCCTCTCCTTGTCTGTGCCACAGCTCTGCACCACGCGGAGCTCCATGGGGTCCAGGGCCATGAGGCCCAGGTTCAGCCCGCTGAACATGCCGGACAGCACCAGGAGCACCGTGATCAGTATGACCTGCATCCACAGGGGCATGAAGGAGCCCTTCTCCTCCACCACCAGCACTCTGCCGTGGCTCTCCGACATCAGCATCCAGCGGCCGTCGTCCTGGCTCAGCGTGCACAGCGCGTACTCCTTCCTTTCCTCGCTCTTGCGGAGCGGCTTGACGTAGACGCTGAGGAGCCCCGACGTTCCCCGGCCGCTGATGTTGGTCATGGCGCCCCCCACCACGTTGATGTCTTTGGTGAAGTCGGCACAAGTCCTGTTGGAGGGGTCCACCACGGCTATGTTGCTGTTGTTGTTATCGCCGCTGGTGGCCCCGCCCCCCTCCTCTTCCTCCGCATCCTTGCCCTCCCCCTCCTCGGTGAGCTCGGTGAAGCGGATCTGTGTCCAGGTGTCCGGGTTCAGGTTCAGCCCGTAGAACCGCAGCTCCACGGTGCTCTCCTCCGTCACCTGCATGCACACAGGAGGACTATGAGACCATGAGCCGCTGGCACAGCCCCCCAGCAGGTCCAATGACTAACCCTAACCTGGCACAGCCCCCCAGCAGGTCCAATGACTAACCCTAGCCTGGCACAGCCCCCCAGCAGGTCCAATGACTAACCCTAACCTGGCACAGTCCCCCCTTAGCAGGTCCAATGACTAACCCTAGCCTGGCACAGTCCCCCCTT